>NC_083599.1:18994818-19345914 GCF_020882245.1 Rhopalosiphum padi
TAGATACGGCTGCCTACATGGATTTTTTTTTTAAATTCGTATACTACACATTTGCATTTTTGAACTGTATAAACTAAAAATATAAAGACTAGGTATATAGAGTTTTGAAACGAATCAATTGGTATACACTTATACTGTGGATTATAGAGCCATGTAGGTAAATTTATCAATATATACGTATTCAAGAATTCCGTGCATTTTACGCATTCCGGAAAAAATATTACATAATATATTATAGTCTATAGGCGATATTATTTATACTATTTATGTTCGTTAATCTGACATCGTATATACTCGTAAATATAGTCATAATTATATACATTTTGGGTTTGTGGTTTGTATACTATATGAAGTGCGGGATACACTATATTAGGTATATGACGTTTCCTGCACATAAATAATAATATTATATAAAATATGTTTTTAATTTAAATTGTTTTTGAGTGCTGTTTAGTTTAAAAACTGCTAGTTTGCCCCTGATCCCGGTTAAATTAATTACTAACTCGAGTTTGTTCACGGAACAATTGACTCGCATTGTTAAAATATAGTAGCTACTATAGCTACAGGTTAACAATAAGGATCAAAACAATTATTTGGCATAACGAATTATGAAATATATTAAGAGGACATTGCACCAATCAGCTAGCATGTGGCATGTGCTACAGTCGATCACGCGTGCGACAATTGAAAACAGTTACCTATATATATATATATATATATATATATATATATTTACTACTAGATATACCTATAATTTTATTAGGGGATATATCATTTTGATTTTGATTTGATTTTCTATAGGCACAATGTCTATATTATAATGATATATAGTTAATCAAATTGTTCTCAATCTGATGGAAGTATAAAATCATTATTCATTAATCGTGGTGGAACGTCCTATTTTGGATTTTGGTAAATTAGTTTTAATATATAATCAAATAGCATATTATAAGACACTCGATCGTAATTTTTAAAATATTTTGAAAGTTTGTCGTTATGACATGACCGAAACATGATTTATTTTAATATGATAGAAATTATCGTTACATTTTTTTCGAGTCCCGAATATATAGTTCATATTATATAGTCATATATTATCTAAATAATAAAATACTCGTAACTATAGGTACAATTAATTTATAAAATAATAACAAATACGTTTTTGTAAAAAACAGTTTACTGTGGGTAGAATATTTCGTTGCAACACCATTGCGCCCCATGAAATATATAATAGGGACCAACGTCCTTTTAACAATTTTCCTTCCCATTTTTACAAGCTGCCTAGGATGACTGACAACAAAATAAAATGGTTGGATTTGTGAAAATGTATTTCATATGACTATTATTATTACTATTAAGTACACACTTAATATACATATTAATATATAAAAAAAGAACATAACAATATTATGTCTATTTGCATATTTTATATTAAATACCCAGTTACAGCTATTTTACTATTCTATATTACTATTCTACTAGATTATACTATAATCTCTATAATCATTATAGAATATCGGTATGTATATCGAGTATTGTATTTATACAAATGTTTATTTTGCTATGTATGATTATTTTTAAATAGTGTATTGGAAAATTGTTAGAAAGACAACACCTATATATTATATTTCATGGTTGTGTTTATTTCATGTAAAAAGGTAACACGGACACGATCGTGTTACAGCTCAATATTTAATTGCACCGTGCATATATATATATATATATATGTATTATATTATATTTTTGAATAAATTATACTATAATTGAGATAATTGAGTTATACTATGTTATTGAGTTGTGGAAAATCCATTAATCTTCTGTATCGAGCTTTCAAAATTAAAATACGGCTTCGTAATAGTATTTTATACGTATAAATTAATTACAGATATTCGTTGAAAATATACAATTATGTATTTATGTATAATCGAATACCTACAATACAACCCACATTAATTTGCAGTTTTATAAAATATGAACGATGCCAAATGTAAGTTTTGTTTAATTTAACGTTAAATCGTTGTACGAATCGTCGGGTGCATTTATTTTTCAAAGAAACCAATGCTGAAATCTTTTTGAAATAAGCAGATTAATTGCAAATAATATCTTGTCTATATTTATATACAATCACGGTTATATAAATGGTAAGTTTGTCCTGAAAAAATAAACCATACATTATAGGTATTATGAATTATTTTAATTGTATATGTGTCACACGATCAAGTTCTATTCATACTGCAGTATATATTAATATATTATATGCATTATGTGATTAATATACTATATAAGACTATAGCGAACTGAACAGATAGGTATCGATAAAAAGTAAAAACGATAACTGTCATTGATTAAATTATCATTGCGATTTCAAATACCTAACTATTTTTTACCATACTATATATTACACACGACATGGTATAAATTGGTTATTGGTGTTTGGTGTGTTTACACATCATAGTAATGACTATAATGACCACATAAAATATATAATATTATAATAACAAATCAACAACAACCTATTATTTATTATAGTTAATATGGCAAATTAGTATTTTAATATCATACATATAACATTCATAACATTATTCATTAACATATTATAATAACAGGTTATTCGCACGTGCTGATTTTATAAACCGCTAAACATACGAATATATATTATGTAGGTATACCTACACCGTACACATAATAATTATATTATGTATTTATAATAAGCTACTACACTGCTGTAGTACTCGTTTATATTGTGCACACGACTTAAAATAAATGTCATAAAACACTATGCGCGACCGTAGGGCACGGCAATTGTATAGGAGTTGTATATTTTGGATATTCATATATTCTAAACAATGACGATGTTTAAATGCGAGAATTAAAAAAACATAACTATTTTTACACATTTCATCACCTTAGAAAAAATAGCATATTTCTAAAACTGTGTTCATTTTTATCCTTTAACGTGATATATCTAAGAGTATTTAATATTTTCATAGAAAAAAAATATTTATTGTTTTCTATTATTTATATTAATTTACACTCATTTGCATAATTGACTAAAGATCTATGTAAAACACCAAAAATAAAATTATTCAACAATATATCAAAATTGTTTAATTATACCAATATATTGTTATTGTTATAAATTCTTAGTGGGTATAGGTACGAATTACGACATATCATATATTATTGTTGTCTACCACATTTCATTAATATATGATAGTTATAATAAAAATAATACCTATACTAATATATAAATAATAATTATTTCTTTATCATTAAATAATTATCAAAATATTTTGAATCTTTTTCAGATTTTAATATGCATTTTTTTTTTATTTGTAATGTTTTGCTTTTTTAGCTTGTTTTCTATAATGTTGATAAACATAATATATGCACGATAAAAAGGCTTATTGAACATGCAATATAAGAATCTTCATGAGTTTTTCTTATAGTAATTAATTAAAAAAGTTGAACTTAAATCCACATGAATTTTTTATCAGGTTTGAAATACAATTTTTTGAAATGTTGCTGTGTTTGATACTTTTTTTCGTAACGTATACATATATTATTATTTAAATAATAAAAAAACTATAAAATTAAATAATTTTTCAAAATATTTAAATTAATTATATATATATCTATAATACCTACCTACTATATGAACATAATATTCACACTGTTTGATAGTATTGAGTATTTACTAGGTATAATAAATTATAAAAGTCAAAAACAATAATATTATAGTATATACTCGTATTATTAGTTATTAAATATTAATCCTCTTTAATTATTATTTAAATACTCCGTTGGTTAAAAGTGCAGATAGTTTATATATTTTGTAAAAATTGACTAAACTACATAGAAATCAATTTTTTTAAACATATATGTTGTAGTAATTCAACTGTGAATTCATCACACGATTTTTAGGACTACCTATCCAATTAATAATTTACGAATACCTAAGATCTTATGAAAGGTGTAACAGAATAGATGAGGCTTTAGATTTTAAGAACTGGACTTCCTGCTTATTTTTTTTTATTATTCTGGAAATTCAACCATAATTATTCCATTTATAAGCATAATATAATAAATATTATGTATTGTACGAAATTCTTGGTAAAAATTCAAAATTGGTACAATAACGTAGGAATATCACTGTCAAGTTTTTCGATTCAATAATTTATCATTGGGTTTAATTAAATTGAACACATCCATTACTGCTGCAGTGTCCATTTGCATGTATCTCAATGACGATATAGATATCTTATAGGTATTCGAAATACGCTATACATACTGCACCGTATAGTGTAACTTCACTGTTGTTTTTTTCTATAAATTTTCACTATATATAGACACCTATATCATATATTTTCTTTCTTTGTATACCGACACAACTGTAGTGAGAATGGTATACGCGACATGGTTCCTTTGTACATTGTGATTTGTGTAGGTACAATGTCAAGGTATATATATATATATTTTTTTATATACAGCTAATATAGTATTATGTCCCTTGACATAGAGAAATGTACATCATTTCCGGACTTATTAGTATACGTTTAATACAAATATTTTATACTTATGCTAGTGGGCGTTAAATATATAAAGTATTTTTCTTTATTTATTAGACAATAACATAATATCATGCATTGTACTATAATATATATAGTAACTATATAAGCTGATGCAGTTAACTATGTACAATTTTTTTTAATCGGTCGCTGCAGTAATTGACTGTAATAAAGACTTGGGCGTTTTATTTTTTTTAATGACTTTGTTTTCGTGCAATTAAAAAAAATAAAATATCTGTATACGAATGGAATAAATGGTTACACGACCATGATGGCATGTGGCGTATATAATATTATATCGTGTGATATCTATATAGCTGAACATCATTAAAAACATAATAATAAAAAAAGTAAAAAATAATATTAACTTTTGTTGCTTATATACATTTAAAGTCCCGAATAATACCTATGGGAACGATAATATCATATTACCTATATATTATTACGTATATATAGGAAGGTATATATACATATATAATAAATAATATGAACTCATCCTAACAACTAAATGTATGCCTATTATATTATATACCATCCCAATTATTTTTCTTGCCGCGCCAGGCGGTCTCGACGATATCGATAATATATATTATATTATAGTATTTATATTACCTACTTATATATATATATATATTGACTATTACAACTGCGTCACAGGTACGGAACCATGATATATATATACGTATCTATAAGTTATACTATATTATTATTAGTGCGTGCTGCAGATATATAGTTAACCCGCTGCACGCAATAACGGACGAGGCAGAGCCATTTCGTAGTTGAATTTTGGACTTTCGGTCACTATATATATAATATATTATATACTCTTATAAACAATTATAAAAAAATATTTTTGAAAAAAACGTAACGTTATATATAATCTTGGCCGATGACTGTTGCCTTTATATAATTTACTCTTATTTGCTGGCCCGCTATAAATAACCGCTTCTATAGGCATATATTATATATATATACGTCTATAATACCCGCGGTATATATATATAGGTACTATATAATATTTAGACACATATATGACGCTACGTAAAATATATAATAACATATAATAATATCGTATTATATATTATTATCTATTCTATCGTAAATATCGTACTCAGCGCATCGTCGTCGTGTGTATCTATATTATATGTATATATATATGACCCGACGGCAGCTGCAGCATAGCACACACCGCCGAATCGAGAAGCGTAGTAGTATATATTAATATAATGATGGCGGCGGACGTTGTCTCGTATTATTATTTTTTCACTTATAAGTTTCGGTTTTTTTTTCCCGTACGGTTCGTGTTCCCCTCGACGGAATGCCATTGTATATAATATGATGGTGTATAATAAATATGTAGCGTCGGTCGGGGGCGCGGCGCGACCGTCACATCGTATATATACGACGCCGTCGAAAGATGACGATAATAATAATAATAATAATAATATATAATGGGGGCCGCATCACTGCGTGTGCATTCGTTATCCTGCAGCTGTCATAAATCTCGAGAGTGAGTGCGGTCCGCGTGAGTATATATATATATATATATATATATAAATATATAAAAAAACGACGTCAAGAGACGAATAACCGAAATGTCGAGAAGGATAGAGTGATGAGAGAGAGTGAGAGAGAGAGAGAGAGAGAGAGAGAGAGAGTGAGAGAGAAAATCTTTATAAATATAATAGTTAGTATAAGTCTTAGGCCCGGAAAGATAAAAAAAAAAAAAACTATCAAAGTCGTCGTGACTACGCGGCGTGCCCTCTCGGAGATATTATTTTACGGTCGGCACATGTGCGCGGGCCAGAGGGTGCATCATATACATAATATACGTATATTAATGCGTCCGTCACACGTGCAGTCGGTAGGGGTGCGGTGAAAGAGGGACGCGCGCAGTCGGCGTGTGACTGTTAGAGCACAATAATATATTATTTTCGTCGTCATCGTCGCCGTCGTCGTGTTTCACTCCATCTGGAAACCGTATAATATAGTGGCGGCGAGTGGTCGGGCCAATGGGAGAGAAAGGCAGCCGCCGCCTCCGCCGCCGCACCGCGTTTCAATGGATGCGCTCTTAGGCGCGTCGTAGGGGGGTGTACGCGGCGGCGACGGCCGTGGCGTCAGAAAGTCGGGGTCTCACGCCATCGCGCCCATTTGTCAAAAATATATATAATCCAACGGACCGCGCCTAAGAGCACGTCGTATCGAGGCCTGCTGCACACCGCGGTCGTTCGTTATTACTATATATATATACTACTTTTATTATATATATATTATTACTATTATTTTCCGTTTTTAAAAACACGTTTTGTAAATCATGTGTGTATACTCTCCATGTGCACCGCAGCTGCAGTGCCCCGCGGGGGTATACGGTGCAGCGTATAATATACGCCTATATAAAAAACGCCTGTTAAAAATATTACACGCCGCTCGTCGTATAAATTATGTATTATATTACACGCTGCACCGAAACGATGATGACGATGACGATGACGATGATGATGATGATAATAATAACAACAACAACAACAACAACAACGACGACGACGACGACGATATATAGGTATTATATACAAAACTATGCAGCAGCGGTTGTATACAATATGTATGGGCGTTTATTTTCCCAAAAACAGCACCCGTCGTCGGCCGAGGACGCACCTCCCCTCCCTCGAACTTCAACGCCGACCAACCGTCCCGGCAGCGGCGGCCAAATTATTTTCTCCGTCACCGTCGTCATCATATTATGACGCGGGATGTATATAAGTATATATATATTTTTATGAAATGCACCTGCAGCCACGTGTTTTTCATCTACGCCGCTTCTCCTGCGTTTTTTTCCCCGTTTCGTTATTACGTTAAATTATACATAATATTATAATAAATTCTAAACCTAAATTACATTGTTATGCACCGCCGGGCGTGAGACGCGTATAACGATAACGCGCTGGTATATATAGCGACGGACGCTTTCGATTGGCCGACACCGCCGCCGGATCGACGCCAATGCTGTAGTAGTCGTAGCTGCATGCAGTAAAATAATAATATAAATATATCATTGTTTATAATATATACCTATATATATATTATACTGTGAGCGTACCGAAGACGACTTTTGTACATGACAAAAGTCGTATATTTGGTAATGAGAAAATGCCCACTATATAAAATATATAATATTATATAATATATATATATGTATATAATGTATCAACATTTTATATAAATATGTTCTTAAACATCGTTTTTATAAAGCATTATTATGATGTTGCGTAAATACACAAACGATTGAACAAGAATCATTTAAATTTACGTGATTTGGCAAAACGTGATTGATACAAGTCGTAAATAAAACGATATTAATCTGTTTATTATGTACAACCGTATATAATATCGCCTAAATTCCCCGGCTTCACGCGTGCGTAGTTTTGAACTAAAATGCAATTATATTTATATAGGTAGTGTAATTTTTGTAATTTAACAATTTTGTGAAAAAAAATCGTAAAAAAAGTTCAATATGGTGTCATCAGAAACTATATCGGTACATAAAAAAGGACTGTTATTTTATATAATATATACACTTAATATACAAGAATTCTATTATAACTGGTTGGCGGTTGCACGTGACGGAAATTTTGTTTTTTTCAGATAATTGTTCAGCCGACGCCGTTTTTGTCTACAAATAAATAGAATACATATACAAAATAAATAGAATGTGATGAATGTAAGACGGTTATAATAATATAAACGTAAATCGTATACTCGTATAAGTATTTAAAGTTTAAAAAATGTCGTAAAAATTCCATAAAATTCAAAATAAAAGTTTTATTGTTAAGTTTTTTGATGTATGAATAATGAATCGTGTGTTTGGAAATCTGCAGTGTTCCGGGCCAATCATAATAACATTAATTTCCATTTAATTCATATTAATAAACATTAAATGATGATGAATATAATAATATATGTGAGCATATTGAAGGTTCGGCTTTTGTCGATAATTTTTAGATTAATTCTCACTCGAACACATTTAAAGCAACCAATCTATACTTGAAGACTAATTTATACGACATACCTATAGACCGAACTTCTGCTTAATATAATCCTAAGATTTTTAATTTTTGTTCCATTTCTCAAAACGGGATGATATATACTGTCATACGCGATTCAGCGATTATAAATGTTTAAATATATGAGCACCTAAATTATAATAAAAAGCGATTTCACTACTCTTTTATTACTTTTTCTACAAAAATGATATTGCGCATAGGATATCAATTGAATTAGGGGCTGGTGGTATTTCAAAAATGATGTTTATATCGGTATCTAGCTGGTATTTATTTATTACTTTATATAGTATATTACTGGTATCCACGGTATTTTCGAATACCTCTGACTACATGGACTTATACGAGAATGTATTTATTATAACCACAACCACTTGGAGCACAGGTATCTGTTAAGTAAATAATACATTTTTAATTATATATTCCTTCTAACTATTACCTATAGTACCTATATATATATCCAATTTGGATTCTATACTATATTCGTTAGAATAAGACCTGTTTATGAGTATGATTATAATACTATATAGTATGTTTTACTAATTTAATAAATAATAATTATTAATTATTATTCACCACAGGCGAGATGAATATATATTAATAGTATATATATAATATATAATATATATCATTTTACGCATATATTAGCACTTTTGATTTTAGTCTATGTGTGATTTGGAGATATACTAAAATTATTTTAAAAAATCTTTATATTTCATTTTCCAATAAAATTGAACGTTAACGTTATATTATAGTTTATCATTTTGTTTTTGAGTTCCTGGAAAGTATTTTTTTTTTTACAGTTAAGACAATTATAGTGAAACATTACAGATTACGCCTGCAGTATAACGATGTCTGCGTAATAAAAATGGTCAATGTTTCACAAAAAGTATACTTATCGATTTGTTTAAATTTAAAAAATATAATTTAAGAAAACGAAAACGAGTGTATTAGGTTTTAAGTTTTTTCAAAAATTAAAAATTATTTACGACGCAGGACACGTACCTATTAATAATGTATATTGACGTTTTAGTTATAAAATATAGATAATAGATTATTGTTAGTCGATCCATAATGTTATTAGTTGTATAATATAGATGTAATATAACCTGTAGGTACCTATATTAATGAAGGTTATACAAAGGTTATTATAACGTTATTATTATTTTAATTTAAAATATTCGTTAGAAAAAACCGTTTTTAAAGATATATTTGTACCTATGTATTTATTATATATACTATACATTATAGTAAAACATTATTTATTTATTTGAATGAAAACATACAATTTCAATTTTATATAACCAGAATAATATTTTTATAATATTTTTAACTATTAGTGAATTAGTATTGATTATAGTAATAAATAATAATAGTACCTATTTATAGTTCAGATAAGTAAAGTTTAATAGCAGGCCAACATTTTGCGGGCTACTTCGATGTGAAAATTTATGTGACATGTTATTCGGCGAGTGCCGAGTTGAATAACTACACTATTATATTTAAACTTTAAATATTTAAATTTAAACCTATCTAATTATAATTAATGGTTATAGGATATAAAATTTTGAAATTTGAGTTTTGTACCTATATCCGAATAGGTACTCAAAACCATTCTTCTTCTTCGAAATATGAAATTATATATATGAGATGTTTTCATTCAAAAAAATAAAAAATCTTAAATAAAATTATAACGATATAAAATAAACAATAATATAATATATAATTGATTTCAAAAATGTTGTCTTTTAATGATAAGTTTACAAAATATCTATACTTAATGGCTTCAACGTGTATATGTATAAAAAAAAGCCCAATAATAACCCAATACAAGTTTTCGAAATGATACGAGTGTCATACTTTAATAGAATCATCCTAAAGGTATAATGGCCTATATGTTGCGGAAACTATAACGAACAATAAAAAAAAAAGAACCATCCAATACATATTTTAATATTAAATAGTTTATTATGTAGGCAGTAGGCCTTTTTATGAGACGTTCATCATTTCGGTTCCCATGGACAAGATGACCGGCTCACCATTTTATTATGGTGGCTCATTGTCGTTAAATTGGACGAATTACGAGTATATATATGCATTATAAAATATTACTAATGTATATATACATTGACGTTTATAAATGAAATGATTAAACGAACAACGCGTATATTACAGTTTATTAAAATAATTTGGTTATGAGGGTATTGTTGATGAATATATCGTATGTTATTGTGAGCGTACCTATATGTATTATATCCAAAAAAGGATATATAATAAATATTACTGACGATGAACCATTTTATTTTTACGAGCCTATATAGGTAACATACCTCAATGCTAGTTATTGACTATTGTAATATTTCAATAAACGTTAAATATTATATAGTAATAATAAGACGTACCTATAATATAGGTATATACACACGATATATTGTTAAATGTGTAGTTCCGTTCAAAGCTTAGACGACGGGTGTGTGCAAATACTATAAATTATTTAATTATAAAAATTAGATATTTTTTACTATTGAAAACATCATTTTTTTTTATTTCATAAAAAATTTACATCAATATAGTAAGTATGCGTGGGCAATGCGTGTAGTAGGTACATTTTTTTTTTTTTTGGAACGTAGAATTTATTTTAAATGCAACTATACAATTAATATAATAAAATACGCATAATGCCGATTTCAGATTTATTTATTATACATATTAAAAATATTATGTGATGTAGGTATATGTGTTTATAATATAAGTAGTTGCTTTGTATTTATTTTCAAATTACTCAGTCAAAAATAATACAATTTAAGATTAATATTTTAATAACAAATTCAATCTATTATTTGACTTATTATCGTGAGTTGATAACTTATTATACTCTTTTAAACGGGTTTTTAGATTTTTAGTTCGTTAATACTTGATAACGCGTGTTAGGAAATTACAATCATATACATTCATACCGAATTACAGAATTTTTAATGTTGCTCACGACAGAAATCGATAAGTTTAAAAAATTCAAATATTACGTTTCGTTTATTTCTGCGTGTACATCGATCACAACTATAGAAAGACTATGATAATTATTTAGGAACGAGAGCATAGCTCACGCGTGGTATACACAGAATGATAATTGATAATATTATTATGTTTCATTATATTATACCTATTCGTTTTTATGTGCTATAGCTATACGTACACTCGTGCTGTAGTGACATACAATATTATTTTATTTACTTTGGAGATGAATTTGTGACTACGACTTATCGACGAGTAATTATATTTAATATTGAACTATCGCATACTTGAGATGTATATTATATCAATACTCAATTATTCATTTTATACGTATATAAATCGATGGTTTTGTTTTTTGGTACTTGGCTACAGATAACGGCGAAAATAAAATAAAAATCGCAACTATTTAAATCCCGAATAATACGTCTGATATTATATACAGTTACCAAATTGTAATAATATTATTGGTAGTGTTTTAAATGTTTACGAATTATTGTTTTATTATAATAAGCTGAAATATATAGCTATAGGTATGTATAGATGTTTACAAGTTTATTTGGTGAAATGTTTTAATTTTTAAACAATGATTTTATATTTTCTGATTTATGTTTTTATTATATATATAATACTATAATAGATATAAACTATATCACATTTTAACTATATTATAAATAAATGTTTTAAATGAGATCCAAAAACATTGATACACACGAATGTCGTTTAAAGCGCATTAATAATCGTATATTTATTATTTTATGTCTTATGCTTATACCATATAGGAATCTGCTGCAGACATTAAACGCGTTGAGTTAACATTTTTGGACGTAATATTGGTAATATTGTTATAAAGATTTATTTCCAATATTATGTTGGTTTTTGTTAATGCTGTTTTATTTGTATAAGTATCTCTTATATTACCGAATTTCAATTGTCTTCCCTTAACAGATAAGTGATGAAAAACTCAAACGTTTATAAAAAGGGAAACGAATTTAACATAAAAAAAACAAACTAAAACGTGATATTTCCTTCGTCGCACGCATTTAGATAATGGCGGGAGATAGAATTTTTCACTCTTCGTCGTGCCGTTATTATCTTTCCGTTATAATATCTCGGTAATATTTTTCCAAAATCATTAAACTTGAAAAATATACTTATATTGATAAATATTGAAATAATACAAGTTGTTGACATATTTATCAAAAAGTTATTGATGGGGAAAAACCGAAGAGATGCGCAGCGAAGCAAACTTACTATTTTTTTTCAATCCGTAACACAGCGAGATATTATTAAAAACTAAATAATATTATATTACATGTATTTTGGTTAATATAATACGTTTCATACGAATGAACTTGTTATTTATTACTTTCTATTTTGCTGTTTTTTATTATGTACCTACGAGGCTACGACATTGTTAAAATATTAACGTCCATTATAATGTTACTATATATACTACATCGCTATGACCGTCTTCTGGTAAACATTAAAATATCGTCTTCATCATTTTTGTCACTATAATATATTACACTGACTATTATTATATCGTATTTATACCGAGTTCAGCGTAGTGATGAGTGTATAATACAGAGATCCTTAAAATAATAGTAGGTAAATGGAGAGGGGTAGAGGTGGTATAGATTATTATAAATAAAATTAATTATTATTATTATTTATTATGAAATTTAGTTTCTTGAAATATTTCATTTCAATGAAAAATAAAATATAAATTATTATATCTTTAAGTTACGTCAACTTGTAAGTGAACATTTTTAAAAGTTGAAGGCTTATTGTGTGAAATAAAGAAAAAATGTGTAATAATAATAACCAATAAAAATCCAATTAATAATACAAGTGTGAAGTGATAAATTTTAGGGCTCGGAAGTTGCTGTATTTACGTTTTTTGTTTTTGGATATTTGCTTAGTGAGATAAAAATCTTTTCCCAGACATTACGAAAAAAATATCAAAAATGTATAGTGCATAATTTTGCATATTTACTATCAATATTTTCTGTGTATAATCAATATATTATTTCTAATCAACTATAACCGAACACGTTTAAAAAAAGAAAAAATATAGAGAAAAAAAAGAGTGAAATTATCAATTTTGAAATATTTCAAATTTAAAACCCTAATTATAAACAATATAAACGTAATTGATTACATTTGGATATAATATATAGTTTTGTCATTTTCCACATTAAACCATACTAGAAAATTCGAAAAATTACCTCATATAGATACTATTTAGTAAGTTAAATGTCTAATCTAGATATGGGCTGTAAATAAAACTTGTTCTATTATGTTTTTTTTCACTGGCCAAAAAAATTTAAATGCATTAACAAAAAATAAACGTATGAAAAATATAACGAAATATATACCTATATATATGCTGATTTCTTATTCGCTTTGTTAAAAATTTGTACATTAATAAGAAACGTTTCGTAAAATAATTACACCATCATCAAACGTCGGAAACGGTGCTAGAGGTCAAAAAAATAACGTGTGCCTATATATAATTTAAACACAGTTGAAAGTTAATTAAGCACTTAATTAATGCAGGATGTACAAAAAACAACGATCAGATGATGGGTGAGAAAGTAGAGAGCCAATAACTGACCAATGGCTAGTTAGGTCATGATAAGGTATAATAAATTACCAACGCCTATATCATAATATTCAAGTTTAGGCATATAAATCTAAATATAGTAGTGAAATGAGAATAAAACATCAGAATACTGCACGTTTTATTCATGCTGTATAATATCCTCAATATTAAATTATTAAATTTTTACAAAATACAAATGGGATATTATAATAAAGGTTGATAATAATTATATAATATCAAGTATCAACCTATAAAATATGTTCGAGAATTTACCTAAAAATGATCAACTTATGTATAAGTGGATGAATTGCGATTACGGTTATCTAAAATTTTTCTTTAACAGGGCTTAAAATGCTTAAATTGAATGAAAATAAATAATATTTTTACGTACTCGAATGTTTAAAGTTTAAACGTTAAATAATTTAAACGATTAACCGGATTAACGTTAAAACAGAGAAAAAATCGTAAACACAAATAAAATGTAACAAAAACATGAAAATTAGTCGAATTACAGGAATAAATTAATAAATAAGTATAGGTAAACCTAATATAAATTTAATATTTATAAAAAAAACAACAATACAAGTTTGTCGACATTGATTTGATCATGACAAAATAGTTAAATTGTATTATATTTCATCCATTATATTATGCTATTTAATTGTTGAATGTACTTTTTCTTAAAAAAATATAATTTAATATTTCAGGATTTATTTCCTATATTATACTGTTATTGTGACAATATAATATGATTGTTGGATGAATATTATAATAGGTATATCTACCAATGAAAAACTACGAAACGTTATAAGAGTATGCCTATAGCTATTATATTCAACTTATAAATATTTTATAAATTTGATTGCACAGAGGTTAATATTATTCAGTTGAACAATTCTTGAATCTTAATATTTCATCAACAATGTATTACTATACTATACTGTTATTACTGCGTATTAGTATATAAAAATATATTATTATGTTAGCGAATTAATTATGTAATTACTACTATTTTGTATAATTGGATGAAATGTTTTTTAAAATTTAAAAATGTATTATACAAAATTATTTTTTGATTATATACGTGAAAAAATAACGTAAGTACTATGAGTAATATGTATGCAAATATTAAATAATTATGAAATTGATCCAAGTATTCTATAAATACACTATTGTTTTTCTAATTTGACAAACCTCAGAAATTCCGGGTCAAAACTTACCGTCTGCGGTTCTCGAACAAAACGTCACATTGATTAGACTTTTAGCAGAACATAATTTGGGCAAAGCTTTATACAGGGAATAATTATAAAAGTAGTAAGATTTTATTACGATTATTAAGGTTTATTAATGCCAGACAAAAGTTATTTGAATGCAAGGAATAATTAATCAGTAGAAAATACGTGCCTATAATAACAAAATACCATTGAAAACAGCTACTATTCAAAATTAATTAAAATATATTTTATAGTTTAAAATGTCACGAATCCAAAAAGTGTAGCAACAAAAAAACGAAATTATTATAATCTAAATAAACACTAAAATATCTATATAAGAAATAAAAATGTATTTTCGTTGTATTTTTATAATATTTAGTAATTTTTAGTACATATTCTAATAAAATTTACTGATTTAAATCTTAAAATATGACCAATTTATTCAACAATAATTGTTAGTTTTTAAATTTCTTTATAATTTTTTTTAATTTTTAAAATTATCATTTAATACTTTAATACTACCGTGAATATATAGTAGCTTAACACAAAAATTATATTTGTACAATAATATTTATTTAGTCGTTATTTATATATAATATTTAAAAGTACATAGTATCTAAGCCTACTTTGAAATGTTCAAATGCATATGGTTTTGATCAAATTTTGTTGTTTAATCTGAATATTTATATAAATAGGTAGTTTTTGGTAAATTTCAATCGAAATTTAATCAGATTCAATATAACTAACTTCATGTACCTACAGAGGTATATATAATGGAAACTTGTTTTTTATGCAGCGTTTGTCAAAAATTATGAATACTTTTAAGAAGTATTCAAAATTAATGGGCATATATATATCAATTGCGCCGATTGATTTTAATTAACTATGAATCTGTTTTTATGCGTCGAAGAAAATAAAATAAAAAACCTTAGTTGAAGAAAATTATGTTAATGAAATCTAGATAGGTAGGTATGTCTGAATTCGTAAAAAGGACAAGCTATCTCTACAATAAAGTTTAATAAGGAAATAAAATGAAAATTCATATAATAGGTAGCTATATATTTTTCTTATTTTCATTTCATTTTTTTAGAAAAGTAAAAATTGACACTATACATATGAGTTGCAACAGCCGTACAATTTGTAACGTATTAACTCTTAAATTATAAAAATTAAAATAACTAAAACAGTATATAGACTATATATATATACATTTGTAATATACCTTTTTTTGTACCGTCGCAAATAGATGTATGTTATAAACAGTTAGTATCCCAAAAATCAGCGCAATTGATGAACACCGAGAATAATAATATACATAAATAATTGTAAAAACAGTTCAGATGATTGATTGATTGAAACATAGGCGCTAATAAGGGGGCGCTTAGGGGGTATTAGCACCCCTAATTGTAAAAATAGCACCATCAAACACTTTTTTTATAATATTACGAATAGTATAGTTACTCAACGCTATGTCCAAAAAATAAAGAGCTTAACACCCTCAATTTTTTTATTTAAATTTCGCCTATGGATTGAAAAGCATTCCAATATGTTTTGATAGAAAAACTATCCTATAGTTAAATTACTACTGTAATATTTCAATACCTATTATATGTTTAAAATAATTAGATTTATATATAAATCTAATACCTATAACATCAAAAATCAACATAAAATAACTTGTATAGATTAAACTGTATTTTTTAGCATTACCACTTTAATAATGTTTATTTAAATTAATTTACGTCGAAATATCGAAGGAAATTGTCCAAGAGTTTTGTATATTATACACGGATATTATGGTAAAAATGAAAAACAAATTAATGTTAATTAGGTTATTAAAATTGAAATATAATTCAATATGTAGGCTCATAAAAAAATAATGAACCTTTAGAATATTCAATATTTTAAATACGTATTCCGTACACTGTAATAATGGACGTAGATATAATATAGTCCCCCTGCCGTTCCCATCTCAAGCCTATTCTATACGAGTAAAGTTCTGGCATGTTATTTTTAACGGATGTGCATCGTTCATAATGAATTTAAAGTAGGACTATAAATAATATTTAAATAATATTTTTTGTCGAATGAGGCACATCATTAAAATGTCGACTAACCGAATGTTTAAAATGTTTAAATTACTTAAGGTTAAAATGTTACAATAATAGGCGTGTTGTTGAAAAAAAATCCAATTAAAAAAAATTAAAAACAAAAACAGATACATTATTATTAACACTAATGTATTTTTTTTTTATCGACACACACGAGGGGGGCATATTATTATCGAACTGGTAAAAATAATAAACATAATATAGATATTGATATGGCCTGTGTTATAATAATTAAGCAGTTCATTAAAAATAATCCAATAAAATCAATAATACTTATCGAATTCATTTAATCAAAATGAAAGGTATCAAATGAATTCTTCGAACTACAATTTAAAAACATAAGCGTAATGTTGGACCTATAATATTATAATTTTATGTTTTTTTTTTTTTTTGAGTGTGTAATGACCTTTTACACGTGCTTAGAAATTAGATATTTTTGGACGTCTTGCTGAGATATTTTGAACCTGCAACGTGTACATTATTACTTATTAGACAAGAGAGCCTACATGATGTCTATTTCAAGCTGATGACATTTAAATGTTTAGAATATTATAATGCCGCTTTCTGACTACAGAAAATCTAAATATTTTCTAAACAATAATTATAGCTAGGCATTGTTGATTTCTATATTTTTATATTAATTATATATATAATAATATATTGAGTAGTTAGGCATTTTTATAACTAATTAATAATAATAATTAAATTTATATTTTGCTTATTAACATACATTGAGTATATATTTTACGATATTAATGTATTATTAATGCATCAAATATTTTTATTTTTGTATAGGTAATCAGGTAATTATTATCCATATAATATATATTTGGATGATACTATAATTTTTCTGTTTAAATAACTTTAATTTCCTTTTCTAAAAAAAACATAACATTAAACTGAATTTAATTTTTTTTTAATGTATAATATATATATGTGTATAAAAATTGTACAATGTAACACAGATTTGTATGTTGAATGATCCAAATAAGTCAAGAAGACATGAATATTTTATAATGAACTTGTATATACGTAAGTACCTATAGTACTTATCTCAAGTGCCTTTATTGAAGTATATTAATATTTGAATTTATTAGCACCTATACTTGATCGTGGTTTTTAGTATTTATAACTTTATGAGTATTTATATTAGTAAACCTACATAAATTTTTTTAAATCTTATTAAAGCATTATAATCTTTACTTAAGTACAATGTGCTTTTCAATTAATGGCTTTTTAAACGAGGCAATTTTCTTTAATTTGAAATGTATAGTAATTATTATGAGGATAATTTTTAAAATAATTAATGAAAAAAATGTTGCATAACTAAAAATTCGATAGTTTCTAATTTTTATAAATACCTAAAAAAAAATTCAAAATAATCTGAAAATTAAATCAAGTCTAAAAATGGCTAATATTTATTTTTTATATGATATAATGATTTCAAGTTTATACGGTTATTCGTTTTTCAATTACAGCAACATATAGTAATAAATCGATTTTTCGAAAATTGACGTTGCTTTATTATATAATATAGTACACCGTTTACCGAGATTTTTCTTTAATTTTTCTCGATTATTGATAATATAGTATACTGAGAATATTTCTGTGGTATTATTGAGATAATTTACTTTTGACTCCTCCTCTTCCCCAAGTATCAACTAGATTTTTTACTAAAGACAACTATCGCAATAATAATGAAATGCGGCGGAGAACTAGGTGTACAAAAATAATAATTCGTTATTGTGGTGTATATAGTGTATACTATCTGGAACTGCCCATAACAATAACACGAAATTATCAAAAAAAAATTGGACTTTCTAGCACTTTGCACGAATGTTTTGAATGACAAAAAATATACGTTAAACAACTCAATATGAATTACATAAGCAATAACAATCGAAATACATATTACTTTTATTTATAGAAAATACTAAATAATATATTATTATGTACATGAAAATCAAGAAATATGCACTTTTTTCTAAATTTATGATAATATATATAAAAATGTACTTTTAAAATTTCAGTTTCATCGTCGTTTAAAATATGTGTAGAAAAATATGCATCTCTAAAACTGACGTGCATTGTACATTTGTTTCTGAGCATATAATATGTACATGTGATAAGCAAGTGAATAGTATTGCGTATAATATTTATATATGTGTGTTGTGTACCTATAAAGGAAATAGTGTAATATCTATGTATATAATGGTTTACAATATCAGCACGTGCGAATAACCAGTTATCGAGTGTGTTAGTGTTATGATCAAATACTAATTTGCATAATAATTACCAATTTGCAATTGCAATAATTAATAATTTGCCATAATAAATGCATAAAATATATTGTTATCGGTTTATTATTATAATCTTATGTTTTCCATGGTCATAACCCTTAAAATATGAATACACGTCAATCTATAATAAAACTGTCTGTAATTTATGATACTTGAAATTGCAATGGTCATTGGTGACAGATATCGTTTTTACTTTCTACGCTGATGCTTAACCATTTAATTCGCTATAGTATATAATAATATATAATAAACTTGATTATGTGGTACACACAATTAAAATTATGTAAGATTTTTCATTTATCACGACAAACAATACAATTATGTACGACTACGTAATGTACGTATAAATATGTATATAAAAATACTTTATAGTCATATACGGTGTTCGCCGTTATTTATTTTACTCTAAAAAAAAATGTTGATATTATTAAGCTCTTTAATATTGCGAGAAATCTCTTTTACTATATAATATACGAAGTAACGAACTTATGATTTTATACTTGACTATATTTTTATTTTTTTTAACTATAGAAAAATGTATAAGTGCAGTTTGCAATGTTTACGAATTTTATCGTAATTTGAACATAATACGCTTATTATCATATAAAATTATGTCTAAATATGATATATTATGTATAATTTGATATAAAAATGAATTATTACGAGAAGCCATGAATTAAATTCACAATATTTTTAGCGAGCATAAAGAATGTTCATCGATGATCATTGGAAAAAGACACTTAAAAAAAATCTAAATTTACAAATAATTAATACAGCTATACATAAATAGCTTAAAATCTATTAAAAATATTTAAAATTTCTTTTTGAATCATACCAAAATAATAAAAATTGTTCAATTATAAAACGTTATTATATTATATGTTTGAATTTTGAATATCCAACGCTGTCAAAATATGAACTTCAAACACTTACAAAAATGTATATGGTTTTGCGTTATGAATTTAATAATTATACAATAAAAGTACTTAAAAGAAAATATATTGTATTACATTTTCAAGTCATATATGTTTTTAAATTATAAATTACATGCTTTTTTAACTACTAGATATTTTGAAAAGTGTGAACATCGAACGCTGATAAAATAAAATTGCGATTACCTATACGTTTTCGACATTTTATAGTCGCTATTATTAAAACAACTTAATACGAGGAGCTGTGTATTAATTTTAAAGATTTTTGATGTATAAACAAAAAAAAATTTAATCGTACCTATATACACATACCTAGCTATATCGAAAAAGTTTTTTTTCTCGAGCATTATTTAGTGTACCTATGTCCTAGTTATAGTACCTATAGGTTTAAGCATTAATAAGTAAAATTTGTTATACCCTGTATAGTAATACAATCTAGATATCGTTATTATATCAATATAATTGACAAATTCCGTTAAGAAAAAATGTTCTTAAACTCGTATATCATTAAATAAAAAAACCACACACATCATCGTAATTCCAATCGCTCGGGTCTAAATGTAAAAACGCACGTCTAGCTCGCTCGTGTATAAATTCGTTCGAGTTTATCAAAATTTGCGTATGCAACTTTCCCCTCCACACAGTTTATTATATACACTTGAGTAATTAACGGGAAAAGTATTTGGTATGTTTTTTTACAAATTAAATGTATTCCATGTCTACTATATTATAGGTACACCTTTGTATATTTCTATAACTGTTATGTACAGTCATCCATTAGCAATAAGTTCTCAGTCGTAGCTCTCGTCGATATACACTTGTAGGATGATATTATTCAATTATAGCGTGCACGACGTATAACAACTATATAACATTAGGCTAAATTATATTATTATATTTTAATTTGTGAGACTGATTTTTCGAATGTTTTTGTCGTTCACGCCTTCCGAACCGAACCGTAAAAATCGACAAAAACGGATGAGACAGAGATTTTTTTCAGCTTATTATTATTGCTGTTTCGCTTTGCCTTATTGTATAGGTTTCGTGGAAATATTTCTTTCGCCGTTGCGCTATTTTATATTATTTCCTTCTCTCTCTCTCTCTCTCTCTATATATATATATATATATATATATATATTATTGTCTACCATGTTCTAAAATAAAATAAATCGTATAACTTACAGTTGTTCGTCTTACAAAAATACTTTCGTCGATATTATCATCATCGTTCGGCGAGATGAAATTAACAACCGCGATAGCTTATTGAACTCGGGTCATCTCAGCTCGTGATTATTATTTCATATATTATTTTATGTTTTATGTATAGCTATATATTATATAGTAATTACTATCGTTCTGATATGCTATTATTGATATTATCCTTATATTATTTTATTTTTCATCGTCGTCGTCGTCGTCGTCGTTGTTGTTGTTCTTTTTCCGCGAACGTTTGTTGCGTACACGTGATCGATATAAACTATTATATTATACGCTTATATAATATTATACAATTTTATTATTTTTTTCCTACGCGTATATTCTACTAAAACCGAATGCGTGAGACTCAATTATAATACGACAGTCAAGATGACCATCGCGTTAAAATAGTATTATTATCGTGTACGTCTAAAATACACAACACCATGTTAATATTTCAAATCATTAAATTATACACTGCAGGGAGATAATAATATTAAAATTAGGGAATAGTATTATACCGTACTCTTGCGGCGTAAATGTCATTATAATATATTATTTGAATGTTTGTTGTTTAGATATACGAGAGATTATCACTGGATTCCGATGGCGGCCTATAGTCCCGCCATAAAAAAGATGACCGCTTTCGAATTCGAAAAATATATTACCAGCCGCTTCGTAGGCCTACCTACTCATTAAATGTCCCTATCGTAATAAATTTAAACCGTCAAATAATAAATACCATATATATGTATAAAAGAAACATGTATACAGCAAGCGATACCATACGAATGCATAAACGTTCGTGGGTCCACATTAAATTATTTTACAGCTGGTTTTAATTTTCTGTCTTGTCCGACTTTAAATTATTCAACAATTATCGAAAATAAAAAAATATATACCTACCAATAGACAGAACATCATACGCTTCCTTTGTCCATGTCGCACATTAAATAGTGATGAATTATAACAAAAAAAATTCCATCATCACTCTTCATCGGTCATCAACATACAAAGGACGGATATTAATTCCGAAAATATAATGTAAAAATGTATCAAACAAAATAATATTTATTTTCTCTATATGATCGAACAAAAATCGTACACAAACGATTTGACTATATAGAAACAATACGTATTATATTATGTTTATGTTTAAATGTGATCCATAAGTATTTTTATAATATTTACACCCATCACATACTCAATCTTATTTATAATAAATAGACACAATATAATTATCAAAGGTTATGTATAGTAAATTTTGCAACTTGTTTAGAGTGGAAAGGTCTGTGGATTTTTAAACGAAGTAACTACTCAATTGAAAATAGTACGCGATTCGTAAAAAAACCTTTGAATAAATTGTGTTGAGAAACAATATGAGAGCTATGCAAATTATTTGTATTATAGTTATTTTTTTAAATATAATAAGTATAAAATATGATCAAATTATAGAAAATGCATTTTTTATATTAAAAAAAAAGGTACCTATATAAGATTTTGTAGGAGTTATTATTTTTTTTATTTGTGGTTTAGCTTTTTTATCGGCAAATAAAATATATAATAGTCAAGTACTCAAGTGTAATATAATGTACCTGAATACTTATGTAGTAAATAATATATGTTATTAAAATCTGGCGTAACTATATAATATTATATTACCACGCGTATTATTTTTGTCGAAATTAAATATTAAATGAATAGATGTACTTTTCTATTATCATAGTGTTAACGTATTTATATAATATACCAAATTTCTATTTAAATCATACCAATAAACAATATATATAGAGATTTCCTATATCATATAATATAGTTAACTGATTATTTTTTTATACAGAAATGATGTTACTAGCTGTTGTATACACATTACACATATTGTGTATAACATTTCAAACGTACAAAATTTGTTCTTAACAATTACGACCATAAATAATGTATTTAATGTATTACATAGTCAGCCTATAGTTATTGCAGGACAATAATTATTATTGATTTAGGTATTTACAACAAAATATTTTAAATTAACATAAACAATATATAATTATATTAATACATCTTGTATTGATTATTAAAATCATAATACTTGAATACTACAAAGTACAATATATTTAAGAAAAAAATAGTAAAAAATAATAGTGGTAAACACATATCATGCAAGCTGTGTTTTTTACAAATAAATACGATCCATGGAAAATATGCAAATTTTGTGTAGTTATAGATACTATTTAAAAAAAATGGAGGGAACTTGTCCATTGACAATACTCCAGAAGTTCATAATAATAAAACCACTTATTAAAGTTACTTTTGATTGAAAATGTTATTTAAATAAAACAAAAAATAATTAAACTTAAAAAATAATAGTAGTTATATGTAATTATAATAATAATAAAAAAGCAATATTGTATTTTTCATTTAGTTAAATTAAAATAAATATAATAAAAAAAAATATGGAATTAATTACTATGGAGTATGGATAGATAAAACAAATTTATAATTTACCTTACTAGGTACATTATATTATTAAGAATCGCGTAGAAAAACAATTTATTTTGAACTCGTTATAACTATCGGGAAATCATATTTATACTATTAATTGTAATTATATTTATTATAAACCATAGAAATCAAAAATCTTAATATAAATTATATATTATAATAGTCGATAATATATACTTCAGTATACCGGTAGATTAAAATTGTATGATGTACGCAATTTTACATTTTATATTCTTATAATTGTACAATCTTTGCAATTTGATATAATATAAATGATGATAATAGAGCGTGTCAAATCGGGGGAAAAAAGCGGGCGATCTCGTCCGGATCACTATATCTATTGTCTGCCGACAATAAAACATTACTGATGCTGCAATCTTATACACTATATATTATACTTATACGGAACGCGTCAACGATGGCGACTCCTCATTGCAAGTATGTAAATGTTGGCTCTTCCGGCTGAAAAAGAAAAGAAGTATTGTCGTTCGCGTTGGTGTTTTGGCCGTAACAGTTGTTGTTGTTGCTGATGCTGTTATTGATGCTGTACTGCTGCAGTTGCTGTTGTCCGGTCAAATTGTTCGCGTATTCCAAATTCGGCTGCATAAAGTTAACGTCGCCATAGGGCGCAGACGCGGTCGTAGGGTTTTGCAATGTCGTCGACGCAGCGAAGTTGTTGGAGACGTCTGCACCGGGAACGGGTTGCACGTTCGCGTAGGGATATGGCGGCGGAGGTTTCAGAGTCGGCAGCTGCAGCTGTTGCTGTTCCTGAACTCCACCAGTGTAAAAAGAGGGACGCGGTAAATAAAAATTAGTATTGATATTATTGCCATTATTATTATCGTTTTTCACATTGTCACGGCAAATGTTATTCGCTACGTCCTGTTCTTCGGCAAACACTCTCTGCAATTTATTTCGGATCGCCATTTTTCTGTTTCTCGGCACTTCGCGCAGGTACGGCAACAGGCTCATCAAGAAGTGGAAATTGTCGTCGTTACCGTAATTTTCGTTGCCATCG
Source organism: Rhopalosiphum padi (assembly GCF_020882245.1). Classification (NCBI taxonomy): domain Eukaryota; kingdom Metazoa; phylum Arthropoda; class Insecta; order Hemiptera; family Aphididae; genus Rhopalosiphum; species Rhopalosiphum padi. The sequence continues at coordinate 19,020,333 of NC_083599.1, forward strand.
GTTTTGGCGTTCGGAATCTTATTCATGTCTTGAATACGCTGCCTCTCGGAGTTTGGAAATTCGTCGTACACGATTTGTCTTTTCTTGGCCGGAAGTTGTCGGTTGTCGCTTCCCTGCAGGTAGTTCGTGCTGCGCACCGAACTTATGATCAGCTTATTATTATCGTTGTTCATTGACAAATTGTGTACCTCTTTGTTGGTTACAAGTTGACTTATTTTTTGTGTGACGGCTTTAGAATTCTTAGGCATGATTATCGATCAAAATTTTAACAGTGTTCTGTGAAACCACTATCTCTGGACCCTGTTCTTTCGTCGATGTATATCTTAATGTTGTCGATTTTTTTTCTTTAAAGCGCCTAAAAAAAATAATATATTAAGTTACTTAAGTATGTACAATTTTACTTAATTTTAATAAATAGATATTATTGAAAAATATTTTTATACGCGCGGAGTAATTCATTTATTAATATTTTGAAAATATATATTAACTAATAAACTACTTGAAAAAAATTCAATTATAATAAACCAAAGTTCTCTAAAAAAATATTCTGTTTTGGAAGAAGAAATTAAAAATTCGTGTTGTCATAAAAAATTAAAAAAATTACAACGATAAAAATAATAAAACATTACTTAAAAAAAAAAAAAACATTTGATTTTTAATGACTTATTAAAATAATGCTACGAAAATATATTTAAAAATGTTTTAATAATTTTTGAAATAATAACTAATTAGTGTTCCTATAATTAATACTATAGATAAGTCACGTTTCTAAAAAAATGAACCAATCTAGTTTTTGATTATTGAATTCAGGTCAAGAATTACCTAATAATACTGCGGAAATATATATTTGGTTGAAATATGTCTACTTACGTAGATATTGTAAACTTAAGAGATACGATCGTGAAAATGTATACCTATTAACCTACTGTGTGAAATGTTCTTTGTTTTCTGATGTTCTTTAAAAATTTAAATCTTTTATGCTGATCATATTTTTATGATTTTCAAACATTATTATATTATATACAACTTAAATGCCCAAGTTTTAAAAATTCAATTACCAAAAATTAATAAGAAAAATAATCATTGATTTTATGAAAACAATTCATTTTTCCTTTAATAAAATATTCATTATTTAAAAATAAAATATTTATACGATAATTTAATTATTTATCATTAAGTAGCAATCTTGTATTATAGTTTCCGGTCTTAACAATAATAGCATTGTACATTTGAATTATTTGGTAACAATAATAAAATAAAATAATAAATTCTGTTAATAAAATATATTATTTTATTTTATTGTTACCAAATGTACATTATTGTTAAGACCGGAAACTATAATACAAGATTGCTACTTAATGATACATAATTAAATTATCTTATAAATATTTTATTTTTAAATAATGAATATTTTATTAAAGGAAAAATGAATTGTTTTCATAAAATCAATGATTATTTTTCTTATTAATTTTTGGTTATTGAATTTTTAAAACTTGGGCATTTAAGTTGTATATAATATAATAATAATGTTTGAAAATCATAAAATAAAGTTTAATAAAAAAAATACAAGACGTTTTATTCTTATTATAATACATAAAAACAATTAATTATCATCATAATGGTTATGAAGCCTAACAAAATAACCAAAACCGATTTCATTAAAAATATATATAAAAAAAGCTTATAATAATTTTCTCTCTAAAGAAATCAACCTCCATTAATGGATACAATAGAAATTGTATCAGATTAGATATAGATTTATATGGAACTCATTTTACATATAATACAGTGATCACAGATAAAACATATTAATGAGAAACCAGTATAATGCATTCTATACTTAACTCGAACTTAAAAAATGTTATCTAAAATAATATTATTTATATTACATAGTAAATATTTATTAATTTTATATTTTAAGGCCTAAACGATAGTTTGGTATTGATTCATTGGAAATGTTATTATTTTATTTTCTCGTTTGCATAATAAAACACTTTTGAAAATTTTTCTAGTGAAATATAGACAAACAGCATTCTATATTCTAATAAAAAAATTGTTACATTATTTTTTTTTAAATATTATTGTAATATTGAATGGCTAAACGTTTAAAAATAAAATTCGTCAACTTATTATGGTTTGGTTAGTTTTATTTATTAATATTTATAAAGTTTTCATTTAATTTTACTGTCAAAAAACTCTCGATTGGCATTATTAAAAATTAAAATATAGTATAGTAATACAAAACAAGCCATATAATACTATTCTAACAATTATGAAAAAAATAAAAAATATTTTATATAATATATATCACTATAGTATAATATACTATAAGTATAATCTTTACAAAATTAAATAATTTCATAAATAATTTTTTTTTTTACTAAGAAATCTATTAAAATGCTCTAATACAGTCTTATAAAATAAATATATATTATACACTATTATGTTAATCGAGTGCGGTAATAATGGCATTCAAATGTATTCAATGATATCCTTGCACTTAGATATTACACGACGTTTATACATCGTAAAGATAGACAACAATTCGTTTTTTGTTGCTAGCTATTTGAATTTTTAAAATAAAATAATTTTTACAAGTATTTTTTATACAGCTAATATTATCAATTAAAAAACTTTAATATAATAAAGGCCCGTTTCAAAAAACGTATTGAAAATCGGAATTGTAGAAAAATAATTATGTCTGTAGTCCAATTATTACTAATCGACATAATATTGTTTCGATAATTTCAAATAGTGATATTTTAAGAAAAAAAAGAATAGAATTTGAACATTAAATAGTACCATAATATACTATAATAGCATACAATTGATCAACGGGTCTTAAGTAGGTAGGTATCCAAACCTAAATGAAGCCATAGACCAATAAATGTCTTGAACGAACCCAGACGGGCTTAAAAAAATACGTCATAATTATTAATAAGAGATCTACTACATTAGCATACTATATATCATATTTTTATTATAAATAAAAATAAAATGTAATTTAATATACGAGACGTTTTATAAAAATATTTTTAAATTAATAGCCTCAGCTGCTAAAGTTGTGTATTATGATTAATAATAAAAAAAAAAATGCTATTATTTTTTTACTATCCAAGAGAGAGGCATAATAAAAACATAATATCATAATGTATTATTATTACATCTCGTGATGCGAAACGTTTAGATTAAAAAAATATTTTTTTTTATATTTTAAGCCTGTGTATTATTAATTTATGGAATTTAATTTTCAAATAATTTATACAAAGGTCACACGCGCGCATACATTAAATATTATTTTCACTATATAATGACTTGTTATTGTGCGAATGAAACTTACCACTTAGACAGCACTCGTACTCGATGTTTTGGCTTATTGGCGTTGAAAACGAATCCGAACCATGCAAAAATGTCGAATTTTCACAACGGAGCTACACTAAGGATCTATGTGGAACTGTATCGACCACTACGTGTGACAATCACGTCGGTCAAACATCTACTGGAGTTGACCAACTGAATTTTGAGTCTAATAGGTCTTAAGGTATCGCTAATATCACAATTAGGTGAAAATAAATCGATTAAGCCGGTAAAGAACACATTTTAATAGCTTGTCGTTAGCAGAATACCTATACAATATACATTTCTATACATTCTATACACAGCTGTTATAGAGCTCATCCGGGCTCTTTAAATTGTAACGATAACTATGATTTGATGGATACTCTTATTTTGTTCTTGTATTGACCACGCCGATGTATACATTTAGGTACCTTCAAGCTAGGTAAAAACAGGAAATCGACTTCTTCCGTCGATTTCCTGTTTATTATTCCCGACATCTCGACACTTCAACAATAATATTGTACGGTTCGATCTGTTCGCCGTATTGTGGACTGCAGTGTTGTATATTCGCATTTGAGTGCTCTGATGGACTTGGTCATCCCTTTATAATAGTACCATTATGTTGGATGGACGTTTTGAATTTCAATTGTAAATATCATCGAGTATTTATTTATAAATGATAACAATTAACAGTTGTTAGTGCATTATCTACCTACGCTACCTTAAAACCTATTGATTATTTTTTCCTACCGTTTTGCCCCTATACACTATTAGTGTGTTTGGGATCTTCTTTATTAAAAATCCTTGGGCTTTCTTCTCATATAACATTGTAATGACTGTATGTTAACTGTGACAAAAAACAAAAAATAACATTATGCCGTCTGCGAAAATTTACTTTATATATATATATAAATACTACACCGATACGATAACATGTTTTTAGGTATATACATGCATCATACATAACTATGTGCTATTATGTACATGCATCATTTAATTAATATGTTACGTTGGAGACAAATTTATAAGGAAAATCCAAATTTATATTTAAGTTTTAACGCAATATACTATAAATATCGGCTCCTATTCACAAGTACAAGATTATCACAAGTTAGGTTATTACACGTGCTGTAGCGTGTAATAATATGGTATATTTTTAAAACGGAACTTACAAAAACGTTTAGCCAAAACGGTAAACAATTTTAAATTTAAATATATAATTCCAAAATAGGTGGTTATTCAACATGGATTTGCTCAAAGAAAACATACAGAGCCAAATTGGTCTTAAACAACGAAAATGTTAGGTAATATACAAGAAAAATAATTTTTGGTACATGATCTATAGCTATATCATAACATATATGTATCCAATTAAATGATTAACGTAATGTGTTATCGTATCGGTTATGTACATAGTATCTATGTATATTATATATATATAAAATTAATTCTCGCAGATTGTAAAATGTAAAGTTTTTTTTGTCGCAGATGATATAATATCGACTTTTAGAAAAGGTGTAATTTTGTCGCAGTTTATCATCTCCCATTATTTTTACTTTGATATAACCATAGGTTCGACGACGATTCAAGTTCTACGTTTTTGCTTAGTAAGTACGGTCTACGTATAATAAAATATGAAAAACTATGTAAAATAAAACATGATCATACGTATACCGTGTCGAATGATGTATCACGTACTTATTATAATATACATAAACGGGTGTCCCGTGATAATTTACCCACATTGCGATATCTCCTAAAATAATGGAGATATCATAATTCTGGTTTTTTAATAAGATTCACAGGGACAAGAATTACAAATATTTCATGTTTTAATTTATTTTAATGTTTTGGTAAAAAAATTAAAAAATACATTTTTTTATTTAATTATTTTCAAAAAAATTGAAGATAGCCATTTTGTAGAGTTCATTTTTCTGAAAATATTGACGTTTCAACATTTTAATTTCATTAATTTTCTGATTTTTTTAGTTTCGAAAATAAATGTGAATTATATTACGATAGTGGCATCATTGTATCAAACATGTGGCCCGCGTGCTCGTACGGCAGACGAACGCTTTCAGTCACCGGACAGTGTATGATGTATATAATATATAATATATATATACTATATTATATAGTATTATGTATATATTATGTATATGGACGTAGCCCATCCGGCTCCCGTTTTCCTAAGCGGCTCCCGTTTCACAAACGGCTCCGATTATAAAAATAACACAAATTCCTCTTCACTTCATACAGACAAAAGGTATGTCTAAAAATTTGTTGGTGAACACTAAGTAAATTACAAAAATTATGTAAAAAAGCATATACTATAGTATTATTATGAATTAAATCTAAAAGTTAAAAAAAATATAAAAAAAGTGTATAAAATTATATAAAAAGTTTTTTATATAACATTTTTTTTGGCACAATTTTTTTATATACTTCATACGAATATTTTTAGCGACTATACGAGTACGTATAATATATAATTTCGGTATAGAAATTATGTTCAATGTTTCGGTATTTTCGATATTATCAATGTATCTTATATTTTCGATATTCAGTTTTATACATTTTAAATTTAAAAATACGATATACCGGCAGCATACAGTGCTCGATAGTAATACGTCCTACATGTTACGGTAAAAAATAATAACAAACAACATGCATAATTTATTCAATATACTAAATAGATAACAAAATTAATGATTGTTGTTTTTGAAATAAAAAAACGTAAAATAAATTCGTTTACTTATACTGGAGACTTAGAGGAGCTCAAATTGGTATACCGGTATTACCGAAGCAGTTTGGGAATTTAGACGTTTGTAAATTTTTTTTCGACGGGAGCCGTTTAGGAATTTACCTGTTCGTAAAACCTTTTTCGACGGGAGCCTTTTTGGAATAAGCAAACAATGGACGGGAGCCGTTTGGGAGGCTGGAACACGATTGAGCACGATTGACCTTTTTCACAACACGATTGAGCACGGTTACGATAAAACAATAGGAACCCCAAAAAACCCCAAAAACAACACGATTGAGCATGAAAATAGGCGTGACGTTGCCACTTGATACCGTAGAATATTATTATTAAAAAATAAAATACATTTTAATAAAAAATAGTTGCAAAGTTTCACTCATATACATATAAAAAAAAAAGTAAAAATTCAAATTTCTTTCCCTGAATACTTATTTCCGACTTTTAATAAGTATTTAAGTAGATTGTCAGCATTTTTAGATTTAGAATACTCCTGATAAGCCTTTATAGTGAAGTTAATTTTTTGGTTTTCGAATACTAAGTCGTAACCGATATTTTCACGTATTTTATTAAAACCACCGTTTATTCCTACAAAGTACCTATACCTATTAGTTCATTTATAATATAATATAATCGAAACTATAAAAACTATAAAAATATAATATATACATTAAATCATACGATCAATAAAAAAGTGAAAATCTGACAACGTTGTACACAATATTTATATTTTTTATCGTGCTCAATCGGGTCGTCAAAAAGGTCGGCCAAAAACAACCGTGCTCAATCGGGTATCACCGGTTTGGGATGCGCCGATATATATATATGTGTGTGTACCCAACAAAACACGATCACTATAGGAATAACTTGGTTTTAATAGTTACCTACTGCTAGAATTTACTCTTATCGTCCATAGTAAATGCTTAATAACATTATTTTAATTGGACTTTTATTGAAAACGTTTTGTATAAACTATGATAACTAAAAGTTGATTGATCAACAATATAAATATACAATAAGATGTTTACTTATAACTAAAATTTGAAATATATTTTCATATACTGAAATATATCATGCAATAGTTGTAAACAGAATAATAGTAGGTACACCTTATGCAAATGAGTAAATATCTAATAATAATTAGTTTTCTTTAATTATATATATATATTGTTAATGAATAATTTAAATAAATAGGTATATCATTAATTTATTTTAGTAATGTGAATAATTATAATTTAATATATAGGTGACTCGTTATTTTAAATATTTAATTATTCGTTGTAGTTCAGCGTTTACTATCATAATTTATAATCACGTGCATCCTAAATAATTGTAGGTACATATTACGTTTTAATTAAAGTCCGGATAAATTAAAATTGCATACTTTTCAAATTTTACAAGTGCGATCAGTAAAACATGCCTATAATATATTAATATATAGTGATAGAACTTTGTCGGCAACCAATACAAATATAATATAATTATGTAATATCAATTCAGCCTAATATAATTACAATTTACAGGTAAACGTCTGTATATTATAGGACCCAGCCTAAATGTATATGGTTTCGGCGCCACCGAGCCACGGTTAGGTTTACCTTTGCGTGTATATTTTAAAGGTTACGTTAGGTTTTTATGCCAACTGTGTTCATATTTTAAAAATAAACCTACACTATCCCACCCATCGACAAAAAGCAGGTGGTTGATATTAATATCGTTTATGACTGCAATATAAAATCGCCAATACTACTACTACGTAAGGGGTATGAGAAATACACAATAGTACCTTCAACAGTTTAGTGATTTCGTTTTCGTTTTTACTTTCGTTTATTGAGTGGATAGCAGTGCGGCCGCCGAAATTCCAGTATTAGACCCTTACCCGTAAAGGGTGTATTTTATGTACATTGTTATATTATTTAGTGTTCCCGCCGTGGACGCGTTATTCTATAGACACCTGTTGCTCAGCTTTGTTCATTGCGTTCGAGGACGCCACAGATAGCTCGGTAAAAATATTGTTTTCAGCGTTATACCGTCGAACTGTGTAAAGAATATAAATACGATGTATATACCGGCCAATACTTCTATACCCGCGCACTAAGAGGTATAAATAAATATGACAATATTTGTGTTTGTGTGAGATTCTGTGTGTTACGAAACACTAAATATTGTGTGAAAAACATGTGCGGCACATAATATAGTATTATCTATACTATGTCTCCGACAAAACACATATACGTAGTATTATGTACTGTACTTGAAAACAATATTCCATCGAAATCATTGGGTGTTTAAATTTTGATTATTACACTGATTGTTTAATGACGATTGACGTTCCACGGGGTTTCTGCAGTGGGTGTGATATTTTTAAAGAGTCATCGTCTTCCCGAACGTACTAAAAAACCATAGAAATGCACCTTCATGGTATTAATATATTGTTCTAGGCAATTAAAATGTTAGCTTTATAGGTTATTTCACATTTACAATAATCAATAATTATTAATAAAATCATTTAATCTAAGCTAAATTAGATTAAAATAATATTAAATCTTATATAATAGCTATTATAAAATTTAAGTAAATTTTCACGAAATAAATCAAATAGTAAAATTATATATTTTAAGAATATTGTTTAATATTTCTTGCATTAAAAAAATATAAAAAGTTAATTAAATATACTGTCCTCACTAGCATGAAATACAATACATATACGAATTACGAACACTTACATACATACATACATACATACGTCATATACTCATATACATACATATCTACATACACATCATGTATGTATATAGTATATACATTGTATATCGAAATATAAAACCGTCGTATACAAAGAAAACAATTTACTAACCAATTTTTTTTTAATTACTATAATAACTCAAACTTTTGAAAAATTAACTAGCTTTTAAAAGTTAAAAGTTAAATAAACGATTATCAGTGTTAACTAACTATTATTACTATTATTTATTGTTTATTCATAGTACATTTTTTTAATATAAAACAAAAATATATTACATAGAGTTATCTTAAATATAATAATATTTAAATGATTAGATTTTTTTACTCTATTATTATATTCATTATTATTATAAATTTATGTCACCAAAGTGGTTGAATGCTAAAACAGCGTCTCCGCGGTACCTGCTGCATTACCGAATAATCGATTCTTTGAGACTCAACTTACATGAGCTAATAGTTTTTATTGTGTGCTCATATAGTGTTCGTATACTTAAATATTACTCGTAATCCGTGTTATTTAAACGTGCAATATAAAGTATATAATTAATATCATTATAGTTGATTCATTTGAATTTCATAATTTATATAAAACTAATTTTGATTTGAGTAATTTATTGTGTTTTTGGCCCTAAAATATGATCTGAAATTCGATTGTAAGTTAGTTTGTAGTTTTTAATTTTTTTTTTTCAACTATCGTCCATTGAAACTTGCAAGATGGGTGCGGTCGGTGGTAGAAAGATCTCCCCATATCGATGATAATGGCAATTATAGATGGACGAAAAATAATTTATAATAAGCGCCGAAAACGACGAGAAAAGCGATTAAGAAGACACGATAATAACACATTTTAATCCTGAATTAGTGTGCACCGGACGCTGAGTATCCGAGGCTGCTGGATTAAATCCTTATTTTTTTTTTATCTCCCTCGTCGTCTTTGTTGTGAGCGTCTATAATCTAAAATGTGTTCGTAGCCGCAATACTAATTCCCCTGCTACTCCTCCTCTATGGTATGATATAATGTTATAAATTCATGCCCTTCTATTATAAAACCACCGTAATAATACATTATCGAACACGTAGGTACTTTAATTTTTAATTTCGATATTATAACGGATTCGATGAGATCAGATAAAAAAACGCGTTTGGGGCTCGACCATAATATGGGCACTGAATTATCAACCTACGCCTTTCTAATACATATAATAATAATAGTAATAATACATTATGGCCGTCGTCTTTGTCGTCGTCGTTGTTGTTGTTGTTGTTGTTATTGTTTTTGTTGTTTTTTGGGTTTGGCCGCTGCTGCGTTTTGAAACGCTTTTTTTTATTCTCCCAAAGTTTTATAGACTCTTCTGACATTGATAAATCGGTTTTTGGGGTGGACTGGCACTAATGGGATTATTCGGTACAGTTTTATCGTTATACCTATTTCAAACATATAATACATTATACACTCGGCCTTGACCCGACTCTATGGTGTTTTTGTTGTGTGTGTTCGGGACAAAGCAGACGAGCGGGAGAAAATGTAAACGACGATAAAGAAGAAATTTAAGAAGAATGACGATACGGGGGAGGTTGAAGAGGAATACCTGGTGATGGAAATGAAGGCTGGATTCCTGCTATAGCCGGCGGCGGGGTAACATACATATATATAGTGTAACTTAATAATATATATTATATTATTATTCTATTTTATATACCCGCTTGTTATACGATATATTATACACGAATAATTTGATGTGCGCTCACGATTTTCGTCTTATATATTATTATTATATATGTCGTCCTGTTGCATCGACACGAATATTAAATAACTTATGCACACACGTGTACAAACAGGAACTCCACACAACATTAAACCCGATTTGACGGCCAGTAATACTGGCAGAGCATGAGAAGGAGGAGGATACAATGAATATTTATTATTATTACTATTATTGTATAATATATACCGACGAATTCTTGGACCGCGTTTTCCCTCTGTTCGTTAATACGTCACTTTCAACGTACCCGTAACTATATATGCGTACTAACGTAAACAATAATATTATTGTATTACGTGTTATGGTACAAAATATATAAAAAAATACAACTTTATGTCATGGTTAGAGTTCGTTTTTCAAGGCTACACACATAATAATAATATATACAGTAATACTTTCTTTACGGTATTGCACTGAGGCGTGTAACATAAAAATAAAAAGGCAGATGCGGCCATATTATTATATATTGTTGTAAACGATCTGCTGCAGAGAAGCGGTAGTTTAGAGTTTAAATTTTTACCGTTAATTTGAAATTAAAACAAGTAGTTTTTCAATTATTAATATGATTTTACTAGAGAGTAGAGATAATAATAGTTATAATTATAACAATAATTTTACAAAAATACAACGTTCAATATTGATCTCAATAACTTACCAATAAGTACAAACATATATAATATGTTGTTATATATTTCGTATTTATATATTTTATATATACATATTCACATGCATATCAGCAATAATCATTATTCCGTGAGATGCATAAAAATATTTTTTGTATATAAATAAATCAATAAACAGCCATATATTATTAAGTTACAAGCAAGAAATTAAATAAATCATAATCCATTCTAGGTAGTCTAGAATCATTTAATTTTTTTGTGCATTTATAAATGAATGTGTCTATTAATAATAATGGATGATTTACAATTAACACTAGATTTTTATAACTCGTGTTTAGCATACATTTTAGGTACTGTCCAAAAGGCAAAAATGATGGTATTGTATATGTATATATAACTATATAGGTATCATAGCTATTAGCCAGAATTGTATAGTAGAAGTGGGAAGTGTTCCAATAGCTTCTGTATTTACGACTTACGAGTACCGCAGTGGTAAATATTAAAAATATTATCGTCCATAGGTGGTAGGAGTTTTGTAAAAAAACAAAAATATTTTTTTTTGTTCTTATACATAGATATAATATTATATACCTCAAAGTTCACTACGCCACTTCATATTCACGTTTTATCGTAATTTCGTGGTATCTACCCATAACACTAGATAGATCTTCCTGTAAATATTTATATACACATGTTTACAATGAATTTTTAATTTGTATGTAATAACTAATAAGTATAATTGAAAATACATGAATATATGCATATAATTATTGTTGAAAAATATGTGAAAACACGAAAAGTTATAATATGTGAAAAAAAATATATAGTTTAATTTTTTTAATTGATTATAATCATCATGCAAATATTGATATCTTGAATAAAAAAATTAATACCACCTGCGAGTAATTTAAAAAAATATGTATTTGGCCCTTTCCAAAAAAACTATCAACAACACTAAATCAATACATTGTATGACCGATATGGTGACAAAAAATTACTACGTCATTTACTCTGACGTTATTCTTGACTGTTTACAACAGATAGCATATTATATTTCCCATGAAACGATTATTGTCGATATGACTGTGAATAATAATGTATATATCAAAATATGTAATAATAATATGTACTTATCGATGATATATTTAAGAATATGCATTTACTTTAAAATATGCACAAGTAGTTCTCAATTAATATTTTTATTTAATTCAGTGTGTTCAGTGTTGTGAAATGTGATATTTTTAATCAGAAGTAATGAATCTGCATATAATAACATTATATACCTATTTACATAAAAATCCGTGTCCTACATTTATCAACATATATACTATACATATTTTATAATATTGAATTGCTCTTCTTTATTATAACTACACATACAAATAATTATTGCTTTTTATATGTAAAATACCGATATTTATAGTTGATATGACTGCAATTATTGTGCAATAATAAGTGACAGTGTCAGTGTGACACTATATTATATTTATAGCAATTTTATTTATCTTTGAAAATAATAATATAATTTCATGATAAAAATAGAACGCTATTGACAGAAAAGTTATTTATTGTATTACAATAATCTTTTTTTTATTAACCTACTTAAGAAAATATGCAACATCGACAAAAAAAACAACATTCAATTATTACAATAAGTAGAATTCCTGAATGGCGAATGCTACAAAAACGTTTTATACATTACACATCTCACAGATAAATACGCATCACCGTACTGTTTTTATCATAGTAACCTATAATATCATATTCTAATACTTCTAGTTTTGGAATAACTACTGTAATATCGAGTAGAAAAAAAAATCAAATAATACTGTACAATCAAATGTGTAGGTATATTCTTCTTGCAGAGAAAAATAATGCAGTTTTGCGTTATTAGCAAAGTTGTAGCCGTTGGTGTTACTGGACGGGGACAAGTGATGGAAACTTATTTTAAATTTTTCATAACTCGTTTATATTGAAAAAAAAAAATACATCATCAAATGATATTTTGAATTTATTTATATTTAAATTAGACGCATTTTCTTTTGAATAAATTTACTTACAAACGATTGTTTGCTATACAAACATTGTTTTATATTGTTGGAATTTGATCGGAACTGTGACTCCACAGGATTTTGTCCGAATTTTCACCTACGAATTTATCGGCGAATTTATATCAGATATTTGAGCGTGTTATATAATAATAATAAAGTCAGTATATGATATATGTATGCTGTATATTATATACCTAAATCGAGTATACAAATTACCCGATGGTTTATAAATAACTATTGTATATTTGTCTTGTCGCGATTAAGTCCATATAATCTTTAGCTTATAATAATATTCGGTAAATAAAACAGAATAACAACACTGTTATCAATATATAACGAAAGTCATTGCAATGTCAAAGTTTTACTCACTGGGATACGCGTACGATCGTATAATAATATAATCTCTCATATATTCAGCCACTTTTTAGTTTTCTACGTGCTATTTTATCATTAAATTTTATTAACCACTGAAAACAGTACTTCCTAGCTACCGCAATCGAAATTTGAAAAAAAAAATAGTTCACACTGACCTGTTATCCGTGGGAAATTACCGGACTCGGACTTTTGGGAATCAACCCGCGGTTGCAGACCAACATAATCTATTTCATACTTCAATAATTTCCCGTACAAAATACGATAGATAATGAAGATAATATTATTATTAGTAGATGCGAATTAACACGATTTTTATTGATCATTAAAAATTAAACAAATACACATACACATCCATATTATACGTCTACCATATTTTTATGTCGATATACACAGCAAGCAAATCATATTATATACGACTCGTTCATATACGGTTTATTAATATTATTCAAATTCAAATTGAAAATCAAATGAAAAAAATAATATCACAGGGATTTCGAGTTCACGAATATTTTAATAAAACATTATTATTTTAATTAATTACGTATTTTCATTTATTTGACTACTAAGACATGATATTAAAATATATGACGCATTTGCTAATGTTGCAGTAAATATTTTACAATTTGTTCCCATATAAATGCGTATTTTTAAATTGTCTAATAATAATATTGACCATTTTATTATTACAATATATAGGTTATATTATGATTTGACTGTATAAATATTATTTATTATCATTTATTTTGTTTTATTATATTTTTTTAAAACCTACATTATATTTATAAATGTACATATTGTTCAGTGCAATTAAACAATGAAATATATTTTATTTGTATATTGTTTTATTGAAACGTTATTCTTTGAACCAATTTGCATTAAGACGCAATCGTTGCTGTACTCTTAATCAGAAATCGACTACTATTATTTGGAAGAGAGCTTCCTACTAAAATTAGTACAATATACATTTTTTTATAATTTCGCTCGAACTGTCGTTATTAGAATTTCATTATAAATGATATTGCAAAACAATTCAGTTTTTTTTTTATTTAATATATACACTTTGTCACTGTGTATTCAAATCCTAATAAGTCACATATTATTTTTAATTTAAAATATTCATTCGTTAATTTTTTATTACAGTAATTTAAAGTGTGCACAATTTTATTTTAAAAAGTTCATATAATAAATGCACTATAAATCCCAAAAATGTATTAAAAAACCTTATAAATGCATTAAAATTTTAAAAAAGTGAGTATATGAAATGCATTACCTATACTAAAGAATTATAATTTAAAAAATATAAAAATCTATCAAATGTAAACCATTTTAGATTAAAAAATATTATTAATTAAATGCAACGCATGTGGTGCACGTAAAATATTTATAAGCCGAAAATTAAACGGTAATTTATAAAATGTAGCGATGTATACAAATTTAAATTGTCCAAAATCAATAAAAAAAATATCGAAAGAAATAAAAGTGGAAAATTTACCTAAAGGTAAAAAACCTAATAATATAAATACAAGATAAAAGTTTTAAAATCGAATTCTTTAGTAGATATACCTATCTAATTCAAATTTTGTGTTGAGGAAGCTATTGCTAGTATATTTTACTGTAGGCGTATAACTATATACAAGCTAAAAATAATACATTTCTTTAAAATTTCGCAGTCATAACAACGCATAATGTTATAAAATATATCATAATGTATTGCTACTTTTGCCTTCTATGTGTTGAGTATTTTAAGAGTCCCTTAAGGGTATTTTTCCACGATAATTATCGTGGAAACGGAATCCCACGGGAATTGTGAACTAATGTGCCTATTATTATTGTTATAACGTCGGAGGGCGCTACCAAATCAGTTTTCGACGATCGTGAGAAACGCTATCGTGTGCCCATCATAGTATATTATTATTGTCGGTCGTCGGATGTGATGTATTATAATATTATGTATTTAACGCCGAGTCGAGAGTCCGGACGTGCTCGCGGTTTTCGGTTTAAAACTGTGTGTTGGAAGAACGCGGCTCCATAATCGTCGTGAATCATGATTTATATAATTAATATTGCAATACCTACAATTCAAGTAGGTGTTTTGGTATATACTGATACGTTCATGTATTATAAAACGTTGTATATAATTATATGGTGCACGCCATAATATTGTATTTAATTAATTGAGATTAACGAGTCGTGCAATATGTGGTACCTATATACATATTATATAATAAATTATTATAAATCATGAGTGGTCTCGTAATAGTGGATTATGGACGATTTTAAAGAAGTGTAGATTATTATAGTTGACCTCAGCGGCTATTTTTGACATTTTAAAAATGTACCAGTTGCCTTTAACCGAATGTACTAGTTGATCTCAATCTAACGAATTATAGTTGACCTTAACCGAAAGTACCAACAGCCCTCAACGGCCTCAACATAGAATAGCGTTCTTGATACCCGCATAATATAATGATAATAATTTTAATAATTTTAGACACACATCTTCATCTCATCGAACAAATTATAACAAATTCATTATATTGATTTATATTATCATTGAATACATTGAACTTATTCTTTTTATTATAAAGGAATTTTTTTTATTATTGAATACTATAACACATAAAGCCCCATCCACGATGTCATTCTGTCGCCTGTCATCTATACTTACTCTATTTTATGTCAGGTGTGAGTGAATATAATATTATATTTAGGACAACTACTGATGAATTTTTCTGTAGTTATTTATAGTAACCTCCCCTCCTTATTCATAAGACTTGGTGACCACTGTACGGATTATAGGTGAAAAAATATATTTTCAATGAGTCTTTATCAAAAAAAAACATATACATATACTGATACCGATAGTTTAATGGAGGTTATCGGGAGAGGTGGCGAATGTTATTCGTTTATATAGATAGGTACATTATAATTATAAGTAGGTTGGTGGCATATTCCACCCACCAATCCAAAACCTGTTAAAGGCATTTACTGTTTTATTTTAAATTACCTATCATAATAAATGTTTAAATATTAATTAATATACTTATATTATAATATCAAGTTTTCATCCATCATTCAATAAAAAAACCTAATTTAAATACTAAACATATATCGGTTAAGAATCACACACATTTGATTTTGATTTCAAGAAGTTTGATGGACAAAGACCTCTCATTTTCGGAATTCATTGTATAACTGAACATAATACACTTATTCTTTAGTGTCTTGATCTACGACTAGTTATTGCCAAGGCCAGTGTATAAGTATTGTAGACGTGTAGTAACTAGAAAGATTTGTAAATTACACCGATTATAACGTTTTATTTATTTTTGTATTATATATGAATTTCTGTGATACGATTTATTGACTTGTAAAAATATAAAAATTCTACTATTACTAATTTTCCACCGGTAAAATAAACATTCACTCCACTGTTATTATTTTTTTAACCAATTTAATTTTAATTTTTATATAATTAATGAACAATAGGACTATCTATTATAAAAATTATAATGACACACGTTTTACTTCAAATTTAATACTAAAATGTATATATTAAACAGTGCATTTAATGTCATGTATATAGTATGCCATTTTTATAGAATAAATTTTTGATTTTCGATTATTATTTTGTAGATTCTTACCTTTGTTAAATTGACATTCTATTCTGATAAAGTGATAAATCATGCTTACAAAGCTAAATTTTTCCAACTGTACCACCTAACTATAAAGTTTAAATTAAGTTTATTTTTATTATAATATACATATACGTCATACATATATACATATATATATATATAATGTATTTTTACATATAATTATGCGTACAAATCAAGATTTGATTTTTTTTTTTTATTATAATATCAGTGGGATTTACATTAATGTAGTGCCAGTAAAGTTTACATTATTTTACAGGTAAAAAAAATTTTCTAATGGACTTTATATGTTTTAAATCCGTCCCTAAGCTGCGTATCTACAATAATCGTATGTTATATATCAGCAAAAATATAGGTAGTACCTATAGGTAAGATGTTATTCGTATACATTGTAAGCAGTACAATTGTACAAGTGTCAATCATGGGAATCGGTAAGTATCAAATATTAAAGTGTGTATATAATACATATTTAAAATATAATGCATTACGATATTTTAAAAAACTTCGGGCTTAAACCTATACAGCCGATAAAACCGAAAATATATTTTATAAAACTTTGTAGGTAAGTGTGGGGCATTAGTCCCCACGGGTTTGGTGCAGATTTTTTTTAGTAAATAGTACTCGTAAAATAAGTATAATTGGAAATAGAATAATTTTATTAAAAATTACCAAATTTCAGAAACACAAGTGCAATATAGACCTATTCAATTTGTGATAGCTCGCACTTATGCGCACTCAGATTAACTTCAACTTTTATTAATATAAATTCGTGTGTATAGGTATACACTGTAATACGCGAATGACGACTAACGATTGGACATGTCGTTGTCGATGTGGATATAATTTTATAAAATGAAAATCATTGTGGTTTCCTAGTTGAATAATGATACATTTATCGAAAGACCACCGTAGTGTTCAGCAGTGTTAGACTACACCACCCGCGTCACTAACGATTAAGCAAAATAATCATTAAAATAATAATAATAATAATAATAATAATTAGTGACGGCAATCTCGTGAGAAAATAAACATTGACAGTTTAAACATTATACAAGTGCGTATACGATTACGTATATGCAAACAGCGATACGACGGACAATGATGAAAAGACGTTCTTTATCGCACTGTACTCGTTCACATCGGTTAACGTCTTTGAAGACTATGCGTATACAATATTATAATAATATGCCACACACGCGAGTGCGCGCGCGTGTAATATATAATATTATATTATTTGTTGGTGATGATAAAACAGAAATAACGATTTTATTTTTCCGTCGACGTTACTGTTTACATTTTTACAATAATTCTCAAACCTATATTATAACATGTTAATCGGATATTTAACTCGGGCTAACTATTGGTAGCAAAATACAGCGTGCAAAAAATGACTTAAGAGACGAGAGAATAATCAAAAAAAAAAAATGTTTAATTTGACGTCCAAAAATTTAACATTGTGATGCTTTTGCTTTTCAACAGGTTGATTATAATATCACTGATTTGCCTTAAATGTATATTATTAATAAATTATGTGCCAACGACTTTGCGGACTTTATCGGGACACGACAAATATTAAATAATTTATATATCCGATGCTATGTACATTGTGCATACATTGTTTAAATATTATGATATATATACACACTATAGCCTTGTTATATAATTATATTTTATTTAGATAGCGAGTATAATATAACATTAATAACACGAGAATATTGAAAATAAATTTTTGGTGATAGCTTCGCACAGATTTCTTTCTTACCGGCTGCCGTAGTTATAAATTGTAGGTATCGACCAAATATGTAAGACCACACAAACGCATAATTTCCTCTATAATAGGATAATTTTTTATTATCAATTAATAATTAAATAATTAATATTCCCGTTTTCCGTATATGCAAAACGGGCAAATAACTAAAATAGGTACGTATTAATTATGATGATGCTTATCAGTTATCTATAGTCTATATATAGTAGATAACTGTTATTACAAATGAAAAAAAATCTTAACCACAAAATATAATTAATGAACTTACTTTATTTTATTTTTTAATAAGTTAACATTAACTCTTATAGATATTATAACTGATTATCCATAAAAATCAATTTGTGTAAAATTGTAATGACACAATTTATGTAGGTAAGAATGATTTAACATGGGCTATGATGTATTAGGTATATATAGTAATTACTAATTATTATGAATTGATTGGATATTTTTTATTAATTATTTAAAATTAAAATGTTTATAATAAATAACGACTATAATTGTTCTTTACGTACCTACACACTTTAAAAACTAAATATCAGCACAAGTTTTTTGATTTTTGTGTGTATGATATAGTTTTATAATTATAACATAAAATTAAAAAAAAAAAAAAAAAATACTACAATAATATTATGTCTAGTTAATACTAAATTATAGCCTCTACGAGTACTCATAAATCGTTTTCCTAATATAATATTTCGTCATCGTTTTTAAATGCACCTTTATACGGAATATAAACAAAATAAACAATTTATATTTATTTTTTCATTTTTATTAAATTTCTTACCAGCACATATATATATTATAATAATATATATTTCAGACACGAATCTTAATTTTACCTATAAAAATTATTATTTTAATATTCGACGGAAAAATATGCTGCACTGTGTTTCAACAACATAATAAATTCCTAGCAAACTACTTAAACATAATATTCATCTGGTGACGGGAAAACAATTATTATTTTTTAATTATAAATAATCTATAAAACTATTTGTTTTTAGGTATTATTATTAATTATAGCATTATAACAGCGATCATAAACAAGTCTTTTTTTCTTTCTATTATAATATTATGGTCAGGTACTCAGGTTTTAAAGACTTATCTATTTCTATATCACAATATCAATCGGTTTGCATTAATGATGTAATCAAATAATATTATCGCGCAAAGTAAAAATAATTATTTCCATTAGTACCAGCTAGGTCCATTACGAAAATCTTTATTCAAATCCCTGACACTAGTGAATCTTAGCTCAGATAATCTTCAGATTTTTTACTTTTTTAGGATATATTACGCTCGACTTTTATAATTCATCAGTCACGTTCTTTTTTTCCCAAATATCACATTTAGTGTTCTCCTAAAATCATTATTAATGTTATTAGTATAGTAGTAATAGTATATTTTTTTTATCGGTATTGTTAATCAGGTACGCACTATACATGGCAAAAGAAAATAATAATTTGTTAGAATCACGTTTTTGAAATTAAATATTTTCGTGCAGCTGGAAACATCTTCGATGACAATTTAGTACGTTAATGTGCAATTAATTTCTATAAACCACCGTCGATGATGAAATTTTTGGAAACTAATCAAACCATTTTTACGTCAAATTAATGATAATTATATGAGAATGTTGAACGCAAGATGTACGTATAAATATATAGGAAATTTAAAGTATATAAAATATTAATATAGGTATATTGTCACTGAAACAACCAACGACGTTTCACAGTTTTTGAATTTTTTTTTACTAAACACGTATTACTAGGTTTATACACAAACACATCATATTATTGTTATACGTACGTAATTTCATATATATACTACGTTCACTTTGTTTATCTATTATATTATATGATTCATCGAAGTTTGCAGGTCAATTAATTGAAAGCGAAAATCCGACATGA
Source organism: Rhopalosiphum padi (assembly GCF_020882245.1). Taxonomy (NCBI): domain Eukaryota; kingdom Metazoa; phylum Arthropoda; class Insecta; order Hemiptera; family Aphididae; genus Rhopalosiphum; species Rhopalosiphum padi. Next base: position 19,041,324 of record NC_083599.1, read on the forward strand.
TATTATTGTGCATTATTATACATTACAGCACAAGTTTGCAATATTATTCACTATAATATTATTATGTTTGCAATATCGAATTACCAGCAACGACCTTTACATATTATACACAATACACGTGGTTCCGCCGGTTCCGGCCACGCGCGAGTTATTAAAAAAAATAAATCAAATCAAATCAAATATGTATTTACAACATTGTTTATTCGGTTATAAAACCGTTAACATCGATAACATCGTTTCTCTGGCACTATATAGCTTTGAACGGCTTATCGTTTTGTTTGACCTTAATTTTTTCAATAATATAATATACTTTAATCTATACTTGTACAATAATTTATAAAACTATTAACTATTAATTTTTTATTTTTGTTTTATTCGAGTACATTGAAACCGAATAATAATAACATATATTACATAACATTATCGCATAATATATATAATAATATACAGTAACGGATTGAACATAAAGAAATATTATTAATTAATTTGTTTGTGGCGTATCTATAGGTATAATTGGTTTGTTTTTGATAGAAGTTTAACTGCGATTATTTCGTTGTGTTGGTTTGGGAGATCAATATAAACAACTATATACGATTAATTAGTCAAATCACTATCATAAAACCAATACGTTCTACATATTATAATATAGCGAATACGACTGTATACATTCAATTTTAGTCTATGAACTCTACGCACAATCATATTATACAGATCGCATGATTTTTTTTTTTTATACGTGACGTGTAGGTACGAATTGTTGTAACAGAAGCGAGTTTAAAGCGAACATGACGTTTATTATATACCATCGCCATCACAATTTATATTATTATTATAGAATATATATAGTGTATAGGTATATTATTTTCAAGTTTCATCCGCATGACATTTGTATATTAAATAAAATGTTATGACAACAAAAATAACATAATGATGAGTATACAATTTAGTAGATAGTAATGATTATACGATGAGTATACTTATTGGTAAAATATTTAAATATTACAATAACAACGTACACGGAACAGTTACAATAACGATCGTAAATATTTTCAAATAATAATATATTGTCATATTATAATATACTGCGGTGCCACGCATAAAATACATTTCAATTTACATCACCGTTTTTGAGTAATGTCTGAAAATTGTTCGTATCGTGAGGATGCGATTGAATTAAATAAATTATACTCATAGGTACACATAATTATGACTGTTTCGAAAACAATATAAAATGGTAATAAAATCCCATTATATTATGACATTAACCGCGGTTAAGACTTTTTTGCTCGACAAGCGCACATTGCTAGTTTAAAATATCTTATATTTACACTCATATAATACGTATATGGTATATATATTATATTGCACATATAGACATTTATATTTTTTCTAATAATACATTATTGCAACTACTATACCTATATAGGTAAGTTATATATATAATTACTTTCAATTTTCTCGTTCATCTCTCAAAGTACATACAACTATAAGTACTTTTTACTTTTCATGTTTTGCAATTACTCTATATTCACGGCGGGTAATATACTTTATACTTAAAATATTTTTATCGATATTATTATTAATATTGGTATGGTTAAAAATATTGGTTTTGCAATTTATATTATTATTTATTATTACAAATTAGTAAATATAATATTATAATATAGTGACTGTTAAAAATGTGTTTGGTAATTTTCGGACAACGGTAAAACACTTTTACCTGTTTAAAAACAATACCAATGTTTCTTTTTTTCATCATATTATATGATGTATCACTTTGCGTGTTTTATTTTTTAATATTTTTAGATGCAATTTACGTAATACATGATTGTTTTTACTCTTCCGATAATAATATAAATAATAACAACAAATTGAAATACTATAGCATTATTATATTTGTGTTTGTGTATTGACGTGTCAAGATAAATTAAATTGATTTCATGTAATATCATAATATAATTTATAATAATATTTTACATCTTGAATTATTCACATCGCATCATATATGAAATTATGCTAAATTTATGACTATTGTTGAAAAATTGTGTGTCTATAATTTTTGTTTATAATAAAATCGGTTTCTGTAACTATATTATATATGCGTATACCTATAAAATGTTTAATGTCTTATTATTAGTGTATTCCATAGTTCTGTACTATAACGTGGAAAGCTAATATTTTTTTAATATATGACGTGTTCAACGGGATATTTGTTTTACAAATAACATATTTTATTATAGTTCGAATTCTATAAATGACGCTTTAAAATGATTATTTTCACATTCGGTTAGTAAACGGTAGTTAAATTATGACTTTAACTCAGCATAATTTTCTGAATACCCATCACTATAATGCATATTATATTACATATTCGTATTTTAGTTTTAAAGTAACAATGTAGATAACCTTTGTACGCAATTTTAAATGTATATAACAACATTATAATTTATAGGCATCTACCTCGTTTGTAATATTATACTTAACTCTGCATCGTTGGAATATTATATAGGTATTATTATATTATAGGTATATGTGTATGTTTGTGTGTTTCCAGAGTGAGTATTTTTTTTAAACAGTAACATGCACATTATACTATATATATAATAATATATACGTACCGACATAATATTATCTCTTTATTTTTTTTTTTTTTTTTTAATAATTTTAATGAAGAAATTGATAAAATAATTTGTACAGTATATTATATATATTTTTATAATTTATAATCATTATGTTTGTTTAATATAATATAATAATATACATTTTCATTAAATTTCATACTTCGTACCTGTTATAATATTTTATATTTGACGAAGTCTAAATAATGTATATATAATATTAAAGACAAAAATGTGTCAATCATTATAATCATTTGTGGTTAAGTGGTTAAGTTTGAGCGTTTTCTAATAATTTTAAAAATTTTGCCTTTGTAAATCCAAATAATTACACGCACTCATATTTCATTACTACATACACATATATAACATCACACTATTAAATTGAAGTAAAATTATAAGGCAATAGGTAAACTTATATTATATTATTGTGTTAAATTCAAAGCGAAAAGTGGGGAAAAAATTAATAGTTTTTAAAATAGGTATATATTTTTTTACGTGCACCTTTCTTGTAAATTCGTTTTTATTTTTACTGTGAGAAAACGGCAAGTGTATATATAGTACTACAAACATTTAATCAATGGTAGATCGTATAGGCAAGTACTTATAGGTATTGAAGAAGTCTTTTTACATTTTCTCAAAATTTTCTCTGCAATACATGAAATAAAAGTTATTGCAGACAATGCAAAGCATGGATGATGAATCTTAAAATGTTCAAAAAAAAAAAACACAAGTCAATAACACTATTATGGGGACCATACAAAATAACACACTTTTTACCGTGATATTTAACCGTTTATTATTTTTTGTTCTACTCATAAAACGCTTAGTTAGGTAGGTACTACTACTACAGTTATTATGCTATATCAATTAGTAATAATATCATCATAAAAAAAAAACTATTTTAACCGTGTAGAAATTGTTGAATGTAAATTATCATTTATAATAGTATACCTAGGTATATATTATTATTAGTATATTATTTGAGTTAGTCGCAATTGTTATTTGTTACACTGATATGGCTATTATACATATTATCAGTTGATTTGTGGTTCACGGTTCGATTAGTGTTATTTTAATAATTATATAGAATATACAAGTACAGGTATAAATAAAATACAACTATCGTGAAATAATTACTTAATTAATAATTAGATTTATTTTCAGATTCGCATCTCGTTATGAACATTATAAAAATTACAAAAAGATCGAGATGCACATTTATTATTACATGCTTTTTACATATATTTTTTTCTTCTACCGAGTATTATATAAGTATAAAATATAAATGGAACATACTTTTGTTATTATTAGTTATTTTTTTATTATTACTATTCAAAATTACATATTTTTACCATTTTACACCACGCATTATAATTACCTAAATAAATTTGTACGCTCATTTTTATATGAAGATTTGTAAAAGAAACACATTTAAAGCCTTATTATTATTTGATTATGACGTTTTAAAATCAAACTTCACTCATCTAATTAAAATAATTTGCACGCAGTATCTTGGTACATAAAATTATTTTTAATGAACCGAGCTTAAATGTATAATTGTTCATTCGTATCGATCGTTAATATTAAATATTATATTCTATTGAAATTAAACTTAGAAAAAAAATAATTGTAAATTTATCAATGTTCGTATGATGATTTATGATGATGATGAACTATCAATTAATATATATAAACTTAAATCGAATTTTTATATCAAGTATATATATATATATAATATTTGTTTAAATAAGAAAAAGCATATTTTTATAAAAGTATATATACAATTTATTATACGAATCGTTGGAATCATTTTTACCTACTGTTTAGCTATATATATATATTAGCAAAAATCATAAAAATCATGTACCTTATGAAATATTCGTATTATGTAGACATCATAATATAAACATTATATTCATCACATTGATATTATTAAACATAATAATAATTATGAATTAATATATTTGTTATACTACGATATAATCACATAGGTACTATAATATTTTACGTTGGTGACATTTATTTTTAAAATTAGTTTCCAGAAAATTAATACTATATACATATTAACATATTATAACGTACCTATAGGTACTAATAATTGAATTTTCACTTAAATTGTTTGGTTAAAAATAGCTTTTGATTTCACAAATCACAATATTATAGAGGTACTATATAGTTATATACTATAATACTATATGATTACACATAGCTACTTAAAGTTAGAACTTTTCCGAAGTCAATAAAATAAAATTTGGGACCAAACTTTACGCATGTTAAAAACTGTACTTAACATCAAATGTAGGTATACCCTAAAATCAACAGAATATATAATATGCTCTAAAAATAAAAATAAATTTCAAAATAAGTACTTAAAAATGTTTGATAATTCATTCGTCAAGTAATGAAACCTGAGCCGAACCACTTACACCTAACGAGCAAAACCTGCAAAACAATCAAATTAAAAAAAAACGTATTCCCATAATATTAAATAGGAAGTTGTACACATTTTAAGTCACATATATAGATATTCAACAGTAGGCCAATATATTATAAAATAATAGAATAATAGATAAACGAAATGCGATTTCACGAAAACAAATTGACGATTATGACCGCATAAATATTGTGTAAAATATTATCTAAGTTAAAATATATGTCATGTATAAAACGTGTACAACAGCAGTCAACTATTAACGTATAATACTGTAATGCGTGAAATGAAAAAGAATAAACCTCGGTAAAACGCATACGATGCTGCACAATTATTGTAGAATCTTTGAATTTTGAAAGGCCAAAAGTCGATAATCTATCGACCAATAGGCTTAGAAACGTTGTATTTACTTTGTATCAACACATATATATTATAACAGATGTGCTTACTTGTTCACGGGAAAATGGAACCATGTGTTGTTCGTTAATGAAATTTAGAGATTTATAGTTTATACCTATACGTCATTGTAGTAAACATAAATAAATATACTGTCAGGAAGACGAAATTCAATATAATTTTTTATAGCTCATATGGTTTATTATTTGCATGTACACGTGCTAGCTATTTAATAAATGCAATCGTTTTATTTGATGATGAAAAACGTCTAAAACTATATATATGCATATTAAATACAGAACAGAATAGACCATCATCGTGTTATAATTTACGAACTAAATATGAAAACATTTAATTAAGCAATACGGTCGTCTACGAGTGTGCGATGTTGGTAAATTATAATATAGAATATATATGTATAATGTATATATACTATAGTAGTTCTCTGCAGCAGTATAATTCTTATCTGAATTTTTAACCAATTTAATGTATATATATATCATATTTAAATAATATTTATATATTATATTTATATTATATATATATTATATTATGAACATAGAGTATAATTAAGATAATGAGGTAGTTTAAAATTTAAAAAAAAATCCATCTGATTTTTAATCACAAACATACAACACATAATATTATGCTTGATATTTGGTCAATGCAGCGATTCGTTATAACGACTGTTATAGAACTTATACTACTGTATTTGCGTGTTAAAAATTATCAAAATACACAACACTGTAATGATTATTGTACTTACAAAATAAAATTACTGTACAAAAACTGCAGAGTAGGTATATATAATATATAGCTTATACTTAAACATTATGAAGAAAATGTCAAAACACACGAAATAAAAATTGTTCCGATAACTTTAAGTCATTAAATAAATTCATAACTTATTTCCTGCAACTATATAAAATGCAAATAAAAAAGTTAATATTTAGTTACAATGTCATATGATATACAAATATATTAAGCTAATATTGCGTGAGTATATATATATATTTTTATTTTATTACCTACTGTTTTTAGATACGTGTTTAACGTTTTAGCAATGAAAATTTAAACATTATAAAGTTTAAATAAATACATTTGTTATAATACTACAACATATATTATAGTTGATATAAGTAGAATTATATGACACTATTTTTTGATATTCTATATATACCTATAGGTAAATATTTTAGTTTATATTATTTAAATCAAACAAAATATTATGTGGTTAGAGATTTTATATTATAATTATACATTATGTCAATATAGTGTATGTACAATAACACACATATATAGATAGTAAGTACCTTATTATTATACTGTACATAATTTTATAATAATATTATACACAACATTATTCCTGCAGGATATTTATATAACGGATAACATTATACGTAATAAAACGATGTCGTGACTGTTATATTGAAACCAATATAATAACTATAACACCTGTATGCATAATTGTAAATAGTGTGTCTATAACTACCTATATATATGATCGATATAAATGACGATGATCGATTACAATAAATCGTAAGTTAAATACGTATGCGTTAAGTTTCGAACGTGATTATATAGTTTACCTAATACCTACAGGTATATTATATAGTTAATAACTTATAATATACGTCAAGTATAAAATATATACAAAATTATTACTCAAACATTTATGGTATACACAATTTATCTATGATAAAAAAAGTTATTCGGAATTATTTGCAATTATTATTATTAACAATTTGATTTGATTTTTTACTCAAATAGTATAAAGTATATATATAATAATAAAATTATAATTATCGTATATACACAAACATTTTTATATATATTTTATAGATTATTCGAAAAACTATATGTTAATTTCTATATATATTTATTGCTATAGGTATCTCGTTCGTTTGTATTCGTCTTATTATTATTATTCATAATATGTGAACACAGCAGCGGAACAAACAATAAACATAACAAAAATAAACTATAAATAATTTTTAAATGTTTTATATAAGTATACAGTAGTTTATTAGAGAAAATTGGAAGTGAATTTTTATTTGATGGTGATTTGGAAAAAAATTAAGTTCTGAAGATTCAAATGATTATCTAAGTACATCTATATATTAAGGAAATTAAAAAAAAATACGACTATGAAACGAAACTGCAGAGATAATTATAATTATTGGTACCTATACCAGCTATAGGTGTACATTATTATTCACTAAATAGTAAATATTATGCACCATCGTATACTGTAATAATAAAATATAATTTTTATAATTATTTTAGGTACCTATACTTATAACGCTTATTTATTACTTATTACTTATACCTACGATGCGTATAATAATTATGATTATTTAATTTTCATAATATACAATCATACATGTTTTGAAAATTTAATTTCATATAATTAATAATATACATACTAGGTACAAATATTGTGGTATTAACTACCTATATGGCTATATGGTTACAGACAATTAATTTAATAATAATAGTGGATTTACGTAAAAATTCCCGATTTTCATTAATTGTTTGTTTGTTTTACCGGTTATAAAAAAAAGTGCTAGAAATTTTTTATTTTTATGTCTTTAAAGTACAAACTTCAGATACAATTTTCTATCCAAACCACACACAAAGTTTAAAATCGTAGCTTTTTTCGATAACTATATTGTCTTGTACACAGACACAAAAGTATAAAACCATACGCATTTTTGTAAAATCATATATATCACTCATCCGCGCACAGAATAAAAAATAAAAATTAGAATTATGAGTTATTTTAAATTTAGAAGTACTTATATATACCTATAATGGATAATGAGTATAATTATAATGAACACTTACCTTTAAAAATTAAACTTGAAATTTAAAGCCACAGTTTTTATTTTTGTTTTTATAAATAGTCAATATGGAGATTTTTTAAAATTCATAAAATACAATTTACAAAACGTACCTACAATACTTCAATTGAACTCCATCACTGTTGTTTTTTAAATTTATAAATTTACTATATATATATATATAATATTTGAATAAAATGAGTGTACAATTTTAAATTGAAATTTATGGTGTACCTATACCTAATAATGGTTATAATATTGTAACAGGTAATACAATTTATTTTTGCACTTTTATCTCACTATATACCTATACTATAATAAGTGAAAAAAAATCAAAAATTTACGTTATAAAAAATAAACAATTTGTACTTTTGGGTATCAACGATTATATCGTATAGTTTAACTTTTTAGTTAATATTTACAGTGTATAATATATTATAGTATATGTGTGAGTTCTGACGAAATTTGAAAAATATTTATATATCTTTAAATTTTATAATTAATCTAAATTTTTTTAAATCAAATCTGATTTAAGCTTACAATATTTTTATGTCTATATACCTACCTATTATGATGTAATATTATATTTAAATAAAAAATATTTATTATTTTTTAATATTAGCCGTAGAAAATATAATACATTATTTTCGTCGTCGTCGTCGTCTATATCCGACGATATAGAATATAATAAAATAATAATTATAATTATAGAATAATGTTATTAACTAGTGTTATTAAAGAACTGAATTGAATTGAAAAATTATTTTTTTTTTTAAACTTTTTAACTTAACACTACTTGGTTATTTTTCCATAGTAAACTATAGTTTAACTAGATTAATTTACTGTTGAAATAATAATTAACATTTTAATGTAATTCAAAAATAATACCTTAAGTTAAAATTAAAATCGTTGAAAGTATATATATATATTTGGTTCATTTTGTCGATATTTTTTCCTTATTCGTTTTAAGAGGATATCACACATCTGCTATTTAATGGATATAATATTATTGGCAAGTTTAATGAAATGTTGAAAAAAATTAAAATTGTTCATCTTAAATATGTTTAAATACCAAATCAAATTATTTAAAAAGCGGTTCAATGTTAATCTAACAATGATTATATATATATAAAAGTATAAAACGGTTTCGCGTGAAATAAACTTACGAATACCTACATTATTTGTAGTAGATTTACTAATTAATATTCACACTATAAAATTTATAAAAAAAAAATTAATGATTTGGATTGTATTTATATGAGTTATCGAAAAAAAAATATTAACCGTATAATAGACATATTTTTCTACATCAAGTGTAAAAATTAGGTAAACAATTATTAAAAACAATTATTACGAATAATGTAGCGCGTACTCTTAAACTCGTTTGCGAATTAAATTTATTATTTGTATACATAATATATAATTATTATAACTTTTATAACTTCTAACTTTTCGACTCGAGTCGATTATTTTCCCTGCGCCTTCGAAACGCTATATCTGAGAAATGATTTATTTTTATTTTTACGACTTAGCGGCAATGACGAAGAATCGAAATACAGATAGACGATAGAATAATTAGTATAATATGGAAACGACCGAGAAAAACGGAGTTGCACATCGCCGCCGTACTCGCGACGACGCCGCTGTCGCTAGTGGCGTACGGGCGGCATCGTCGGTGGGAGTTTATCGCGCGGCGCCGGGCGGTGGGTCGGGGAACCGGCCGAGCGCGGCGGCTACGCGTTTTGTTTCGTCGCCGTACACCACACCCACCCCCGCCCTCCGCACCGTCATCGTGGCGGCGCATCATCCGGACCCGGTGGTGTCGGTGGGCGGCGGCACGCGATTCGCTGCTTGCGCCGCCGCCACCGGCGCGCTGGACACGAGCGTGAGCCGCCGTCGAACCGGTGCCGTCGCCGGCCTATATAAAAGCCTGTCAAGCTGCTCTGCCACTCAAACGGTCCAGTACGTTTGCCGAAGTTTGATCTTGAGAGCTTTTTACTTAAATTGATTCGCTCTTCCGCGGAGTGCCGACTTCCGCGATGATAATTCATGGGCTGGGGACCGTGATTGTCATCGCGACAATCGCGGCCGGTGCCGTCATCACCGGGCCCATTACAACACGACTACCACAAGAATCCAACTTCATTGATGCCAGCCATGGAACTCCGATTGGTAATATATTATGTCTTAGATTTTTTCTTTTATTATTATTATTATTATTATTTTAACATTATTATATTATGTTTGTGTTTATCATATTGTTTTCATTTATATAACTATTGTGTACTTATTTATTTTCATGATATTTTTTTACCATCACAAAACGTGATTTCTTTTCTAACAAATGTTTTATTATTTATATTGTTGCCAATTTTTGGTATGTTAGAAATTCATAAATTTAAAATTTAATTCTCACAGACATGAAATGAATACATTTTCAATTTGAAAACTCATCGTAAATCAACTATACCTAAATTATTATTTTTTTAAGTCGTATATAATATGATAAATTTGAGGCTAGTTCATTATTTTATTTTATTATATTTTTTTAAATTTAATTAAACAATTCCATTTTATTGTATGCCCATGATGTTTTGATGTTTAAAATATTTTTATAAATATATTACCTTTAATTAGTACAATAATAAAAACAATAATAAGTGCATTCAACTATATATTACAATTAATAATATACTAAATAGGTGAACAACAATTAAACAAATTGTTGATTATCATTATTTTATTAAATTTATTAATGCACGTATGTCGTATAGGTATACTTATAATACTTTATCCCAAAAATTCTTTAAAATTCCAAAAATGTTACGAGGACTAATCTATATTATTCTAAGGAAAGTTTACTAAATCATTAGGGTTAAGTCCACCCATCGTATCCTCTCTGCAATTGTCGTCAATTCTTTTAGCTACTCGTTCTATGTCCATTGAATATACAAGTATAGGTGCATGTATATTATATTATAATACTTCTCATAATAATTATTCTACTTGAAACATCAATAAAATATTTTGAAAGGTGTAGGAGGTACATATAACACCTATATATTAAGATCGTTTCGAGAAATTCGTAAAAGAAATCCTCGTAGGTTGTAGCGCTTAATCACAACAGCAACAACAATAATATTATTATCATTTAATATACTCGTATTATATATTACGTTATGCATTTATGGCACGCGTGCGGTATTGCGGTCGAGGTCAAATCGGGTAATCTGAATAGAGCTGTATACTGTGTTTATGCATACTTTATAGATATAGGTATTTATGCTTCATATTAAAAATAATATATTGTGCCGCCTTTGATCGCACGCTGTTATTGTTATTCTATTTTCAGCAGCAACAGTTGTATTTTTCCCCCTCGTAATAATCATAATAATAATAATGTAATCAAATACAGCGATATTATAGAATAACAAATGAGTGCGCGCGCATGGCTGGGCCGGCACGCGTCAGTAGACGACCGTTTATCCCGCGTGCTCCTTCCTCTTTCACCGTCGCGCCCACTCGAGTCGGCGGCGGTGACCACATGCGCCAGACAACAACAATAACAACACCAGTAGCAATAGTATTTGTAGTAGGAATGATAATAATAAATCCTTGTAAACAAAAACAATGGCAGCAGGTTGTTGCCGCACGTTTAGTTTCTGTAGCGTATTCACGCATCGAACGTGCTATCGCCGCTCTCATAAATTTGATATTATTATTAATTCATTATCATCGTTATTATTATTATTGTTGTTGTTTATTATCATTTCATTTCGGGACTACTGAGTAGTGATAAATAGTTACGTTTCCCATAGGTTTTCTATATTATATTGTGCACATATTTATCATTTTTCTACTGAATACTCAAGACGGTTGAATTCTATATTAGCTGTTTATACTTCTTATTGTGATAATAGGTATTATTATGATTTGAACGTTTTAGCACTTTTTTTACGCAAAAATATGCACTGAACATGTCGGACAACTCCTTTCATATATGAATTAATATATACTAATTATTTAAAATAAACATAAATTGTATTCCTGATATTGGTATACAGTTATATATCTATATTGTTATACCCATAGTATGTTTTATATAGGTACTACATCCCGAAATTGCGCTAAATAGTAATAGTTTTCTATACCATCAAACAATAACGCGGTTATAAAACCACAATACAATATAATATTTATTTAATATTATTGTAAATACAATAATACGATAACTACATGTACAATATAATAAAAACGATGGTGTTTTGATTTCAGATAATACAATAATGACCACTGTCCAACCCGCTCAATATCCTTTGATTACTTGTTTTTGCAACATGCCAGAATGCTTAACCCCTACCGGTGGTGAAGGTGTCTGCTCGACTCGTTTAGGATGTTTTTCTGAAGTTCGCACAGTTCTTCCAGAAATGGAAGCGCCTGATGCGAAACCTCAGGATTTCACAGTAACTGGATCTGCCGACTCTGTCAATGGCTCTGAAGTTTTCCCAAATATACCTAAACTTGATGCTGAAACAGTAACACCGCGTGTCATACCACCTTCTTCCGAGAGAGGATCATACGGCTGCTTGGATTTATTACATTATTCGTGAGTTAATATTGCATATAACATAAAGACACATAATAATATGTACCTATATTATACACATTTTATAACTGTCGTGGTGGTTCTAGGTGTAGGCTAAGCTTTTTCTTAAAATTTAATCGTGTAGATTTCCTCGTAATTTATATATTCTTATTAGACTAAAAACTAAGTGAATTTTTTAAACATGTGTACACCTATATGTTATATGGTATATAAAATAGGTACACATCAATGAAGGTTTATTATTATGAGGTGCCATTATACCTTTGAAACTTTTCCGTAACTTAAAAACCCTGGACCTTCCACGGCTATTTTTTACGCGATTGCATGTTCGCACGTTACATTTCATAATACCTATATAATATCAATATAACACATTGATCATTATTAATTCGAGATGCACGTTTTACACGCTTATATTATCATTATTCTGCGGCTATAATGTAGAATAGGTGAGGTAATCGAGGGATGGGGTCGTCGCGATCGAATTAAAAAATGTAATTTATTTTAAAGCGTCTTGGCAGATGGTGATGGGTACATAATACACCTGTAACACACGTCACGCGATTTTATACAGTCGCTGCGTATACATATTGTCGTGTAATTATTTAGTACGGGTGACATGTACCTACACCGCTGACCGATCTCATATCTGGCCGTCGTTTGTTTTTAAAATAATATCGTATAAAACTATATAATATTATACAGTTGATAATAATTTTTTGTTTGTAAATATTTTACTGTTGCATTTAGCATAAAGCACCTATAGTCTTAGTCGTTTTTTGTTTTTTTATTATCATTTTTATAGGTATTATTGTATTTTGTTTTCTTTATTTCCACAGCTGCTTTTTAGTTTTATATTTTTAATTATTTTTATCATAGTTATACACGTATACCTATACTGCAGCTTTGTACACCGTGTTGATATACCTTAGTGTCATAGATATTATTAGACATATTACACAACACGAGCATTTTAAACACATTATGTTTTCGTTGACATATAAGTAACTTAATCCCGCTTTCTTTTCAAACCCTGCGCATAACAATGGTTTTTCGATAAATGAGTTTTGTGTAGCGTAAGTGGTATTTAATATTTATTAGGAGGTAATGTCGATTTCTAGCTTTTTTTTTTTTAAATTAGGTGACTGCAATATCGTACAGTATACATATGTTTTATTTTTTAACAGTTCGACATTCTATATGATGTTTAGAATTTTCACACGCTATAGCAAAGTATGATAATGGCAAAAAGATAATTTAAAAGTTCAAAAGTTTCCGTTTAGAATGATAATTCAATTAAATTCTAATACAGCAATATTACATGAATTAATTAAAATCATATTTTATAACAATCAAAAGGCTTTTCATTTATGATATGTATAAAATATCAATAAAACGTTTTACAGAATCTTTTTTTCTCGATGCTTAGATTTTGGTGAAATGGTTATCAATATTTCACCCGTCAAATAATATAAATAAAAACAATTAATAACACAATTTTATATTTTACTTTTAAATTCATGCAATTGTTTTTTTTTTTATTTATTTATTTTACCTTTCAATTATACACATTTTTTAAAACTATTTTTTTTTCTAATTCCGTGCAAATACCAGTGTTAAGTACTTATGCCTACCATTTAAATTCTACCACCAATAATTACATAAAATCGTATTGTCCATCACGCAACAAAGACAAATTACATCATCCTGTATAATACATTATTACTCTTATAAAAATTATCGTCTGCATAATACTGATTGGCATGTGTTTTTGTTTGTCTGTTTGCGACACGTTTCCATTCGTGTGTTACCTGACTACGGTTGTTTCCGGCGAACATATACAGAAAGAAACCTTGTGATGAAATCTTAAAATCAATGGAATCGGACGCTTCTGAATTCCCAGTCATCCAAGCTCCTTCCAACAATGCCCAATCTGCTTCTAACAACGCTCTCATTTTCGCTTTCCATTGCTGCCAGACACCAAGGTGCAATGGAAACCAATCTGGCCCAGCAGAAGGTTCGGTCAAGTCAGCCCAAGCCGTACTCATCGCTGCATTAAAAACTTACCTCGCCTTGACTGTAGAACCGAGCACTGAAAACGAACGGAATACTACAGCGCAGAAAGAAATTACTGAAAAATTGGCTGCAAAGTACGGATTAACCAGTACTCAGCTTAATAAGGAAATAATGGTCCTGGAGGGTCCTTCAATGATCGCTTTGGGTGAACCTAAACCTCCATCTGCCCTCAAATCCGAGACCTCTGATAATGCAGAAATCGGGTCCACAACTCCTGCTGCCCTCGCTGCCCCCGCTGCTCCCGCCACCATCGCCACTCCCGCCGCCATCGACGCTCCTGCCGAGCCCGCCGCCATCGTCGCTCCTGCCGAGCCCGCCGCGATGCAACCGATATTGCCTGATGTCGAACTGGTTCAGCAGGAATTGCCTCAAAATGCCACTGTTGGAAATTTGGAGCACGTTGTTGTCAAACGTCACGACAGCCAAAGGGGTACGTAAAATAACATGTTGTTTTTACAGCGTGCTTGTTAATAAGTGTAAAATATTATGAAATTTAATAACACTTTATATATTTGTTGTTGATCTGATGTGTACATAATACCTATAACAATAATATAATGTGTTTAATTAATAATAATATTATACTACTTATAATACAATACAATTCACTATATACAAAAAAAAATTATTTACAATTTTTAAATTGTTCTATGATGTGATGTCTTTACTATGAAATATTTTAGTAATAAACCGTGTGATTGTAAATGACTTCATTGCCTATTTTAAAATGTAAATAAAAAAAAATGGTCATGACCAACAAACGTCTTGTATTTTTTTATTAAACATTTATTGTGCTTATATCTCATCTGAATATATAAAATTATTGTTCGTAGAACAGTTTTATATATATACAGCAGAAACCGTATATAATGACCACGTTCAAAGGGCCACAAAAAATGTCATAATAATCAAACTAGGAAAAAAAGAGTTATTAGAAAACAATGTGCATTATATTATTATATTTAAAACAAAAAATGTTTACACAATTGTTTTATTATTAAAAAGTAGTGTATTAATTGTAAGTCCGGTATATCACTATTGTTGTCATTATAAACGATTTCTACTGCATATTATGTATATATTACGTATAAATTATGCTATGTATTATTATATTATGTATAAAATTACGCATACCTATACATACACACGATGCTTATATTTTGAACGGACGACATCATTTGCAATACAACTCAATCAATATCGACGAATAATACATATATTTCGACCACGATATCTGTAGCTGAATGTGTTTGAGTTAATTCAAATCATTTAATTATTTGATATGGTGGTATGATAGTTTTTAAATTAAAAATAACTAAACGTAGACGATACGCTTATCATTGTTGTCAATGGGTTATTTTTTGCAATAAAAATAAAACAACAAATGTTATTACTCACTTATAATATTTCACAAGCACACGCCGATAACAAATGATGTCTTTACCGAACGAAAGCTTATAAGACTTGACAGAGTTTTGTCTCTCTGGTACACGTCTTTTTATTTATTTTTATATTTAAATCTCCTCTCAGAATAGATGATCAATATAAACTGCGACCGTGGTCTTGGGAGATAGGTATAAGGTTGAAGATTCTGAAATGCAGTGTGCAGGTGTCTGAGTACTGCAGAGTAGTAGTGCTAAGTATAGGTAGGCAGGTACATTCATTTATGTCGTCGGAGTATCCGCAGAAAACGCGACGATTCAAACCTCATCCGTTATTAAGAGTTATGCATTTTATACAACGATAACGTCGATTTAGGGAAAAAATATACTGACATCTCTTATATTATCATATTATTATAGTCAGACACGACTGCGCTGATAAAATATTTAAATGTTAAAAAACAAATACCAACTTAATTGAACCGACATCGACGACCAGAATCTACGGGTAAAAAAAAAATTAATAATAATAGTAAATTATGGATATTTTATATCTACACGAATACTCGTCTCGTCGATATCTATATTATATTTCTGATCAGAATTAATTCGTACCAAAAGTTTGATTGGTCGCCCTCAAAAATGACGGAAACGGATCTGATATTAAAAATACAGAGATACTATCTATCGGTTGTAATCACATTTATAATATTATGTATATTTATATTATTATCACATATATATATACTATACTTGATAAGTGATAACAACTATTAATAATAATAATAATAATGATAATAATATTCCATATAAGTCTACTACTCTCGTCATGCACTGACACACCACACACAACCGACCTTACATCATCCTGCAACCGTGGTCGTATCGTTTATAATATAAAATATATAATAATATATATAATATTATGTACCTGATCGCGACCACCGACAATATACATACTACATACCGTATGCAGTGGCATGGTGGAGGGGATAATCGAGAGTCAACCGCCTCAGAGTTTTTCAGGGGCGGTGATTGGTAATTAAGTATTAACTACGACAGGAAGTAAAGGAAAAAAAACTGACAGTTAATCAGGCTCTTATCACGTTTTGAATGGGTTGGATATCAGACTCGCGCATATAAACAATTTCAAGTCCGCCACGCCACTGTCACAATGATGATATATAATATTATCCATCTGTATACATAGATTTGCGTGTGTATTGTCGTGTCTTCGTCGACATCGTCATATCTGTTGTATATATACGACGTGTGTGTGACTATAAAAATTAATTGTTTTATCGGTTTCGCATGTGCAGTCGCGCCGGTCGTGAAGCAGACCACCGACGACCTGCAGAAGGTCACACACACCGGAGACTTCGACGACGACATCGCGGCCGAGGTTGCAGCCGCTATCGCCACCGCTAAGTCACACCCTATGCACGACCAGCACTCCGGGTCATCGTGGGCTCCTCGTCACGGCGGCGTGCCAGATTTCGTACCACCTCCGGTCTTGCAGAAGGATAACGACTCCTACTTATCGTCCTACGTCAACAACAACTTCCTTAACGAGGACAATGACATAAACAATTGGATGCTCGGCATAACCTGTGCCATTGTTATAGCGTGCATAGTTGGCCTGACCCTGTTGATAATGTCTGCGTTAAGAATGATCCGCAGATCGGACATATTCAGAAACTACCAGAGGTGAGTAGTCCGCGTATATAATGTATATAATTAATATTTATCATACATACGTATAAATTGTACAGTCGTCGATCGACTTTTGTGCCCATTACAATAAAGCGAGGGAGATGGAAAAAAGTTTTTTACCAACAATAATAACACAGAGAAATGTATAACATACACTTTACGTCTAACCATATACAAATACAATACATCATGGGTATAAATTTGCTAGATACAGGCAACTTATGGCATGGAAACATGCAGCCCAAACTTAAATATATTCTTGATGCCTTTGAGGGTACAATATCGATGTCGGCTGTGCTGTTAAAGGGATAGGGACACTCTGGCACGTATAGGATTGTCGATCGTAAGTGCAACAACGGCCGTATCGTGTGCCTTTATTTTTAGAACTCAAATATATTTTTTTTTAAATTCAAAGCAGTATTATTTGTGCACTACACTATCAGCATATTATTTCATTAGATTTTTAGTAGTATAATAGTATAATTGCCTACATGCAAATATGCGATAAGGTCTGAGAAAAAATATTCATTAACACTGGATTTACCATATATTCTTTCTGGCCAGCCAACACGTGTAGACCTTTATTAGTACTCATATACGTATGTAATATATACATATTATAATATGGTGCAGATATACTATAATATGACAGCAAATCTTCATAATGTATAAATAATTATAACATTATTTATTGTTACTTTTGTATCGTGTAATTAGAGCAGATATTTCGTATTTTCGTATATGCTTTTTCACTCTTATACTAGTTAGTAAAATAAGTTTAATGCCGAGACGATCGTGTACAATCTCACATGTTTTATACTGAATGGGTTTATGCATTTATTTAGCATTTCTATAAGCATCCAATCCTAAAAAATTGGTGTAATAATTTCATGCAAGCGAGCGAAAACACATTACAGTAACTTATGCTAACAACTAATTTTAGAAACTACTTGACCAAACTTGATACAAATTATATCAACGAGGTGTTTCAGCTTTCTTATTTCAAACCCTGCTACGAGTTGGCTTACAGGTCGTGATCGTCGTGTTGACTGATAATGATCGTATACTTTAGTATAGGTCAGTGGTTTTCAAACTGGGTGCCGCGGCACACTGGTGTGCCGCGAGTATGCACTAAGTGTGCCGCGGTTTTTCCATAAATTATCGATTGCACTGAATTGTGATATAAGAAAATGCGGGTATGTGTCAACTATTCGTCCAAGAATTAAAAATATTTGTTAGCCCATCAATCACATATTTCTTATTAAATGTATATATAATTATAAACAATTTTGTTCATCTAAAAAAAAGGTCAGTGTGCCGTGAAAATTTTTTGAAGTTTACGGTGTGCCGTGTATAAAAAAAGTTTGAAAACCACTGGTATAGGTAGTAAAAACTAAAAATAAAATACTTTTTACATTTTACAAAAAAAAAAAATCACTTGACATTTAGTTTAATTTATATAAAATATGACCGTGATTCGAATTGATGTTTTTAATCAATATCTCTTTTTCCTACACACTATAACCAATAACATAATAATATTATACGTATACGACAACAACAATGACGATGACGAGGGATTTTGTCGTCTATATATATACTCGCATCACGTACCTATATATATATACATACACTATACACCAGTATGGATGTTGTAAAAAACCTATTTTAATTCGCCGCTTGTCTGTTTTTGTGAAAAACGCAGTGTGTGCAGCAACCCGGGCCAGCCGTGCGCGTGCACACCCCGCTCGAAGCCGTTCTCGTCAAGTCTGAACGCCGCGGCCGCCGCGCTACAACGGGGCTCCACCACCGCGCCGCTGCTGCCACCACCCAACCCCGGCCGCAAGAACCGCGGCGGCGGCCACGCCAACGCCGGCGCATCGTACAACGACTCGATGGGCGACACGACCTACGTGCTGACTCGCATACCCAACAACGTGGCGCCGCTCATACCGGTGGTCCGCCGTTAGCGTTCCCCACAAGTTAAGTATGTCCAAAGCGCCCGCACAGGAGAGACCGTACCTATTATTGTTGTCATATGTTATATTATATTGTGTTATTGTGTGCGCTATTGATATATACATATATACACATATATATTACTATTACGTTATATTGTGTGTGATTACGTATATGATCGTTGTGCCGAAAATGACGAGAGCATTATATTATAATGATATTATTGCGATCGCGTCATTTCCGCGTTTATATTATATATATATATATATATATATATTTATATATACGTGATACGCATAATATTATATATAATATATTATATTGTTATACACAGAGATATAGATAATAGGTATATTATTATTTTGTTATTATAAATCGCGTGTTCTTTGGATAAGACTGATGAGATCATTTTTTTTTCTTCATTTTATTATCATATATTATTTGACCGTTAAGGACCGAACAGGTTAGCTTATTAGATTAATATACATAGGTTATAGATTACAATTATTATTTTAACTATTAGTTGTTATTATCGACTATACAGTAAGCCTGGGACGGGTACACGGGACATATTATTTTTATCGCCATAAAACCGAAAGTTTATAAAAGTTGCAACGTATATAGATAAAACGCTTTCGCCTAAGATCGTTTATTTTTATGGTCATTGGAATAACTTAAGAGTAAAATCACCTATTACAAAAATTATAGAGGATAATATATTAAATTATTTTGGCAACAAAATTAAAAAAAAAATTAATAATTATTTTTAAAAAAAGGTCGAGAATAGCCAACTTATAGTTTATTTTTTGAAACATATTGATGTCGACATTTTATTTTCATTGATCTTGTGATTTTTAATATTTTTTCGAGAGACATTGTGAATTATTCATGCAATACCATAATATGGCTGCAGTGTTATAAAACATATAAAAATACAAAAATGTTCATAAAACTAAAAAAAAATATTTAAAATCATTGTGCCAATAAAAATAAACTGCAAAATGGCTATCATCGAATTGAAAAAAATTAATTTTTATCTTTTACCAAGACTAATATATTAAAGGTGTAAAAGTAATTCAATTAAAATAATATGAAATACTTGTAGAAAAGGACTGTAAAAAAGTCTCTACGAGCCTTAAAAAAAAAACTTAACTATAAAATCTCTGTTATTTCAAAAGGGCTGCATACGAACTGAGTCCCAGTATAACCTTTTTTGACGAATTGAGTCCTGGGTTGTTTAAGGGTATATACCAATTGAGTCCAGTGAAATTTTAGGTATAATACTAATTGAGTCCATGTTTTAATACTAACTGAGTCCCGTCAAACTAAAAAAAAAAACATTTTCCTTCCCATTTTCTGTCTATTTATTAAATTTTCACTCGGTTGTTCATGATTATGACTAATAGATTTCTCAACTATAGTATTAAATTCATTTAATTTAAAAAATGACTTACAGTTATTTTTGCAACAAGTCCAGCGTTGGTGATTATTGGCTAAATTCTTGTGAAAATGAAATTTGTATCCGTCGATTACAAATATAGTTTTATTTCTTTCACTTAGTATAACTTCATCCATGATGCTTAGTGTACCTCGTAAACTAGTGTGTAATATAATAAAAAAAAAATTCCAAGTTGATATGAACAATATCAGTAGATATCGGTAATTATTTTACTAGCGACGATAGAAATAAAATCTAAAATTCCCGGCCTATACTATAATAATATATTACTATATCATCTGATGAAAGTCATAAAAATGATATGAACGAAATGTATATATAGTATTATATACGTATTACGTATATTGTACATCCATTTTGACGCCCGGCACGGCTGTGCGGCATAATTTTCGCTTTGTCTGGACTCGAACGGTTGATTTTATATTTTACTCAAAATAATCCTCGGACTCAATTAGTATATATTATCTCGTTAGTACCCAGGACTCAATTAGTATATAATTTTTTTTCCCTTCAGGTATAGGGACTCAATTGGTATACAGCGTTCAAAAGATATCGCGATGTGTAGGTAAATCCTCGCGGGTCGCTGTATATAACACACACATATATATATATATATATTACCATGATTTATACTGACGTTGATCTCTATAGTCGTGTGTATTTTGTGTGATCGTCGACTAAATAAATCGATAGGCAAACGACAACGCGAAACTATTAAACAATATTTCCAGACGGCTTGATTCGAGATTTTTGAAACTTTTCCGTTGTTAACCGTATTAATGAAGTGACCGAGTATCCCCAGTCTTACGGTACTTATATATATATTGGAATTATTTTTAAACGAATACGGAGTGTGCTGGGAGATTAACCCCAATATGACGATCCTTCTAGATCGTGATGTATTTACATATATATATATATATACGGATCGTTTCGTTCGCGTCATGCCTATTATCTCGACGCCCCTTCTGGCACCCCCACCCGTCGTGCGAATTAATGCGCGTCCTTTTTATTATTATATATTATAAGTATATACATTTTAATTTTCATATGATTTCTAATAACGTTTTACGTGGCTTGTTTACGTCGATTATTTATCGTTCACTAACAAGTGATTTATTAATAATTACGTGTATATATTCTCAATTGCATACTGATTTTATTATATCCACGTATGACAATCATCATTGAGGTACTATTATAATATAAACTATCACTGCAGAGTTCCGTGTGGACTGTGTGGTGAGTGTTAATTTTTTTTTATTTTTCATAATTTAAGGGTATACATATTCAACTAAATTTAGTTACAAACAAAATCGGCATGCCATGCGATAATTCATTTTTAGATTTATAATAATAATATAATCGTTATACTTTTGTACACATTTATCATATTATTGACGCGTCACACGCGTGGTAAAACGCTGATACAGCTGTAGGCCCGCGCCTACAATTTCGATCGTATCGTTTTCAAATTTATATTTTTTTTATCTCGTTATCTTATAATATTTTATGATTTTTAATAATGGATAATGGAGAGAAATTTATTGGGAGAGAGATAGACAGAGACAGATATAGGATATTTTGAGAGGGAGAACTTTTCATTTTCAATCATTATCGAATTTTTATATTATGTCATACTGCCATCTGATATCGCTCTTTTTTTTTTTACAAACATAGTATAATAATTGTATTTGTCGATAGTAAATTAGCCACTTTTTTTATTTTTTCTGTCGAATTTTAGACTATTATTTTTAACTTTTATTGTGTAATGAATATTTTGCTTAGTAATAATTATTGTCCGAGCATTTTCAATTTAAATTTTTTTTATACTGCTCTTTATTACTTGTACTTGTAACGGAAACACTCGATTTTGAACGATGACTACGTTATCGCATAATAAATAATATATTTTATCTCATCACGTAAATCTTCATTTTTATCATTTTTGTTCATTGGTGCGTATTAAAATGTAATCTTATAACTAAATAATGTGAATTCCTTTATTTATAGATAATATATAGGATATCTGCAGTAATGTGTATTTTTTACTCCTAAACTTTTATTTTATTATTTTTCTGTTTACCGTTTAGTGTTAATAATTATCTGTCATTCCTGTATCCGATGATTTATTATAACGACTGCGGTCGTTATATATATTATGTACCTATAATTATACTACATTTGTCTATATTATAATATTTTATACGATATTTTCAAAATTATTCATAATAAATGACGAGTGTTTTCTTATATATGTATATTACTATTGTGTTTTTTATTTCATATTATCGACATACTGTCGTCTGTTATATTGCACATATAATATACGAACGGTATTTTGATTTCTGTTCACCCGACGACACGTCGCCGTAACACAAATCCACCACTGGACACACCGGCGAAGCCGACCGTTGTCGATCGGACTATTATTTTAACGCGATCTATAACATTATTGTGCCACGAACACAATATTATCATTATATTCTGCCTCTGCTTGCCATCGATGTCATCGCTGTCGCCGAAGGATCGTATTTCGACATGGGCAATAACCTACGGTATATGATGCAAAAAAACAAGTTATGATATCAATACGATTATATATCGTTACCAGTGGCGGTCGATTTGGTATATATATATATATATATATATATATATATATAGTTGAGTACAGTTACTTAGGTATAATATATATTATGGTATAGTTGTGCAGCATAATATATAAGTAGGTGATATATACTATATATTATATAATAGGTGAGTATGTACTTCTACGAGAGTTGTGTTATTATATATAATCCCTATCTGTAACAGTCTGCAAATCGAAAATATATTTGTTCCGTCGTTTAAATATTATAATATAAAAAAGTCATCGAATTTGTGAACCGTCCGAACAATATTATTGTAGTAGACTGATGTGGCAGTATAGTATCAACATATTTATATGTGAATTATATAGTAACAATAATAATAATTTAGTTATTATAACATATATAGTTCTTTGCGCTCTTATTATATTATTATATCAAACTTAAACGATTAGAAAATAGATATTTAATTTCTTCTTCGACTATACATTTTTTACACGTTTAAAATTCAAGTGTATATATTGTAAAATGTAAAATTTTTTTTATAATTATTATGATAAATGGTTATTTTAATTTTTTTTTTTTAACACTTTTATGCGTTCGCTTAACGAAATTACTTGTTTTTTTATACGACGAACATTGTATTATCTCATTTTTTGTTTTGTGTACCTATACAATAGTAAATGTATTTTAGTGAACGTATTTAAATTTCCAACGCAAATGTTAATCGAACAATATAGAACAGTTATAATTAATTTAATTATCAACATAAAATTTTAATCTATGCACGAAATTAAATGTCTGTCTGTCGTATGAGTAATTGTCGACATTTAACGATTGTTGTTTTTAATTTTTATAACTAAACACACATAGTATATACTCTTGATAATAAAATATATATTTATACCTATATATAATTTTTATCTTAATTGGTAATCCTATGGATATGTGAAATAGTTATTTTATACGCGTAGTTATACGCGCAAACCTAACTTTTTTAATTTTTTATTGCAAACCTATTCGATTTGTATGTAACTATTAACGTTACTTGCAGGCTGCGACGGCTCAAACTTGATGTTTTAAATGTTTTTGCCTACAACACAATCGACGACTTCAACGACTACAACAAAGGCAATTTAGTGGCAGCTGATGACTACTGGCAGTGGAAAATTTAAAGCAGATTTAATTACATCATTTAGATACATTTATAAATATAATAATATATACACATAACATATTACCATAACATTATATGTAATATAATATGTATAGTATACAAGTTAACAATTATACAATTAATCCAGGTCACTGAAGTTACAATTCAAACATCCGTCACACCTGATGTAAAATTACGAAAATAAAATAATATACCTATAATTATTTACCTATAAATTTAAACACTATGACTTAGAGCCAACAATTAATAGACACAATATTATAAATTTATAACTAAAGACCTGATTTATATGCATTAAATATATAGGTACACTTAAAAAGTTTCATACATGCACATAAAAAGCACAAAATATTCAAAATAATTTTTGGTTATTACAGCATTAAATGTGTTACTAAAATATATAATTCCACTACATTTTTTACTACTGTATAATATTAATTAATTAAGTCATATCTTTAATTGTATAAGTATCTTTTTTTAAAAAATTTTTTACTATTATAAGAATTTTAATTTATAAGAACTCCGTATACCAGATACGAGCTTAGCTCAGTTGGTATACGTATCAGCTATTGTTAATGTATTCTTAATGTAATAATTTACTTATTGTATCATATAATTGTAATTAATTTTGGCTGAAATAAATAAATAAATAATTAAGCTAAAACGTATTTTAGAGAGAGCGTTACAACCATTTGAAACTTTTTGAAGCCAAAGCTCTAAATACTCGAAATTATATTTTTGTATGCATTATTATAATTCTTACGATATTTTTATCTATGTTAATTTTTTTGAATTTCGGTTCTTAAATATTAAATGCAATATTCTTTTAATCGTATTATCTGGTAATACGTCTGAAATAAATTTGGAACGTTTATTAATATATATTGACCACATGGAAAAACAATATTATCACAACATTTTACCATATTTACTACTGGAAATAAATAATTGATAATTACTATCATTAAGCGTAGTAAAGGTGTATATAAAAATGATAAGCGTCACTGTGTCAGATTGGTATTTTTGTATCCATTTAAGATTTTTTTGTAGTTTAATGATTGTATTTTTAAAACTTAATAGCAAGATGAGTATTTTTAATTAAATACTACCATATTGTGCAGATTTATAATGCTCGGCGATCGTTATCGAAAGGTTTATAATTACTAATTAGTATTTATGATTTCCAGTATTATCTTCTCTGGTAGTTTTGTCCATGAACGATAAGATAGGCTAACAAAATAATACGAATTTAAAATCAATAAAATGGAATTTAATAACTTTGCCGTGACTTTCATAGAAAATGAAAATATTTTTTAAATTTTCTTAAAATTTCAAGGGGAGCTGAGTCATAGCTTATATACAAACAGATAAACAGTTTAAACATTTTTAATAAATAAGTATAAAATATATTTTTTATTTCTGCAGTAAGTTAAATGTGATATAGTTGAACCGTTTTCCATCACCATAAATGCAATTGACTTACATCGAAATATACTTATAATATGCAGTTTAAAGCATGATGTTTTCATCATTATTTTTGAATAATTTAAATTAAAAAAATGTATTAACCTAATTAAAATTTGTCGGTAGAGTAGGTAACTCAATAACTTATATAATAAATATTAATTTATTATAACCACTTAAGTATAAGTAGTATAAGTTAGTATAACAAATAATATAGTTCTTTTTCTAATATTTATTTACGAATTAATTAAAGTGTCAATAAACAAAAAACAATTAAAAATTCGTATTGATATTTACACGAATAAAGTCTATCTGTAATCTAAACAGTTTAAAACTATAGTTAATTATTTTATTTAATAATATGTTAATTGGTTATTCATTTATTATCAATATTAAATTAATTCATTACACACATGAAATGTGTTAACGATATGCGGTACTATTAATTTTTAAGACAATTTCGAAATTGCATAACAATAATATCAGGTTAGGTTATGTAAACTAAACCAGTTCAAAGTTTTTACGCGGAATCGTGAAAAAACTTTTGGTTTTAACCCGTTTACTGGCTTCCTAAATCTATACACATAAATATGAAAATTTTTATATTTTAGATAATATTATGTTCTGTATCAATAGAAATCATAAGCAGACAGGTAAAAAAAACAATTGATGATGAGAGAGAGCGACGCAAATTATACAGCCGCTGATCACTGTCGAAGCTCGACAAACGCTGTGTTAAATGCGTGTCATTGTAGAACGTATATATAGATATACCGTTGGTGAAATAAATAAAAATTATAATATTAGAGCTGTTTTCTCAGTCATTCTATTCAGATGACAATAATAATATTTTTGCCGTCTTATTTTCGACCGCATAACATAATATTGAAATATAATATAATATCACTAAAATACATATTTATTATCTCACGTGTTTTGCATCCGGCCCGCCTCGATCCACTGTCGAGACCTCTGAAGACCGCGGACGGCTGTAGACGAAGAAAACATATAACTGCAGCAGAAACTCGAAGGCTTCGATAGGTATATAATATTGTTATTGTTGTTGTATTAAAGTCGTTAATCGGCATTAAGATAGTTTATTTTATTTTTTTAAATTGTTTTCTATTTTAGTTTATTTGGTAAAAACCATCATTCGTCGAGGAAATTAAATGTTTTATGTATAAATAGATTAATAATCTTAAATATTATATTAGATAATATTTTAAAACCGACACCTCACTTAACTTATTAATCGAATACAGAATAAAAATATGTAAATTAGAGGAAAGGATAGACTAATATTATTAGCTAGAGTATTTAAGGCAATAATTAAAGAAAATGTGTATATTGGTAGAAAATAATTGAAGAGTTTACAAGAATGTGTGGAATATTGCAGATAACTAGAAGAGGGGAGAGGGGGTCATTTAGTGAAATTTTAATTGAGTTTATAAGTAGAAAGTGTCCATAACGAAGGCGCGAGAAAAAAGGAAACATTTTTTTAAGGATAATATTTTGAGATGGAAAACCTCTATATAGTCCGCAAAAAATGAATGGTAATACGATGTATCAAGTGATGGCAAAAGGAGGTAGAAGGTTATTTTTTAATATCGAACATGAGTCAGACCGAGAGATTGAGCCGATTGAAGATCAGTACCTATATATAGTGAAAATGACAAATGTTTTGCCAATGAATCAGGATCCTCATTTCCGAAATATTACGATAATAATTATATTCAATAAAATTGTTTAAGATAGGTCATATCTCTCTACAAAATCGAAATACGTATTACCTTACTTGCAATACAATTAACATATTTAAGTTTCATACCATTAGTATAGGCTAGACATAACGATAATTTTTTCGCACTGTTTCCGGGGCCGCTCATCATAAATTTGTCGCTATATGTGTTCATTTGGCACCTAACTAAAACGGCTCTATGGTTCTATAACAATAATCTCGAGTGTCATTGTGGAATACACTTATCAGAACTTATTACTGTTGATATGATATTTTTTTTTAAATAAACCTCATACAATTATGCACTTAATATCAAATATTTTCACATTTAATTGTGAATGGTTAATATTGTGATGTTAGCTGTTGTGGATTTATAATCATAATATTATTATGGCATTGAGTTGCTTATTAAAATATTTTGTTTTATTCTATGATTTAACAACGCGTTGAGTGACATTTTCAACTTAGATAAATAATAATACTTGTGATTTAAATAATTAATTTTGATAATATATAAAATAACAATTATTTTAAAGGTTATCAACATTCGTATTGTTAGTCACATTTTAAAATATTAATTGTTATAGATGGTTTGACCTTAAACATAACTTCAGCAATTTCAGTAATGAAATTACATTTTTTATTTTTACAAATATAAACATTACAACCAAGGGTGTCATACAGTCCCTGACACTGCAAAAGTGGCAACACCGCTGGACTTCATCACAAACAAAACTCAATGAAATTAAACTATCCATCAACCCCTGGCCAACTTACCTTACCAAAAGACGTCACGAAGTTGTAATTAATAGACTAAGAATTGGACACACTTGGCTTACACATCACCACCTCATGAAACGAGAAGATCCAGACCCATGTACAACCTGTGGGGAAGCCCTCACTGTTAAACATATCCTCCTATACTGTCGAAACTACGTAGACACCAGAACATTCTTAAGTATACCTGAGCATCTTTACGAAGCACTCGGACCCGATCACGAAAACACTATCAAAATCATAAAGTTTCTCAAAATAACTAAATTGTATAACTTTATCTAACATTTTTATTTTATTATTTTTCTCACTACCTATGTTGTACTCATATTATTTAACGTTATACCTACATAAATTATCTACATTGTATTTAATATTCATAATGCTAGTCAGCATCTAACTTAATGTTCACATTGTATACTATGCCAATAACCTTAGTTGTTGCGGCTTTAATAAAATAAAAAAAAAAAAAAAAAAAAAACATTACAATACAAAACGCGTTTAATAAAAATATCGCATAGAAAAGAAAACGACTTATTTAAACGAGACTATATAGGTACGGGAGAACAAAATCAGTATATAGTGTTCGCAGGATTTGATTAAGCGGGGAAGAGGTAAATCTAATATATAATATACGATAAATAACCACCATATACAATTTATAAATATGATAGCTATATCATAATATTATACGTAAAAGGTGTAACACATATTGTTGAAATTGTGTAAATACTAATAAGGTATACATATAATAAATATATATTATCGCATTAACTTAATGTGTCATAATAATTATTATATAATCACATTGATAATAATATTATATACAACAACTTGATAGCTGTCTTTATTATATTAAGTGCGCCTATGTAATAAATTGATTTAATTTATTCTCAATATATATAATAAGCACCGGAAACATTTTGTATAAATCTGTATATTATTTTATATGGGTGCTCGGGGGCTCAGGCACCCATTGAAATTATTATGGGGGGGGGGGCTGGGTACCCATTAGAATATTAGATATTTATAAATATAATACAACATGTATTTTTATCTAAACATCCAAGTACTATAATATAACCTAGGTCAGTGGTCTTCAACCGATGGGCCGCGAGCTCGCGACCCATTTTTGGGTCGTATCTCGTGTAAGCTTTAAAATTGGATCGCGATGAGTCTTCTTTTTAAAATAAAAATTAAATTTATAAAATTATAAAAGGTAAAAATAATCTTTTAATTATTGAACTTAGAAAATTAATAAATTAAAATACAGTTTAAAAAATGTTGTATTGTATTCAGTTTTAATAGTACCTACTACTGCAAAGCATTAAGCAATTTTAGCTTTTTTACAATGCTTACGTGGGTCGCGAAAAATGTAAGCCTAAAAAAGTGGGTCGTGAGTCCAAAAAAATTGAAGACCACTGACCTAGGTACTACCTACAGTTTCTACCTACCTAATTTATAATATCTATCGCATCTTTATACGCTCACCTGCTGGGCCAATTATTTTTGATTTTGAAATGTTTTTTTGCGCATGTGCATTTTCAATAAGAAAAGAGCAGATGGTCATCTTAAGGCATTGGGTAGGGGTATATACGTGAGGAGGAGGATTTGTTCAAAACATCCCGTTCAAAGGAGCCCTGCAACAGTTGCTTTGTAACGTTGACCGTGTGAAATCTGGTATTGATAATCTCCCTCTGAGGTAAATATTCGCGATCAATACGATGTGTTTCTTATTGCAAATCACTATGTACGCCATGATTATTTCGGATGAAATGGTAGTTTTGAACATTTTGGTTTCAGGCGTCTAGAGTGTCCAACTCAAGTCTTATCTTCAGTATTAATACATTTGAGAAAATCATCACCCTTCAGTTTATATAACGTTCCATAAACTGTTTAGAGGTCTGCACTTGATTCGCACTTGGCAAACTCGATTTGCATATTTCACAAGAAAAGTTCCAGTGACCACAAGGTAAATTAAAATCAAATTTCGAATAAGTAGTTTATTATAACACATTTAAATTTTTGATGAGTAAAATATACAGTAACTTATAATAATAGCCTTACAGTATTGAGTAGTGATCACCGATCAATGTGTTATGTGTTTTTAAGTAAGAAAAGCTACATTCATGTCCGAAAAAATAATTAGTAGTAAACATGAAAATCCATAAATTATAATTAATAATTTTAAATTTAGTAAAGCGTACAAAGGTAAAAATTAGGTACGTTGGAGATGTATTAATGAATATTAAATTATGTAAGACAAAATGATTCATAAAAAAAAAGTTCGATAATGAAATATTTCTTAATAATTTAAATAACATCTTAATAATATTATTGAAGTTCTATAATAACTTGAAAAAAATCGTGCGTAATGATTTAAATAGCTATATAGGTGTACAATTATTATTTAACTGTATAGTCTGTACCTATATACACTCATTATAATTATCTATATTATTATTGTAGTATAACATAATTAAATTTAAATTCCTTAAATTATTGCATTGAATAACAGTAATAATTATTTTTTTATAATTCAAAAACATTATTTATGGAGACTTCAATGTTTACGTACCTTTATGATCAATTTTACTATACTCAATGAAATTTTAAAATAATTTGTAGATTAATAAATTTATGAGTATAGATGATAATACTTTTTTATACAACGAACCTATTCACACTGTCTTACGATTAAGTGGTATTTTATATTAAAAATTTAATAACAATATTATAAGTATAAATTCTTATTATTATAATAATAGTTAAATATTAATAATAATAAATGCTATGGTTTCGGTAAAAATTAAATTAACCTATATAGAAATTAATAATTTAAACGTTTGGTGAAAATTTCAAGTATTTACAGTTAAATTTTGTTTTCGAGTTTGTTACATACAAAAAGAAATAGATTTTGTTAAAAATAAGATTAGCGTAAAAATCCCTATTTTTCCTTAATTTTTTTTTTTTTTTTGATTATAATAAAAAAGTACATACTAGGAAATTTGAATTTTACCTGTTTAAAGTACAAAATAGATCTAATTTTCTATCAAAAACCACCCTCAAATTTTAAAATGTAAACATTTTATTGACTACTAATTAATAACATAGTAAAAATAAATAGGTAGATACTACATACTAGATACACATTTGTTTTTATCTGTTTATATTAAAACAAGTTTTGAACCGACAACATTTATCACAACTTTTATTATTATAACAGTTATAATTAAAACACTGATTTTTATGCACTAAAAAGTATCAAAATATACAATATAATATGCAGTCAAAATAGTGAAAATATGCAACAAATATGAAAAAAACATTTTGATAAGAAATGCACAATTTTTATTTGGTTTACAAATTTAACAACTGATAATAATTAATAATAGGTACATATAGTTACTAATATTCTTGACGAAAAAAATATTTTTTTTAAATAATTCTTTGAATAAATTAATATATTTTTAAAATTGTATTTATTATTAAAATGAAATACCTACCATATGTATTTCAAGTTTTTCTTCTATTAAACTGTAATGTTAATCTATTAACACATTTTTGAAGACTGAGAACGATCGTATAACGTCTTGATAAATATAATTTATTTATATACCTACATATATGTATATCATACCTACATAATATTTATCATATTTATATTACTATTTTGTGCCTACAAAATGTTGTTTTTGATTTTTCTACTTGACAATAATATACTCGTGCTTGATAATACTCTACTTTTTTAAATTTTCGCGAAGTGTTTAATAACCATTTAGTATGATGCGAAAATAAGCAAATATGCAATTGCATAGCCATCCGCGCGTGTTCTCTATAGTTCAAGTAGTTTTACTCGTAAACAAATTCCATTTAATAAAAATCGAAATCGATGATTTTATAAATATTCACATGTATATTATGACACATTATAGCGTTTTATGAAACCTATAGTAATAAATAAAAAAAAAATGATTCCATCGCGTATGATGGTTGAGTAAATATTTTTTATTGGAAAACATACACACCATTATATTTTTATAATAACCATTCCTACATCATATTCTTTTGTGTATAATATCAATAATTATTGAGAGCTCATCTAAAGCCTTGATTTTTTTCTCACGTCTGATGTTTTATACGGGAGTCTGACAGACATATATTTGCAGTAATCGACTATATTATTATGCACTATAGCTCATTTATATTCATAATAAATCGAATATCTAAATGTCCTCGATCCGCTTTCGAAACCATATTATTTGTAACCGATTTGATAGTCTGTGTAATAATACTTGGGATCAACCATTTGTTCTTATCACGATCTGTTTGCAGAATAAATCGAATTAATTACATAAAGTATATTAACTAGAATTTTTTTATCACTACGTTTATTTGTTGTCATCCATTATATATTATTAGATTCCGAATGGAACGATGAATGTATTGATTTTATACAATAATGAAGTGTGACTTTTTTATATTTATGTGTTTTCCGTCACTTTTTGTAACAAAAAAAATGCTTACATTTTAAACTTCGAGGGTGATTTCTATGAGAAAATTAGATCTTATTGATACTTTGTGTTAAAAAATTTCAAGTGATCATTTAGCAATTCCTGTTCTTAATAATTAGAAAAATTAACAAACAAATTAATAAAATATTATTATTAATTTTTATTATTTTGTTATAATTCAAAAACAAATTACCGTATATAGATACTTGAAATTATTATCAAATGTTATTTATATTACTATTTTTTTACATAATACTATAAATTAAGTTCTCACGAAGTCATGAATAATGTTTTCAAACTATAACAAAATAAGGGTTAAAAAAAATGAGGTAAACATTTATTATACGCGATTTCAGTTTCAGAATAACGTGGAGTATTCTTTGTTAAAAAAAATATAATTTTTAAGTACTTGTCGAAGCAATACGGGCGTTAAATGTTAATATATATAAAATCACCTTGCATAAAGACATACCGAGTTTGGTTACACCATACATTTATCGCATATTTAATTCCAAATAATTCGATACAAATTATTATCATAAAGTACCTATACATGACAATAATACAGTTTTGGGTAAATTATGTGGTTATATAATGTGAAATACCCACGTCTTACGTCATATGTATTTCATTTCGATGTATTTTGATTATGTGTTTTTATCGAAGGTAATAAATCATATATATATAATGTTATAACTTCGTTTTTATTATTACATCATTATCCTCGACCTTGCAAATTCACAAAAATAAAAACTTAAAAACCAAGACGCGAGTCATATCATATTACACAATATTATTTTATACAACACGATCCCCATAGACGGTGGGTTTTAATATAATATAACTAAGGATAAAATGGATTATAATTAGCATTTATTTTAATTATCACACGCCCGTCTAAATATTATATTATTTATTGCAATTATATAGGTAACCTCTTAGTATAAATTATAACGATATTTAATATTAATAATTACTCTTTTAATTAATTTGAATACAAAATACAAATTATTATTAAATTTTTAAATTTTTAATATAACTACTAAAATTTGTATCAATATATAATATAATATGACTGTCGTGTTATAGTATACGGTCTAGCGGCAAACGCGTTCTTCTACCGGCCGCTATAGGATGTGGTCTACCTGCGGCCGGCCGGTTTTTACGCACGAGCTTGAGACGAACTTTAATAGATACGGTTTAATTTATTTTCTTTGATTAACACTTTATCTTTTATATATTATACTTTATGGTGTTCGATAACGATGCTTCGACATTTTGTAAAAGTATGGACTCAGGTTCGGTTTGTCACTTATTGCGGAACACTACAATTTATACGCAGTCATACACTTAATGTGTCCACAAATTTTTTATTTAATAAAAATGTTTTATTTAACAATGAAAATGTCCTGCAATGTTATGATACGTGTGGAAATAATATGAATTTGTACGTACACAAGGACACAAGGAGAGGGATAAAGAGGGTAAATAAAGGAAAGTTTTACGTAAACATTTTTGTCTTTTGATGACAGATATACAGTGGAAATTTTATGGGATAATGTGTACTTTGAGCAGTTAATACACAAATTTACATAAGACAGCATAATATATCGTGTTTTAGAAAAAAATTTAGACACTATATAATTGATAAAGTTTACCTTTAACTTATAACCTATAAGTATTATTACTATTATTATTATTATTATTTTATTCATTTGCAGCAGACTATATACATACTATACATGACAGCCTTATATATAATCAGGAACGGCAAATTAATAATACTTATAAGTTATAACAATTGTATGTTTACAGACAATAAAAATGGCAACAAATTGGTGGAAAATAATGGTCCTGCAAATATTGATGACTGCTATAATTTGTTCAACCGGATTGGAGCTTGATGATGATTCAAAATTTTTAGAGGTAACATTAAGTAATGAAATTAAAATAAACCAATAATATTATATCTGCTACTTTTATTTATTTTTTGAGTTATTATATAAATAGGATATATCTAATCAACATGCCATTAAAGATAATGAAAAAATAGAGAAAATAAAGGATTTACATCAACCATTGTCATTGACATCGTTCGATCGAAAATCTATTGAAAAATCCTTAGAGAATGATGAATTAAAAAATAAGGATTTACATCAACCATTGTCATTGAAATCGTTCGATCGAAAATCTATTGAAAAATCCTTAGAGAATGATGAATTAAAAAATAAGGATTTACATCAACCATTGTCATTGAAATCGTTCGATCGAAAATCTATTGAAAAATCCTTAGAGAATGATGGATTAAAAAATGAGGATTTACATAAACCATTGTCATTGACATCGTTCAATCGAAAATCTATTGAAAAATCCTTAGAGAATGATGAATTAAAAAATAAGGATTTACATCAACCATTGTCATTGAAATCGTTCGATCGAAAATCTATTGAAAAATCCTTAGAGAATGATGGATTAAAAAATGAGGATTTACATCAATCAACAATTAAAAACATTCGAAAAATACGAAATGCAAATAGCACTGACAATGCTAACAAGAAAAATGGTAGAAAAAACCGTAAGTCATTAACCTTATTGTGAATATTTCAATATACTATATATTATATTATACACTATATTATATATAGTATCAGACGTGTATCATTTGGGTAAGCCGGGTGTGTATTTACACTATCTATTTTTTTTGTAAAATACTTCCTTTGGCATACCAAAAGTAAAAAAAAAGCACCAATATAGGTATATTTAAAATTTTATATTGAATCAGTATTTCATATTTTGAATTTTGTTTTTTTTTTTACTTTTTTAATACATTTTTGACGTGGTTCCAATAATTAACCAACTAAAAAATCAACATTTATAACAGAAATATATTATAATTTATAAAGATCAAATAATAATAAAATCATGTACAAATTACAACCACGAGAAATGAATAAAAAGCACCAAATGTTAAATTGTATTAAATAAATCACAAAAATATATAATTTCCAATCAAATGTTAAAAACAAAAACAAAATAAAAATTTGCATTCCTAGTTGTTATTTTATGTACAAGGTAAACATAATATTATAATATATATACCTATATGCCTGGTAATATGATTTAAAAATGGAATGTAAACAAGTGACATCAATAACGAAAAACTTAAATGACACGCCTATATAGTATATATTTATGAGTATACTCTGTATTTATTGTTTTGTATTATAAAAAATACATAATTCACTTTTACAGGTAGACTATGTTATTTCAAGATTTGTTAGCAAAAGAATCAATAACGACCGTGACAAGTCCATCCGTCACGTACCTACCAAAAAGAAATAACAATCCACAATAGATTTGAATTATCAACTTTTAATTTTATTGGAAAAAATAAATTCATAAATAGATTATAATTTATGCATAAGTTTTTAATTATATTATAATTATTCATATTTATATACAAATAATAAAACATAGTGATATTTAATATATTACTTATGTCAGTAAGATATTTAGATATTATATGAATGTCGCTAATGCAAAGAATTAAAAATATCTAATTAAGTTTAAACAGTTTTTAATAGAATTTTTTTAATAATTTTAATAATTTTTTATCAATATACTTGAAATAAAATATATATATGTATTTGTTTATTTATTACTTAATATAAAATAATATACTAAAATATGCTTACATTAACCGTGGTACAAATGAAGAACAGAAAGAAAGAAAATATAATTACTTAGAAATTATAGGTATTATTATATTGGTACCACTTTATATTACCTATAAATAATCTGTTCTTATTTTCCGATAACTTTCTTAGATGCTGATTTTAAGATAATCTAGATACCTAATAATAACGAGTAGATATATTTTATCTTGCTTAATACGAATACAATTATATCAAAACTTAATAGATAATTAAATTATGTATAGCGATAACAAATAAGTCGTTTATAATTAATTGTAACTATATTATTTCATAACTAAATAAATTTTTGTTACTGACTTCGAACCAAATACCAGTGTTTAGCATGTGCGTGATGTAATTTTACATTCAGGTTGTGAAGAGAAAAACGCATCACTACATTATAAACTTCAAAACTTGTACATTTGTATACCTATTATATATTATTTAATATTTATGGTACGTAAGTACTATATTAAGTCAGTACGTCGTTCCACATTTACATGGAATTGTCGGACTAAACTTGTATCGTGCAGAAAGCTTTTTAAAATTAAAATAAAAGATTGTATAAATAGGTAAAGATTAACTTTTAAATTATAATAAAAGTAGTAAGTGTGTTACTAGCTGTTACTAATCTGCTCTACTCATACAATATAAAATTTAAAGTGCAACACAATTATTGAGGTTTGAGATACATAATAGTGCATATACTATACATATACTCATAATCCACACTGGTAGATGATGGAAATGTTTAAAAACTTTTTTTAAATGTTGGGAGGCTGAAAACGAGAACATTTGAAACCATATTACATATTACCTACAGTAATATAATAATGTAGGTACTCACTAATTA
The DNA here is from genome assembly GCF_020882245.1 of Rhopalosiphum padi. Lineage (NCBI taxonomy): Eukaryota > Metazoa > Arthropoda > Insecta > Hemiptera > Aphididae > Rhopalosiphum > Rhopalosiphum padi. The sequence goes on from NC_083599.1 coordinate 19,079,610, forward strand.
CCAGTCAACATCAAGCTGTGGTACTGACTACATGCCGCTGTTATCATCTATTGACTTAACTAATCCATTCAAAGTGTACACCTACGTCATGATAAACTGATAAAGATAACAAACCAAATAATATTAAAATTAAATTATAAAATTTTAAAATAATTGTACCTATTAATACTATTAAAAATAAATATAGTAATTATTGAAGTCTTGCCGCCTTTACTACTAATGGGGGATTAGGTAACAGCTATAGAGAATAGATCTATTGTCTAATTTCCATAATAATCAAATCAACCACAATAAAAATATATATTTATTTCTATTACGAAATCGGCAACTACAGTCTATACTCTATACTGTCATATTTTAACGATGAAAATAAGAAAAAAGTATGTTTTTTAAGTATACGATTGAAAGCGATGAACGACCCATTCAGCTTAAAATGAGTTTTGGAGGTTCAGTAAACGAACATGGCATAAGAATCAAGTCTATAATAAAGGTTTTCTCTGTATGATAAATTGTTTATAGTTAGTTATAAGTTTATTGAGATAACATTTATCATGTTTTTATATTAAATCCAACTTTAAAAAAGGCACCTAGGCTGATTTAAAATTTAAAATATCTATAAATAGCATTAAAATATGTTTAAATATTTTGAAATATTGAAATGTTTTAAGTTTCCAGTTTTTAAATAACGTAAAAAAATCTTAAATCGTAAGATTAGTAATCATTATTTTACCTATAATCTAGAAATAATAATTTTTAAATAATAAATAGGTACATCTAATTTCATAAAAATTTAAACTTCACTCATAAATTTTTTTTATAGAAAAATAATAGTAATAATAATAATAATTTTTTCTATTTATTATAGAATTACACCACACTATTTTCATTATTATTGTGAAAAAACGTGTAATAAGAAATCATATTTTAATTTTTTTTTAATTTTAAGTAGAATTTAAAAATATTTTTTTAACTATAAAGTAATTTTGCAAAGTGTAGTGATTTTAATATAAGAGCAGAAACTAACTTCACAAGAAAAAACGATTTATTTACTTTAAATAATATATGTACTAATTATTCTTTTTCCTCCTCGATAAATTCACTGATGTCCATTGCAAATTCAGTTAATTTAGATTTTTTTTTGCAATATAAATAATATTAATTTAGCATTTAATCACTGTTAATTCAGTTAAATTATAACTATATTTAGTATATTGTAAACTCTTATTCTTGTACTATATCTATGTTTTAAATTATATGTAATAATTTAAATAATGTTCATCATAATATGTTTTATTATACTGCAACACTATATATTATTATTGTAAATGGATTTATTCCGTAAATAAATAAATAAATAAATAAATAATATAAGTTTTATCGATTTGGGTATGGTGTGACGACGTGCCGGCGTGAGTGTGTGTGTTCGCTGATGGCCGCGCTGATCGTCGCAGAGTCTTATATAATATACTCCATATTTTCGTTCGTGTGGCGTGTACAATCTCATCGAACACGCATCGGCAAATTGTGTTCTATAAAATGCCGGTATTTGGACACTTTCCACTGGTTTAATTGAAGGAATCCAAGACGTGTCATTTAAAGGATGCGCACTGCGCACTCATCTTCCACGGACCTTATAGTTTTGTATTTTAAAGTAGTACATACACATGTTGTTAAACGCCGTAAACATGAAAAACTTCTTTCACACGACACGGTATTCGTAGAACAGGTGCAAATTTATATCTTTGCACCTGCTATATATTGCTAGGGGATGCAAGTGCACCGCGGCGCATCCCCTTATTTATTACGCCACGGTGCATGATGAAACATATTTTTAAAATGTATAGGTAATTGAATATATATATTAATACTTATATACGTCTTATATTCTTTATGGACGATGTGTCCGTACTTTGGGTAACAGAATAAATAATAAAAATAGTCTTAACAAATTTATATTATGGCTATTATTATGTCATATATATTATATGAGTTGATTTTTTTAATTTGTAACAAATATAAGCTACTGAGACGTTCTTGACCCATTATTGTCCACAGATATGTTTTTAAACGCCGTACACGCGATACAGTATTCGTAGGAATTGTTAAAAATGTTTTTGGCAACACGAAAATGTATTTATATCTATTATTTATATAGAACATTATTATAAATAATATTATAAACCACGTGTTTTTAATTTTTAATTTCGACAAAATCATTATTAAAATATTAAATCGATAGGTAGGTACACCAAGGAAACATTTAAGAACGCTTATTTAATTTTATTCAATGTCAGATATGTCACAAGAAAAGGGTTTTACGCTACTTTTGCACTTTAAAAAATAGTAGACATAATATGTAATTATAATATTTGCTTGCAAGCTTTCAATTTTACTATAAACTCAAGTATATTATTATTTTAACAGTAGATAAATATTTAATAATTATTCTCTTGACATTTAATATAATAAAAACTAAAATAAAAATAACGGATAAGTAACAAAAATCTTAAAAATTATAACTAACAAAATTATTTAACAATTTTTTTTATACATTTTGTAGTTTTTTAATAAAAATACTTTTTTCCTTCATTAGGAGAAATATTTTATATAGAATATTTTTCGAATTATTTTAATACATAAAAATCGAAATTCAGACGAGTAGTGTATGAGTTATAAATATTAAATTATGGTTTGTTGAGTGATGGCGAGGTAGAGGAATACCTCGGAAAATGTTGGTTTACAATACCTACTTTAATTACCTATTCTTAAAATACTTAACTCATAAAGTAGACTTTAGAATTTCGATTTATATGTATAGAAATAGTACAAAAAATATTTTTATGAAATTAAAAATTAATGTTACATTCAAAAATAAACTTTAAAAATTATAACGACAAAAACTATAAAAATATATATTTAAAAAAATATTTTTCAAAAACATGTTATTGAATAAATGAATTGTTCAGTAGGTAGCAATATTCACAACGATACGTATTAATTATTTTCTTAAAATGTTACATTTTCGAATTTATTTTAGATTAATTGTAATGCACCAATTTTCTATTAAAAGTATTAATTATACACTATAGCGTAATAAATCGTGTATTATCAACACACACACACACACACACACACACATACATTTGAAGCGCATTGTAGTGGGATCTTGACCTTGCACCTGAAAAACGTATTATATCATTATGTATAATATACAGCAGCACGTGGCGATGTAACATTGTAACGATATTATATATTGATATTGCGTAATAATATTATAATTATTGTATATTGTATACATTACTCTTATTATACTCGGGTGCTTCATTTCAATTTTTTGAAAGGTATGCTAACAGCAAAGCAGGCCAATATATTATAATATACTATACTCTATAGTTAATTTTTCATCAATATAATGATTTAATATAATATCATTATTGTATATATACCTATAATAATCCCAGGTTAATACCTATCTACATTATTTCATTTTAAATTTAATTATTTATATTTTATAGACAGTATGGAAAATAAAACAAACATTATTCTGTTTGAAGAAAGTCAGCATTTGTATAGTCAAATACAAGGGTCGGCAACCTTTTTACCTACGCGGGCCATCATTTTTTTCAGTTTTTCATTGAGGGCCGCATACAAAATTAAAATATTAAAAATATAATTTATTATATATATATATACATTTATATACGATTAAATTACGTTCTCGCTCATAGCTTATCTCATGTGTTATGTAATAGTCATGATTAAATTTTATTTATATTAATTTAAGATATAAAATTGAAATTTTAAACACCATGAAATATAACTGGTGGACCGCGGGTTGCCGGTGCCTGGTCAACACAAAAACGTGTTCATTAACACCTACAACAACTTATGGCTAAAGATGTCGATGCTTGAGACCAATTATATATATATATAAAAAAAAAAAATTTTGCCCGGCGCAGAAAAATATAGTCAGGCCAAATTGGATCTTGATAATTTTAAGTATGCATAAGCATACCCTGCCTAACCCCAAATTACGCATCTGATTATAATACTGGTGTTTTATGCAGCCGGTGACTCTTCGGCGCCCGTCGTCGTAAACAGGTTATGGGTTTTCAGATTTTTACTTTATTTTCAAAAATATTTCGAGCCCATGTACTACGAGTGTACCTACGCATGTTTGTATCCGCTACGACTCGATAATGATCGACAAAATATGTCTGCTGCAGCAGTAAGCGTATATATACACACGATAAATATAGTGAGACGACGCCGCCGCACATTATCCCGTGTAGTTTAACGATCGACGAAGTCTTTCGAAATTACTTCGAACCCGACATCAAGGCGTCAATCCACTACATGATATTATACATATATACATATATACACACTAAAGTATATTGTGTGTGTGTGTGTGTGTGTGTGTGTGTGTGCGTGTGTGTGTGTGTGCGTGTGCGTGTGTGTGTTTATAATAAAATTGTTCCGCGTGTTCCGTTCGGACAGGCTTTTAAATATTTTGGGTCTACACACACACGTGGTTTTGTTAACGGACCGATGACCGTCGTATCGTAGCGTTTTGAAATAAATTAAACGCACATGCATACCTACATCTCGAATGTCATCGGGGTACGTCGAGAGAGAGTGGGGAGAGAGCCAAAGATATGTCACGTCATGTGTCACGCACTCACGCACACACAGCATAGTACGCTCGTTCGGTTCGTTCACTCGATAACAGCACGACAAACGATGTATAATAATAATAATAATAATAATAATAATAGACAGTCGGCCGCGCATATGAGAAAACGTGCTGCATTGTAATATATTATCCTCACAAAAGAAATCTATGAAACGGAAAAAAAATACGTTGGCCATTACGCGTGTATATTTGATTCGGCCACCGATTGTTGTAGCAAAAGGACACGTAATAAAAATGAAAAATCATCGTTCCGCATACGTCACCTATTTATCTAAGGATTTAAAATTCTAAAAAAAATCTGGTCTTAAAAAGAAAATTTTAAAATAAAAAATTTCCTACATTTTAATCTGTACCTATTATATTACCAATATACTATACTATAATTATTACTATAATAATAATATGAATCAACCCAACAACAATATAATATTAGTTGCTGAAAACGTCTCGGAACAATATTAATTGTAGCACGTGATTATATTTAACTCGTAAATCGTCGACGAGGTAAAAGCATAATAATCCGGACATGATAGGTAGCAGTCACCAAAAGCTATATCATAACTGCGGAGCTCGCTCACCGTTTCGGCACGTGCAGGCTTAAAGAATAGTATATATACCTACAATGCGCGGTCTCACATCCGAGAATAACGATACCATGTCGAAAACTATATAGGGAGTTAAATGACCGTATCTCTATAGCCTATAACAGGGGTGGCCAACTTTAATAGACTTGCGATCGACCTCCGAGATTTTCTAGGTTGTCGCGATCGACAAAAAAAAAAAAGGTTGTCAATGTGTGTTGCAGTTCTTTTATTCGATATCTGTGTATAATCTCGTTTTTCATAGTTATTTATTGCTTTTTTCTAAATGTAATTTTTATATTCCTGGGATATACAAAAATATACAAATTCACAAAAAAAAAATAAAATATTTTAATTGTTTTCTGAAAAAAATTCAAAATTTTATGAAAATGGGAAAAGGTGTCGCGATTGACTCAAATTCATTTCGCGATCGACTGGTTGCAGGCCACCCCTGGCCTATAAGATTTGCGTTACTTAAGGCGCATATTATATATTACATATGTGCAATATATAGTTTTATTATTATTATACGTTACAGTCATCTGTTCCGTATGGCGCGTATAATATTATTATATTTACCGCATCGACGTGAAACTACCGTAATTTATTTCAGATGAGGTGCATGATTGCGCCCCAAACATAACTTTTAAAGTAGGTATTCCAATTGCATCTTAATAACACACATCGGTTCACATGTCAATAACGAACTATACATGAATGATAAATAATTTGTTTAAATTTGTCAAGAGTATCATTATATATTAACTAATCTATTTATCCGGTAAAATTCCTGAGAACTTATTCGAATTCATCATGAAATTTATTCGAAAACGACTTTTTGATGACTTTTTCATTTCAATATTTTAAAATATTTTTCATATTCAAAATTTAAAAATCTAATGTTGAAGGAATTAGGCGTACAATTTTAAAGACGTGGAAAAGATGTTTCAAGTAAACTTCACGACGAATTCAAAATAAATGTTTTAAATGATTATTATTATTTGGGTTTATAGGTTTTGATTATGAACAATATAATAATATATACTCTACCGCATGTGAATATGTTGTAATATATGTCTTTCTCACAGTTCGTTGGAGCGTAAATATTTATCGTAGGTATATGATGGGCAGGTGCTCGCCAATTTATTTCGGCCACTTTGATCTTCCCTTATTCAACTACCACGTCGTTGCAGTGGTCCTGAGTGTAATCGGCCGTATTTTCTCATTTCTATTATTATATTGGCGCATTATTGTGCGAAAATGAATTTACGGCTGTGTAACCTAGGGCCGACACCTTTACAAATGGACGTCGGGTTTCTTCTTTGATATGTCTGAACGCATAATACTTGTATGGCCCCTGGGATCCAACGATACGGTTTCGACAAAACCAGTTTGAGAAGATTGTTCCTTTTACGATTTATAAATCAATATTTAACATTTAACGTAGATACAATGACTTAACACATTATTTAACTTAAAATCTTTAGTTAAAATAAGCATAGTGTAAAACAAAATAAAAATGCAATGATCTTTAATTTCTACCGTATAATACCGTTAGTATAATTAATATCATTCATATAACACAGTCGAGTACTCGAGTCACGATAACTCGATAAAATTTTTACGCGCTTTGTTGGGAAATAATAAATCAGTAGGTACCTAAAAAACTATAAATTAATTTTGTGTAAAAACCTATGTTTATAATAATAATACTAATATAAGAAAAAATAATTTATTTGCCATAAACAATGTATAATGTTTTTTATAATATGATAAAAATAAATAATAAATATAATAAATTAATAACTTATACAGATTAGATTCACTATAAACTTTTTATTTTTATTAACGTAATTTATTAATTTATTAATTCGATTTATATTTGGAGCAGAAAATTGTTTTAATAAATAATATTTATTTATTATATTTTAATAATGTTATAAAGCTAACTATGATGTGTTTTTGAACATCAAGTCGATTATTTATATTGCGGTATGCCGGTATATATAGACTTTTAATACGGCTATTAATAAATCAATAAATGTACATTGAAAATATTCCTAGGTTTATAATTTTGATAAAAACGTAGTTAGTTATAATATTTTAAACGCAAACTTTATAGTTTTCAATTACAACGGTACATATTTTTTTATGCGTAAATAATGATCGAGTCATAACATCAACGCCGCATATAGGTGTACTGAAACGTTTAAAAAAAAAACAATACAAAAACTAAAGCCAAACCCATAGCTCAAGACAAATAAATAGAGACGAATAATAAAATGCACATAAAATCTCATGGTTGGGGTGAAAGTAATGTTTTTTTTTGCAAACCCTAGGGAGTTATATTGTATACATAATATGTAATAATATGTTGTAATATATTGTTGTCCGAACCGGATGTCGTTTTCACGGACGGGCGGCGGATATATCAACTATACAAAGGGGCACGTAAAGGCAGTAAATCCGCCCCGGGGTTGAACATATTTTCGCTTTTCGGCTTTGGTTATGCTCGCACGGAGATAATGATTTTTTCGTGGGCGCGTTTGCCCGTCCTACACGCAATAATGTTGCAACGCACATTCGTGTTTCGTTCGAACGACGGTGCCCTAGCATGACTGCAGTGACTGCAGTGTTCAAATAAAACGAAATACATTTCGGCGAAGCGAAATCGATGACAATGGATCGGGGGCCATAAATTTTCGTTTACGGTCCACTGGGGTGTTAACTGCTGCAGCATCATATATATTATACAGGTCCACCGAGAGCAACGGCGAGATATCGCGCCATGACGTGCGGATGCCGATCACAAAGGGACAACGACGGCGGCGGTGCAGATGTCGCGCAGATGTGAGGAGGACATGTGGCCCCGGAGCCATATTTATTTACAAACGAAAGCGGACGGGGAAAAAATATAAAATATAAAATGCGCAGTGGCACAGCGTGTGTACAATTAAAGTAAACGAATTTTCGGCGTGCGTAATCGGCGGCGGCTCGTGAGAGAGGACGCGACCGTTGTCGATGTTCCAAATATATTATACGTATATATATAACATGCGCAGCTGTAACGAAAAACGTGCACAGCATATACTGTGGACCGTATTTTATTGTTATTATTGTTTACATATTATATGCGTACAACACAACGTATAAACGGACAGCACACTGTGTGCCGCGTTCGGTATTAACAAAATATAATGTCATATTATTATGTATGCGTTTTGAATAGTGTGACAATTTCGAATAACCGAACTTCCGTGAAGTCTGCGGTGTCCTAAACCAAGTATTGTATAGATACGATGGAAAAAAAATTCCATTTCCGCCCGCACAAGTCTAATTTTTTATTTCGTAAATTTATACAGGTACCTACTATTATACCATTATAATTTTATACTGTGTAAGATTATTGGTTTTTTTTACACAGCCACGACTCAGACTCACCTCGGGAATATGTATATTGTCGTTATTATTATTTCGTTAAGACTCTAATATCTTACGCGATCGATTTATTCGTTACAAAAATAATTTCATAATATAATAATAATAATAATAACGAAAACCGTATCTACTCCCGCAGGATAAGACGTTGTCCGTATTAATAAAGACGTTAATCACGCATGAGCCATCATAATATTATATTATATTGAATACAATTATTGTACCAATAATTTATTGTTAATTTTTATCTTGTAAGATATTTTCAATACAATTGGAACTACTGCTCAAAATTATGATTTTATTTCACGGACAAAGGAAATAATATTATAACAATTAAAACAAAGTCAATAAAAATGTATAAAATCAAAGTTCAATTTAAAATCCGAAGTAAAATCAATTCCTATAAATTTGCTGCTAGTAAACTGTGATCATCATTTCCATTTTATCTATTAATTTTTCGAATCGAATTTCAAATAATAAATGTAGCCTATAATATATAATACACCCATTGTTCATAATATGAATTGAATACGAAAAAAATTAATTCGTTATTTAAATACATATATTTTTGTATGGTATTAATAATTTATGCGCATATATAATAGATATCTATACATTGGTGGTTTCACTAACACCGGAATAGTTAAACGAAAGATTTAAAATATTTCAACACAGCACGGCGGCACGGTGTATATAAAAGACCCGGTGGTCTTAGAAACATGTCTAATTTTGTAACCAATGTTAGGCAATTTATAGATTAATAGATGATAGTCCACAAAATATCAAACATTTTTTTCATAAACGATGAAAAAAAATTATTCGTCATAGAAATGTTATTATTTACTGATAGATATTTTATTTATTGTCTACATATTATATTTCTCCCATCACAGAGGGATTTATTACTGGATAGCCTACCTTTTCTAAAAATGTACCATGTATTTGTAATTTATTTTATCATATTATCTTATCGTACATATAGCATAGATTTTTAATTTTCTTAGTAAAAAAATAAATATACCATTAATGTCTCGAATCTCGAAGTATAGAAGTCATAGAAATAACTAAAACGCGTTTAGCTCATCGTATTAAAAATTACTAGATAATTAAAAATCAAAACAACAAGGTAACTAAATCCCATACCTATTTACATTCTACGTCTCTGCGATATGTTGTAATATATTGTGTGTCGGTTACAAGGGAAAAGTTAGATCAAAAAATAAATTGGTGCTAAAATACCTATAAAATATGTGATCTGTGATCTTGGGAAGGAGGAGACATACTATATTATATTTTGTAAATATATCGAAACCACTTTTTTTTTAGATAATATATACCTACTTGTATTTAAAGAAATTAAATAGATCAAAATAAATAAAATATAACATCAGATTTACGCAAAATAAAAATGATATAATCTGGTTTGTATAATAACGGATAAGTTATACAATAATTATTTAATCATTTAATCATTTAATTATTCAAATGGACGAAATTAATTATAGTTTTTCTCAGATGTGAAATAAAAAATATATAAAAAAGTATGCAAAATACAATTATTGTAAACATAAATAACGCCTGGGATAATTGTTTTTCACTGTTCATAGGTGAACACTTTCACTGTCACTGCAAGGATCACGCGGACGAAGGAACAGAATATTATATTATGTTATAATTTAAAATACAATAATATTAATAGGGAAGTTTTATCTCATAATAATAAATAAATGTATGCAAATCTATCTGTTCCATTATGTCTAATATTGTATTATAAAGGTACTTTTGATTTTTTCGGTTTAGGTGTTTTATTCATTATTATTTTTATATACGAGTAAGTGCAGTAATTGCAATATAAATTAATATTCATTTTAATTAAAGATTTACGTTTCGACACATAGGTACCTACCTACTACCTATATTGATATTAATTCAATAACAAATTATAGTTACATATTTATTTGATCCACGCGTATATGATGAAATTGGTTATTGAATAGTTCAGCTTTTAAGACATGGTGTCATAATATGATGTAAGTATATCCTTGACCCACCCTTATACAGAAAACAGCAGCTCTGTAAAAGAGATGAGGATGTCGTTTTAAATAAATTATACAGACGTAATGAAAGTAGATATATATATATATGGTGAATAATGATTAATAACAATGCCATCACAGAGTCCGTTCGATATACAGTAAATAAATTATCGTCGTTATAAAAATCATACTTTTAAAATGTCAACTGTACTGTCAAATCAATGGAAGACGAACACACGGTGGGCGAGACGCTCGGTGCAATATTATTATTCAGTTGTTAAAAAAAAAGTTCCGGAGATAAACGTGCGACAGATATAGGTAGAATATGATATTACACAATATTCCAATATACGGTTTACCATATTTCGTTGAAAATGCGCTTATAAAAAAAGGGGTAAGGTGTTATTGTTTTGATGGCTTTTCTGGGATTATTTTTTTTCTGTATGCGTACAAGTGCTCTTTCCGCATCGTTATACGCCCGATATTAAATTATACCATAACAATATACGAGCACTCATTACGCTGCCTACAACGTCCGATAAAATAAATGTTTAATTCAGCGTGTTTTTGTGCAGTGGACACGTCTTATTATTACTCGCACACACGTCGTTATATAATATAGTAATATATAAATTATTATCATCGGTTCGTATATAATCGATTTGTGGCATCGTCTACCGCACGCGTATTCGATATAATATATGCAATATGTGTACATACACCTATATGGCAATATATATATATATATTATTAAAATATACACAACTCACGATTTGTTCTTTCTTTATTTACCAGCTGTAGGTGACGACAGCGGCGGCGGCGGCGGGTAATACGACTGCGATCGTGTCGCGTGCGTTGTCATCGAAAATAATTTACATTTTTACATTAATTCATGTGGGTACTTTTTACGAGGTTTTGTGTACCCTGCGCCAAGACGTCGGACGATAAAGTCGTTGAATAATGATGACATAACATTATACGTACCACGTACGTGTTACTGTTGCGTTCGTATTGCTATACGTAGTATATATCATATTATATTATCTTGGGCGATTGCAGTAAACTCCGCCGGAATACCGCGGTTAGATAAAAAGGAACCTAATGAAAAGGGTTGCATCCAAAAACCGCACAATTTTGATTTTGATCCTAAAAAGGTATAAAGTTTTTAAATAACGTCGGCAGTCGGTTTCAGCCTATCAAACTTTGAAAGCTTTTAATTTTTTTTTAAATTAATATTTTAAATTTTTTACTATATAAATTTTTAGTTTTACATTTTTTTAAATGAATATTTTAAATTTTTGATGAAAAAAAAATTGATGAAATATTCAAATATGAGAATAATGAGAATAAATAATTAATTATACATAAGCGGTTTTTGTGCGGATTTTGGATACGACAATTTTTTAAATTGTGTAGTTTTAACCTACCAAAAGTGTGCGGTTTTGTCCTGTAATTTATCAAAAGTGCATGTGCGGTTTTTGGAGTCAACGATGAATAGATCTAATATGTACAAATAGGTACTCCGCCAGTTTAATTTTCTTACCTGTAATGGGTACGTGGAAATTAATATTAAAAATATATATCAAATAATATTAACATAATGTACATAGATAGATTAGCACAAAATATTCTTTATAGTCTCTATAATCCACGTACAAATTATATGGTACATATTACACGCATCTCATGCGAAAAAGATAAAGCAATTGTTATTCATATTGGAACGAAACTCCTATCAAAGACAAGTAGGTACAAAAAAAAAAAACATCTAAATATTTTTAAAACGTTGCAGCGGCGCTGTATCTTCGTGTCCAGGAAATTAGGCCACTGTAACTATATTATTTAATCTAAATTGTATTTCAAATGAAGGAATTGGCACGTTTCCAAACCTACGAACTACGCCGACATGTGGTATTGTACTCGGTTGCCAACGATTCTCTCTAATATTTTTCAGTCACCCTCGAACAACCCACGATAATATTAATAAATTGTTCCTCTATAATAAACTTATATATTAATATTATTTACTACATAGATATAGAGACAATATTTTCTAGATAACGCGCGATTCGTTTTATGCTATTCTATTGCTTAGAGTTGAGACACCTTAGTCGACATTTCCATGGGATATATTGTCATATTGGGATATAAACTTTCTAGACATTTACATTCTATACACTTGCAAACAGTTTCATTATGTCATTACTTTATTTCAAACTCATAAATTACATTTTTTGATTATACGTAGTTCTAAGATTATCACAATCTTAACTTTGTTGAACGTGTGTTACGACCAATCTATATAAAGTTATTTATGTTAATTTTTTACTATACATCTATTTTTGGATTTAATTTGTTTTGAAAAAAAAATCATTCACAATCGATATTGTTTTCAGATTTCTCTGGTATTTTTTTTTTTTTGTGGGGGTGGGGAGCAGTGCATTGATTCTGCAAATACACTATAATATACAAGTAGTTTTGCCTACAAATGTTTAGATGTAGGCTGTGGTCATCTTAGTTTGGTTAGGTAACTTTTAAATATGCTAGTGCTTGTTTTTTTTTAATAAACAAGCGATCCATTTGATGTTTTATATTATATCACGTATTCACGTCACTACTCTGATGAACGATAAATTGATAATCACTTCGAATCGACGTTTATTTTATTAAAGTTTCAGTAATACTTAGAACAGTACCAAATATAGTGGGTAAATATCTGATTATGTAAATCGCTATTTAATTTGTACGAATTTCGAAAATTAGGGTCATACATTCCATTGTAATTGTAGAACTAATAAATAGATTGCAATGTTTGATTTTCGTTCGATATTTAATATAATGATAAAATATATACCCGTAATTGAACGTAGAAAAATATATAAAACTCTTCGTAGTCAAAAATGTGTACCTATTATAAACCTTATATATAGTAAGTCGTATTTCGTGTATAAAGTTTATTGTTACTTATTCAATAGTTCAATACGCCTCGCATACTATATATTTTAGTACGCACATATAAAGTATGTATATATATATATATATATATATATATACCTACGTATGCACGAAATTCAGAAACATATATGCCAAACAATATAATTTATTGCATTGTACGGCGCTCGTACAGAGGTCGGAAAAGTGTATATGAATATCTAAACACTGTGCAGCTATATCTATATTATATACCTATATATATACATAATATTACACCAGTTGTATTTCATAATACTCACCGTACCATCTGTACCACAATATATAATAAATACAATGTAGGTAACAACTCCGTGATATATAAAGTTACAAGGTTATTTTTTATTTTTAACATAATATTGACATTGTTTATCTTAGTCGGTTATTGTGTGGCTCTGTAACAAAAAAAAAAAAATATCCCAAAATAATCCGAATAACTGAATAAGTAATTTACCAGGTCAATAATATGCTATACAGTATTATAATATTATAATATACCACTGGCCATAATATGTTATATAATGTAACGTGTTTTATAGAAGAGATGAGATAAATTCGTTTACTATATATACAGGGCGATTCTTTTACCAAAAACCACTCGTTATTTCAAAAACTATAAACATTTTCGAAAAGATTTTTTTATATAATTTAACGTCTACAAATCAACTTTTTCTCAAATAAAATAATTATGTTTTCTCTATTCTTTTAAAGTTACATTTTTTTTTTAAATAAGACGTTTTTAATTACATATTTCTAAGTGCTTTGATGTATAAAAATCAAATTTTAGATGAGTAATCAAATTTTTATAAGTAAATAAAGGGTAATAATATGATCAAAATGATAAAATACAGGAGCAACGTTTTTCGAGTACTATTATGTGCCACTCTATAGCACTTATCAAAATTTATAAAATATATAAGGTACTCGCAGACATATTATACACAACCTACATTTGATATATATATTTTAACAAAATACTACGGAAAATATTTGGCATAAGAATAAGAAACTAAAATGTATTTCTTATGAAAAGAAGTCTAACTCTTTTCCAAAATTCTGTTTTGTCACGACGATTGTTTTATCTAAGTTACTATATTCATAAACATTATTAGATTTTGATATAATGATTGTTCTCCGATAAAATAACCACCGGTTTATCTTCAAATCGTTGTACCTGAATGTTTTGATTTGAAACCGATCAACAATAAATAAGTAATTATCGTAGTAATAACTTCCGGATTAAATACAGTGAAAACTCTTTATAACGAATCTGAAGGGACCAAGAGATTTCTTTCGTTAAAGAGAGTTTTCGTAATAGAGAGGGTTTAAAAAAACAAAATTGTTGTTAGAAATTACGTCGCTAATAAAATTAATATATTTGATATCGATAATAATGGTATTATTTAATTATTACGATATTAAAAGTAGACAATGAAAGAATGTAATCGTTCTTAGAAATTTCGGCATTTTTAATTTATAATACTTAACACGTAAATAGTGTTATGAAACATAAAATATTGTTTCGTTATTGAGAGTGACTATACTTTATAGAGAATGAATTGACTAATGGGTTATGAAGCAAACCAATCAATATTATGTCAAGTTTACAACGTTTACGTTGTATAGAGTTTTTCGTTGTAAAAAGATTCGTTATAAAGAGTTTTCACTGTATAAGTCTTTTTGTAAAGTAATTAATTTGTACAAATAATAAGTAAGTAGTACTTATATCTTACTATAATTGTATTTCCAGTCGGCATTTTCTATTGCGATCAAATCAACGTAACGTGAAAATATTATTGATTTATTCGTATAATAAGTAATTATATAATATAAGTTTTATAATGTCTGTATTTATTCATAAACCTGTCACGTTAAGTTTTAAAAATCAAACTATCATCGGAATTTACAAAATATTTATTTGATCGTTGTTAATAGATATTAAAAAAAAGTAGGTAACCATAATCAAATTTTAAAAATATATTTTCCAATTAAATATATCATTGTTTTTCGAGTTTGTGAAACATGACCAGTTAACTGATTCCTGCAACCTGCATATTATAAAACTATGTATAAAATATAAATTATTCGTGTAGTCAACTAGTATACTAGATCATTTGAATTTTTAAGAACTTAGTAAATTTTAGTTGTTATTAAGTTGTATATTATTTTTGTAATATAGTAAACCACAATTATAGCCATAGGTTAATGTGTATTAATGTTTCCCTTTTTTATTATTATTATTTTAGTGGGTTTCCAGCAAGTTTCTATCTTTTGTGGTGGCGCCAAACTCATTAAAACTGGTATCGTATAAAATATATAATCTGTCTCGGCGTCCGCTGCCTTGAATCGACCCTCCGTCAAAAGGGTCTCAAATATAAATTGCTTTCTATTTTTTTTTCCTTAAGTAATTGGTTTCTGCAACAACTAACTCAAACGATAAGTCCTTGTTGACAGGCAGTATACACTGCGTGTACTCTAAATAGGTATACGCGGCTACACCAATTTCTATCTACAAGTAGAAGGTAAAAGTGTATTTTCAGATAAAAAATAATAATAATATTTCAATGTTGTGACCCGACCGGCAAATCTGTGATGAACATCGTTACTACAAGACACAAAGGTATAGGTTTGGCGCCATTCCGGGTCATGCATTATTTCTATCGACAAATACAATCGGGACCAAATTCGACCTTTTTACCTGCCTGTTATTGTCGAGACAAGTTTACGGCAATAATACATTAATACGGATCCATCACACGCGAACCGATAAAATCTTTTAGAACGAATTGGCTTTCCTGGGTTTTTTTGTTTAGGTATAGTACATAATTATTTTACTAATATTGAGTTCTGTAAAATTTAAAATATAATAACTCCTATTGAGGAGACTCTATATATTATTTTCTAATAGCTATTAACCGAGTTAAGCTAAACTCCGAAAAAAAAGTAATTTCCATCTCATTCTATTAACTTATTAGGACTGCAAGTTATAAAAAAAATGTTTAATATAGTTAAAAATGTTTTTTTTTATGTGGATGTAGAAATTTAACTAATTATTTAATTTCATGAATTTATGTAATATATATTGTACTATTGAATTGTTCAAAATTATAAATAATAAAATACATTATATTTCTTGTATCCGTTATATCAGTAAAAACACTAAAAACATAAGTCATGGATACAATTTTATTATACCTACCTATTTAAATCTTAATACTTATTTTGTTTGTTATTCTGATGATGATCCGCGGTCGAGTTATTATGTGTTTGTCCGTTGACACGTATTTTACATTTATACAACTTTTTTTTTGTATTCGATAATTGAGAATGCAAATAATAATTATACGTGAACATTTTTATCTTTTGATATCATTGTGATATTTTTGACTTTTGAGTAACCAAATAAACAGACCACCGAGTTGAGATTTAATTATTCAACTTATATGCTTTTTCATACATTTTAAAGTGTCAGTACAAATTAACCGATTGAATTGACTGGTCTTGTCACTTTAAAAGAGTACAGCTATATAATAATATGCTTATCATCTACACAAAGGACGAGAGAGGAGTTTTAGGGCAACTGCTGCAATTGCCAATGCATGTGTGAATGTGAAGTCAAACACATTTACACATGTGACGGGTACTCGGGTATATAGTGTATTAATGTATATATATTATATGTATAAATATAATTATAATACATATGACATTATACATCCATACTAAACTTGTCCTAATAATAATGCCCTTAAGATAAATACTAGTTTTGGTTTTGGGTTCAAACACGTGTTTCGTTATGAAATATGTTTACTGTTTACGGACGTCGAGTAGACACATCACCCGAACGTGTTACGCCCATAAAAACAACGAAATAGGCATAATAATAATAATATATTATGTATTTCCATATTATATTTTTACGATTAAACATTTCGAAATCTTTGGTTGCAGCTGAAATAAATCATGAAAGAGCGTTAGAAAATTAAACAAATATAATATAAAATATAAATATATATATATATATATATATATATATACGATAAAAGTGTAAGTACCGGAAACTGCGTGTATATAATAATATGATACGTAATATTTACGGAGATAAAAAAGATAAACAACACAGCCTAACCCATTTCGGATTTTTTTCTTTGTATTTCATAAATTTTTTACGCATTATATTTAAACTGCGCGAACGGCAAGTTTTTACACATGTGTTGAAAAAATACAACAAAACTCGGAATAACTGTGTAAAGCGTAATTGATTTGATAAAATAGAATTCGTATTAATAAAATATAATGTTTGATTTTGATAAATACGATAAATTTTACAATTACACGGTTCACTCGAGTCAGAACAATATATTATAACTGATTCGATTGTAATAATCATATAATTATTATTGTTGAAAGTGAATACGGTTTCCGTCCTACACGTTGGTGGTCACTGTTTTGAAAGAGAAAGAGAAAAATATGTTATAATTTCACTATTCACATTACATACAACAGCGAAACATGACTTAACGGCTACCTGTATGAGGTATTAGCGGATACCTCTCTTAACGGACAAAATGACCAGGTCCGGGCAAAAAGATAGGCATTCCTATGTATTTCGACCTGTCTATAACGGACTCGTTGAATTACGGACACGGACACTAATATTTTACCTATTTAATCCTAGTTCAAATCTAAATGTAATACCATATTATGTATATACAAACTACGAAACAGCTTCAATACTGCAGAGCACAATATTAAGTATACGCGAAAACACAGATTATGACCGACTTTTCGGAATTATCGCCGATTTCGATAACGTTAATTGCGAGTACTTATTGAATATAATATGAAGTTGAGATACAATTAAATAGAAATAAATCCAGAAATAAATTGTAATAATACACGTATAAAAGAAAACCATAAGTAATTCTAATGTGTTTTAATCAGTTCGCAGTCAGAGTTTACATATTTTTCTTAGCAATGACACTTACCGTACCGATTCACAAATATTTACATCTATCAAGTTAAAACAAAAAGTGAACATTATTCGTGGTAAAGAGCCTATAGCGGCTTGTCTATTCGTAAACATGCTGATAAATATTAAAATTAAATTTATAACGTATATATGTAATAAAATATAATTATAATATAATAATAATGATAAATAAGATTATAATAATATGTACAATATTAATATAATATACGTACACAATTTTCGTTTTCCCTTAAACAGACATGTTTATAATTTTACTTATATAAAACACTGAAACCTATGATAGATAATTATTTTGGTCCCGTGACTGTCCATTATATCAATTTGAATTATTACAGATTGATAAATCTTTACGAGTCATCGGTTCTGGTGAAATCTACTAAAAAAAAATGCGTCTTACGAGACTGAGGTCTAAGAGTTAGGTCACTATGGTAATGAATGTATAATATATGGATGTTTTAATATAATATTTAAAAACAGAAATATATGACATTTTATTGGAAAAATGTCACAAATAAGGTTTGAGTTATCCAAAATAAATGGTCTTAATTGTTTTTTTGTCTGCAAATAAGAGTAGTTCTATGGTGTTCTCTTACATTTTTATTTGACATTTAAATTTACTTTAGAGAAATTGAAACGTAAAAATTACTTGACAGTCGATCAATTTAGTTATAGTTCTCGTTATGATGGTGGACGGAAACTGGTAGCCCGCACATTAATACGGCACATACGTTCAATGTATTCTTTGGTCGGCACCTAACTCCATAGACCATAGTCCATACAACTGACTAAATTAAATTTTGATTACCATTATTATTAAAATAACTATTTGTGATTTATCTGTCATTATTAAAAATTTTAATTATTATTAAATTTGTGTTAGTGGTCGTGTTATTGTGCAACAAAAAAAAAAACACATTAAGAATTTCTTTTTCATACGCAGCGTGCGTATATGTATGCGTATTATTGTACATTTGTACCTATACGCATATATTATGCATGTGGATGGCGTATTCACTAATACATTTTTCTAATAGGTTTATATTATCTTTTACTATATCTAAAATAAATTTTATATTTTATATTCAATTTTTTAAATAATTATTAGCTATTATTTGCATTGGTATTATTATTTTATTATTTCTATGACAAATATTAAACATTCAATAGGTGTTATAATATGTTCTATACATTAAAATATTTATTTAAACCTAATTAGCTTATATTTACAAATTTACGAGTTATTAAATAAAATCAGACTTTCTTGAAATTATTCTAGATAAAATAAAATGGGATTGTATTTGTGTAATATTACTATATTAGTATAGAAAGCATATAGTATAATCATAACATATCTACAGACCTCGGCGTAGTACTATTATCACATTATAAATTATAATATAAAATTGTTGAAAATTATTGCATGTAATCGTTGATTGACTATTACGTACATCTCTTATATTATAATTGATGGCTAAATTTAAAATAGTTACCAAGAATTGTACAGAATAACAACAATAGGTACACTACTTTAGTTAATAAATTATTCGCATAACGGGACAAAACATATGAAACACAAAATACTATTTTTATATTATTATTAAAATAAGTTATTTCACTATTCTTAATACAATAGGTTGAATTTATTTTTATTGAAAACATTGAATTTTAAAATGTCATTGTATGCATAGAATATAATAATATACCTAAAAGTTGTACGTATTATATTTCAACGAATAATGATCTTGAATTCTAGCAAAATAATGAATATTATTATTCGTCATGGATTAAAATTAAAATATTAAATTTACAATTTCGTCCAAATTTTAACTTAAAATGTCTATAAAAAAAATATGCTTATATATATTTAAGATTTTTTAATTTTAATACGAATTATACGTACAAGGAAATTGATATTAAATAGTAAAAACTTTTAAATTAAATATAAAGTTTTTCATAAGTTGCTATTATGATGGAATTAATATTTGATCATAAATCAATAAAATATAAATACAATTTTATTGTTATAAATGTCTGAAATTTTAATTTTAACAAAATTCCTCATAATCACAAATATAACAAATATATGTAATAATAACATCTTGATATTCATACCGAATAAGGGGTTTAACAGTTAATACAAGGTTTCATAAATCAAAGTTTTTCTTATATGCATTACAAAAATTATTTGTATAACTAAAAGCAGAATAAATTACTAAGTAGCAAGATAATGAATAATATAGTATACTTAATAATATAAGCTATAAGCTAAATTACAATTTCCGTTCAGAATTGTTTTACGTATGAAACGAATTATAATTATATTAATATTAATGACTTCCATCGCAGTGGCCTAATCAATAGCGATATGTACGCTTGACACTTACTCTACAGTAAACAACTGGATTTATTTCGTTCATTATAAGTGCAAAATTAGAATCAATACTTGGAAAAATATTCAAGAAAATTAACAAAAAAAAAAAACCGACAATTTTTTGTTTTATTTTGTTATTATTATCAATATAACACTCTTTTTGTAGCGTCAAAACTTGTAAATGTAATATAAAATCTCACATAATTCCTTCTTGTATAAGTACGTAAAAATATTTAAAATACGTTGGTTCAATTTATTTTTTATAAGTATTTGAATTTTAAATTTTATAAAAACTAATCAAAATTACAAGAACTGGCAAATTGTTTTGCAGTTTTAAATGATTGATTGTGTAATTTTGGATAACTATAAGTAAAGGAAATACAGTATAAACTTCCTCAAAAATGGTTCATAATATGAAAACATTGAAAACAAAAAAAATCTAAAAAAATATATAAGCATATTTTTTACAGATTCTTTAGGTTCTAATTCCACAAAATTGTAAATTTTACTATAAATATTTATAATTTTATTTTTGTTCAAAAAAAAAAAATACTAGTGACGATATAAAAAATTTATCGACCTTTTTTATTTTTAGAGATTATATAGCATAGATACTATTTTTAGGGGAATCGTAAGTTTTTACACGAGAATAGCAGGTAAAAAATTACATACGTTAATTGTTACATATGTGACGTATAAATTCCAACTCGAAGTGCTTCGCGCATAGGTATTTTTGGATATCCTTTTCTCAACCCAGAGAAAACGAATGATTGTTTTACAGACTATTCTATGGCACATATACCTTAAAATTAGGCTTTTTAGCAAACGTGTATTATTATCATTTATTATATCATTATTAGTATTTTAATGGTTGTTAGAAATGATTATATGATACGAATATACGATGTATACTTTGTTAGGTAATTTTAGTAGACAAAAAGGCTCTAATGTCGTTAACATGATGAAAAATATTACGCGAGCGTATAGTGAAAGTACAAAATTTTATCAGTTTTAAACAATTAAACTTTTTATAAAAATACCTTCGTCTTTTTCGAAAAACCTTAGTAGTGCACATTAGCAGATTAGATTTTGTAAAATCCGATAATCATTATTACAAAACATAATTGATAATATAACCAATAGGTATATACAATAAAAAATATATTTAAATTATTTACTACCTATCATTTTATTTTTTTTTTTTTATTAAAGGCATTTTTGTATTACAAAATACAATACCTTTATACATATAATTGCAAATATCAATTTTTTTTTTATAATTTTATACCAATTTACTTTTTTGACAAATTATATTGCATGCCGCTTATAATTATAATTATTGTATTTATTCTTTTATTATACATACTATTATTATTGTTATTATTATTTACATAATTACCTGTTCAGTGGCACAACTAGAAAAACCTGTACTTATTCTATTTTAAAAGTTAGTATTATAATCGTGTATACAATAAATAGTGAAGGTAACTGGAGTATTTTGCTTTAGGTAGTTTGGGAAGAATTGGTATAAAAAAGGTAGTTTTGAGAGCAACTGGTACACGCCCATTAATTTGACCTACTTTATTACCAATATTAAAATTAATTACTTTTATAGCAATATCAAAAAATATAACATAAAATATACTTGTATCGAAGTTATAGATCCTTACTTCTTATACTATCATCACTTAGAATCATTTTTCGTATACAATGATGTATCATTGAATTTAAAATATGTAATACATTCATCGCAGCAGTTAATCCACTTGCCGTTTCTTTGTTTTATTTGATATTTTTTGATATTTCAAAATTGTTGTTCCGTAATAACTGATATGTATGTGAAAAAATAAATTTTCAAAAACGGAGATTTTCCAAGGTATTTAACTGATTATGTTAAATAATCATCTATTGTATTATAGTATAATAATACTGTCGGTAGTTCGGTACTGATGTCTACATTTATTAAGATCAATAATAAATTATTAAATTTAAACAAATGGTTTTGAATGGATCTTAAATTGTTCGTGATAACTATATTATTATACAAATTATTAAATTTTTTTTAATTATTATTATGTAGGTATATTAGGTATATGA
Organism: Rhopalosiphum padi; assembly: GCF_020882245.1. Classification (NCBI taxonomy): domain Eukaryota; kingdom Metazoa; phylum Arthropoda; class Insecta; order Hemiptera; family Aphididae; genus Rhopalosiphum; species Rhopalosiphum padi. The sequence continues at coordinate 19,102,792 of NC_083599.1, forward strand.
AAATAGATAATTATTATAACGCGGCGCGTAGAACAGGCAATTATGGTACACCAATGTCGTGAGTCCACTGTTATAATATAATTAATTATGTTATTATATACATTATACATATTGTTTGATGGCATTGATTACACCATATACTACTATAAACAATGGGTTTTTGTTAACCTAAGGTTTTGTGGCTTCTCAGTCCCTTTATTTGCTTGACTTTTGTGGCCTTTATATCGTCCTGATAATCAAAAATTCACCTCGAGGGACTTCATTTTGGGACAAAGTTAGATAAAGAGCGAATGTGAGTTCCTACACGAGACCTAGCAGTTAAAAAAAAATACATATGTTAGTTTCTACACGATAGATTAAGGTACACATGAAAGTTCCTACACTACATATAATATATTGTTATACATAATTATCAATTATTATAAAAATGTTATATTATATATTATAATTTATAAGTTACCAATCTGGTAATATTTATTTTCTCTTTGCAGTTACCACAAATTATTTATTCACATTGTTATGCATAAGAAGATATTTGATAATATTCGACAATAATCATAATCATATGTAGATTATACTTATTTCGTTTCATCTATATATTAACATTTTTTACAATATAAGATTATAAATTAAAATAGAAACTTTTCTAGGTATTCCACGAAAAGTTAATAGCAATATATTTATGATAACATTAAATAGTAATGATTTTATTATATAATATTTTTTTAAAGTATAACTCGTATAATTAAAATCGAGCTATAAACGTAGGTATTGCTTTTACAGTGACGTAAATTTTTGGAACAGTAAAAAGTAAAAATGCTCTCTATCGGTATTTTATCGAATGTACGCAGATTTAATATGTTACCTAACTTATCTTATTCTTATTTCTTAATTTGTAATTAATTAATAAATATTATTTTTTTTAAATAAGATAATATTTTTATAATTAAGCTTCGTGCCTATAAATCATGATATATATTATATACGTCTTACAAAATAATTTCGTTTTATGAAATTGTTAAATGGGTTAATTAAAATATTGTCATATTATTCATAAAATCATAACGAATACACCAATAAGGAATTTTTAAAATAACGTGAACTTTTTCCAGATAAAATAAGGTATATTTCTTTCATCTGTACAACTACTTTTACATTATGGACGAGAGCTACTAAGAATTACTGTGTGTATGTGTGTTCGAGAATAATCTATCACTCAACAATTTATACAATAACTTTCAATCTATTTTCACATATTAAAATGTTTCAAATATTCTTATTGCCTAAAAATATACTTCAAAATTGAAATGGATATAATTCTTCATTTTTTACGGACTTTTTATATAAATATAACTAGTGTGTGTACGTAAATTCGATATTTCTGCATAACATAAAATAAATATATATATCTAATATAACAGTTTAAATTTAGTGTAAGGTTAAAAGTTTAAAGTACGCCACTCAAAACTTTATTCGAATATCAATAATTTGAGTGGTAAAAGATTAAAATGTTTGACTTCTATTTTGTCTAAATTATTTATATTTATTTCCATACATTTATATTTTATTGATGCATGATTTTATTTAAATCTTATGAAAAAAAAATGGATTTCAATATTATAATTGTTTATCTTGATAAACGTAAGATGGATAGGTAATCATAATCTTATCTAGATGCAATTTCAACTATCTTTTCTCAACACACTAACTATAATCCATATCATACATATATATCTATATATATTACTAGCTGTTCCGCCACGGCGTTGCCCGTGTATTAGATGCGTTAATAATGTGTGAAGCTCGCGTCGATCAAACGGTATTCAAAGTGTATTCGAATAAATACGTGTTTAACAGTCGCAAGATGCTATTGAAGTGAAATACGTCAGACGGCAGCGGCATTATTATTTAGAATGTACTATTATACATTTATTTATTAGTTAAATAAAAAATTCCAGTCAACCCTATCCAATAGTCGCATGTATTTGTATGACTCCACAAAGGAAAAACATATTTTAATATTTTTTTTTTTTTTTTTAGTAATCTATTTACTTTATTTTTCTTTTCTTTTTTATCTATTTAGTAATTCGCGCCCAGAAAAATATATGTTTAATTACTTTAGATATATTTTCTTTTTTTGATATTTTTAGTATCCTAGCAACCGCTTAGAATTATTAAACAATTACAAATACATATATCCATAGCTATATAAAAAAACCTTTTACCCCCTTAGAGGTCGAATTTTGAAATATCCTTTCTTAGTGCGCCCCTACGTTGCTTAAGGAACCTCTGTATAAAATTACAAGTCTCTAGAGTCTAGAGTCTAGACTCAGCGGTTCCTATAGGCTATATGTATATATAGATTAACGTGTACCAGGTATACACTGTACCTATAAATGTATGAATATATAGTATAATATATGTAAATATAGTAAATCACATACCGGCAAACCTATTATAATGCATTAATGCAATTTTTTTATCATAGTGTTTATTCATTATTCCGACATTTCGAACGCCTATTTTTGGCCCCGGGACAATATATTTTCATCACGCGGCTTTCCGAGGGAGATAGAATGAAGATTCCTTTCGGATATTTCGAGCACCTGCCCACCGGTGATAATATTTTCCCGGTGATCTTCTTTGTCGGATCCGAAATCATCCGGTCGCACTTGACCCTAAACCGGTACTCGGTGGACGGCATCGGAAACGCTTTAGGAAACAAATAGTTCATGCACACTTGGAACAAACTGACGTAGCATGTCTCTCTGTTGCCGCCGTCATCTCTGGAACTCCATTCGGAGCCGCCGCTACTCTGAGAACTGTTTGAGTTTGGGTTAAGTATTTAAAAAGTAAAAACAATGCAAAATTCAAAATACGAAACACTGATTTATCATTAGATTCAAATACACATTGGCGCTTTCAATTTATATATGTCGGACCAGCGGAGACGTTTTATTAGAAAAAAAGGTGCACCTGCACTCTGCAGCTCCCCACAACGACTGCCAAATGACACGCCTGCGATAAATTTTGTTAGATCACCATGTACTTTAGACAGTTTAGAGGTCTTTATTTCACGTGCCGTTAAATTCACGGATTCACGCGTAATTAAATTCACATGTATTTTTTTTTTTATAAAAATATGCGTTTATTATTATTTTGTTTTAAATGCATTTAGTATAATCCAATAGTTTTTAGTATTACTACACAGCAGTGATCGGTTATTTATTTTAAAACCCAAACAATTGCTTCTTCCGTTCTGTATTTTAACGATAATAATTAATTATAGGTGCTGCTTAATAAACATTTATTTTTAAAATAGTAGGTAGGTAGGTAGGTACAGATATTTTTAGTTCTTAGTTATTTACGGCAATTATTAACATATATTTTATTTCTAATACGTTAAATTAATAATATGTTTTAAATAAATATCTTTAATTTACCAACTAATTACAATTTACACGTGAATCTTAATTCACATTCAAATCTGAAAGCTCTAATGAGTCTAATGTACCTATATGATAACCTATATGATTTGTACGTACCTACTTTGAGGAAGACATTCTGAGGATTTCGTCTTGGTACATTTATTTCGGCAGTCATTCGAACATTTTCGGAAAGATCTCATTATTCGGGCGTTTTTTTTGGAGTTCGCTATCGTTAAATCGTATGGTTTCCTTACGACTGGTCACAGAACTTGGAAAAGAATTCATTTTTCAACGCTTTGATAATCAAAATAAAATAAATTAATAATATACTGTCACATTATTGTTTACAATTGATAAAAATATTAAAATGTTTTAGCAGCAGATGATTGTAAAACGCTTTAATATTATTTCTTCCAACCAGAAAGTATATTTTTAATTTTATAACAAACTAATTTAATATGGGTACATGCATTATTTTGCGTTATTTCTGCTTAATTTCAAATAACAAAACTTATAAACTTGTCTATTATAAAAAAAAATTGAGTTTCTATTAGAACAACATATTAAATAAATAACATATAAACATGTATAATATTAAAATAATAATATGTATAAAAATATTTTTATAATCGTATATACAGTTTTAGAAAAAACGTATGTCTTACGTTAAATTTAAATAGATCTATTTCATTATACTGTATATAGTCACCAGTTAATCACATGAAACTTAATGAGATTCGTGATTGTATAAATACAATTGGACTAGATTTTATCATATAAATTATAGAATTAATGTTTCCTTGCCACGGAATGCAGTTTTTTCGCATTTAACCAGCCCCCTTTGGTCGAAAATTGAAATTGTTCTAATGACAATTATTATTATAATACAGCTATATTAGCATTAGAATACGAGCACGTGATTTATGTAATATGACTGTACTTTATGAGGAATATACGTTTCAACTGCTCATCTATTATATTATTTTTCATTGTTAGTAATTAGTATGGTTTTTGGGTAAACATATAACCGACAATTGTTGCTTATATCTTCCCTTACAAATACATTTCTTAATATTATAATGCATTTCTTAATATTATAATAGCCTAGCAGATAGAAAGAGTGGCCTTCTTCTATCCTAATTCTTCAATCATTGTTATATAGTTTATTTCGTGTATACAACTTAAAAAATTGTTGTGTCATTGATTAAATATTTAATCAATGGTTGTGTCCATAATTGTCAACTAAAGTATACAATTATTATCATAGTTCATCCAAAAAAACTGTAAGCTAAAAGCTACAAGTTATATTAGTTACATAAGAATATGATTTACTTACTTCAAACTCAATAAAAGTATGAAAAATGTTGTAGCAATATAATACACAGTATATTGTACTCAATATGCTGAGTTACCTGAATTTTTAATTACCTATTTATTTTAAATAGCAATAAATAAAATATTATTTAAAGATTAAAGATTATTTTAAGAATTTTAATAAATAGCTATAAAGTATAAATCAATAAATAATAAAATTAACATACAGATTGTAGCTCTGTATTTATTAATTTTATTATTATGATGATATCTTATCAAACTAATAAATTAGGTGCTCTTGTACAACTATGTGACTCATAAACTAATATTTTAATGTTATTTACGCATAAAATTATATTATATCCTATTGCCCTAATGATGCATTAAGCAAACTTAGTCACAGTGTTGTAAATTATACAATGTAGGTACTGATAAATAAATTGCGGCCCATAAACACTTGTAAGATCCAAAATCCTAACAGTCCAGTGGGCGATCGCCCACTCAACCGTCGGCCCACTCCACTCCTGTATTTTGATGTTAAACATTTAAATTATTTGAAATCATTACATTGTTTATTTTATATCAAGGAGAAGTAAAAATTAGGAATTATGTACATTTATCTATGTATATTATATATATATATATATTTTAAATTAACAAGATGAATACTTTTATTTGTTTTATTTTACCTAAAATATTAAATAACAGTGCAATGCACATCTGAATTGTGTTAGATTAAACAATGATTAATTTATATACAACCAATTATTAATTATAAATTATTCTTTTAGACATTATATATTTTCAATGTACCTATTATCGGTTTTCAATTATAAATGCATATTTTCAAACATTTTTAAGAATTTATAATTCAAAAAGTACTACTCTAGTAATAATACTACAAAACTAAAATTTATCTTTACTTTTAATTTTTCACAGAATATCTTAAAATATGTTATTTGATTTTTGATTAAGAATTTAAGATAGGACAAATTGATTTATTATTTATTAATAATTTAACTTATATTAAGATTGAAAAATTAACTAATTTAAATTAAAATAACGTTTCCTTTGAGAAGAAGCAATTCACTTTTAGCCCGAACATCAAATGATATATTCATAGCAGCACCGACTATTAGAAGAATCTAAAAATAAAAATGTTGCGTCATTAATTTATATGCCAAATATGTTGATAGTTTTTAATTCTAATTACATTTTTATTGGGTAATAGTACATATTACACATACTGTGGCATTTTGTCCTTATAAACAGTTCAAACTACGAATCAAGCCGACTCCAGACATTGAAAGTGCAATCTATCTTTTGACTTGACCACATCATCGATATTGATTCATGTATATTTAATTTTGATGTAACTGCAGTTGTTGAAGTATATATAAGTAATCGATTAATTTGAATCTGAAATATTTTTTTCTTTTTTTTATAATAAGATTACAATATTATATTATTTAACAGAAAAAAAAAAATACTAAGAAATCTACACAACTATAACTATTTTGGGTCAAATCAAACACCTGTAACTTTCTATAAGTAATACTGATTTAAAAACTTTTTGTTTTATAATTATTCCTACTACATTATATTTATTATTAAAATTTATGAACTAAGTTTCAGTGATATGTATTTGTACTTAAATTATAACTAGTTTATTTTTATTTGATACTTTACAGTTTTATAATTTTTAACTTTCAAGTATTACCTTCTTGACAAAGTAAAAATCAAATTTTAATCACATTAATCATTTAAAAATTTTCAATCTATTAAGGTCAAATCATTTGTTGTTAATAATATTTCATGAAGCTCAAATCAGTAACTTATCAATTTGAAAATAAATGTTGTATAATATTTACATTTTTAATAGAATCTTACCTCTTTTTTCTCTGATCGTCCTATTTACAGTAAACATTTTAGAAGGTCGATTCAGTTTTTTGTCAGTCACACTATTGTATTTTGTTAGATACTGTTTAAAAATCTATAAAAAGAAATGATAATTGCTTTTGTATAATATCATTATAGTTAATATAATAAATATTAATTGATTAAAATTTAATACAAAGGTATCTAAAATGTATTATATTCTATAACAGTGTTTCTCAACCAGTGTGTCACCAAATAAGTCCAAATGTGTCATAAAGTATATTAAATGATAGAAAATATTCAAACATTTTTGACATGGTTTACAAAAACTAATAGGTATTTGATATCATTTCTATGATCATTAAAAATAAGTTATCTGTTATTGGTAATATTTTAAATTACCAATTAAAATTAAATATTACCCATTTTTCATATTTGTCCATTATATTGCAAAGTTAGTTGCATTCATAGCGGTCATGTTTATATCGCCAAGCGAATGCTTGAAAGCTTTTCCCTTGGTGACTGGTGTGTGGCATTTTACTATTTTAGATCAACAACAAGCAAAAACAATAAATATTATTTTAAGTGAATCTTCATCAAACTTTAAAGAATAGAAATCTGCTCATAAACAATTTGATTATGAAAAAAGATCAGAATAATGTGAAATCGATCGACACTAAATGATTACTGACCCAATTCTTGAAACAATCAAAACAGATCATCTTGATAAATAATCACCGATAAGTGATCAATACTAAATAGTGAGTTGTGTCTTACTCTTGTGTATTAGTTGTTAATTTTCGTATGAAATCTAGTAAACAGTAGGCATAATTTGTTTGATATGTTAGTCGATTATTAATTATATTAATTCACAATAAACTTTATAAAATGCTTACATTGTTTAGACGGTAAATAATATATTTCTGTAAGCCTAATATGATTTTTTAAAACTAAAATAAATAAGAATAAATGAATGATTGTAGGCTGATAGCGGCGGATTTCGTAATCAAAAATACGGATATATCAGTAAATTTGTGATTATTTTTTTATCAGTTCGCATGTGGTAATCTCTTGGTAGTCGCAGCCAGAACACGGTGTAGAAGATAGAAGAATATTATCATCTTCTATACCGCGGCGACGTGGCCAGAACATTAATGATTAATATTATAATAGTGTAGGTCACAGCCACGAGCGTCACAGCGTATTAATCAATAATAATAAAAAAAAGAATGATGCCGATATCAGCGACGAGTCGCCGAATTAGGTGTTCGATATGCGCATGCGTGACGCAATTTCTCGCATCCAAAGATTATTGATTTTTCATAGGCGATAGGTACCGCCTACTCACTACTGTTATACAATTTCCGTAAATGGGTTTTTGCCGTTTTTGGTTTTTAATATTGTAACGGCGTAATGCATACAAATTAAATTAGGTACTGGATTATATTTTGATCTGTTGACTTCTTGATAGTAGGTACCTACTCTTACAACATCTAACCAAGTATATCATATTATCCATTTTAAAGTTATTAATTTACCTGTCGAGTTTTCCGTGGATTTTGATAGCAACATTAACTAGGAATATATTATAATACAATTAACTAAACAAAAAATAAAATTGTTTGTATTATGAAATATAATAATATAATGTAATATAATATATTATATAATTACGCTTCATTCTCTATAATTTAGTAAAATGTTTTTATCAGCTTCAACGGAAAATGATTTTGCTTAGTATGATCACAGGAAAAAATTGAGTTTTGGGAAGTGGACATATTTTTTTTATCTGAGTTTCCCGTTTCCACCAGGCCATGTCTCGTTGAGTAGAATATAGTTTAACTTGTAAGTTGTTGGTAAAATGTATGTATTAAATATAAGAATCACAATAAGGAATGATGTAATATTGGTAACTTGGCTTTAATCATAGTCTCGAAATTAGTGAACACTGAACATTAAAATGTTGCTACAAGTATGCAATTTCAAACTTCAATAATTGTATAGCCATTATAGGTAAATGCCGATTGGTATAATATTACATCCTATTTTTCAATTTAAATTTAGTCCTATTTTTTTTATTAAGATGATACTCATAATAGTAATTAATACGTATAGTACTCTTTTTAAAACAATCAAATTATTGTGGTTATATAATTTTAGACAAGATAGAGCTTATAAAACTGTTATGTAATAATTGATTTGTTAATATAATTTAATTTTTATTTTTACGTCTTGTTCCTAATATAGGTCTATGGGTGAAGCCACGGCGTATTTTTTTGTTGCCAATATGAGCGACGAGTCTCTATATTAGATGCTCGATGTGCGCGTGCCGCCGACAAAATGAAAGCAAATCGATCAGCTGTTTGAACATTAAAATAATGTTATAATTTATAAATTTAAAATTCTAATAATAAATATGAGAATAATAATCTTTGCTCTGAGAAACAATTTTTTTCCATTTTCGTCATTGTAAAAAAATTTATAATATTTACTATTCACAGAATAAATTAATAATTAATGTGTACCATACAATAAAATAATTAACTGATAAATGATAATCTAAAAGATAGATATGTAACGAGTAACTTTGCGCATGCGCACATCGAAAATCTAATACAGAGACGCGTTGCTAATATCGACACCAACACTTTGTTCGAGCATAGTATGCCGTCCATAGTTTATGGTATACGATCTAAGACTTTTTCTAACTATTATCAGTAATAAACTATTATTTATTTTGATTTTTGAAAAGTTTAACTAGTTTTAAATTGTTATACAAAGTAAAATAAATAAATAACTATCGACTTTATTTAATTTAATATATAAATATTTAATTATTTATTAAAATTATCAAATTCTAAATAGATTCATTAACAGTTGTTGTTTTAATTTTAATACAGACTACATTGACACTGTGACTGACATTATGAGTTCGTCAAGAAAAGATATACATTCAAAACCTACTGGATCATCGGTATCTAAGAAACCTAAAGGCTGGTTACCAAAAAAAAAACCTTCTTCATCCAAATCGCATGATTTTCGATGTCCATACACTTTACGCAAGACTGGACATTTTAAATATAATAATCAACTTTGGACTGTAGGTGATATTGCATCTTTAGTGAACGAGGAAATGACTAAAACCTGTTATGCGCAAATTATTAAGCTACTCGAAAATGATTTATGTGAAAAACGAGCAATAATCTTCTGGTTGGGACCTAAAGCTAACATTGGAGTAACAGATGAATCAAAAAAAGTGCATCATGACACTTTTAAACCTACTGAATTTGTACATGTGCTTATTGATAAGAGATTAATACCTATGGAGTGCTTAACTTTTGTTATGAATATTCCAAACTTTTTTGAGTATAGACTACATGTTGGTAACGATTACTTGACTGATACGTATATTCTACCACATTCTGAAAGATATGGAGACTCCTCGTCAGAATCTGATGGAGACGAAGAAAAAAGACCCAAAGGTAGAATCACACGGCTACTTAACAACTAACAAGTGAATAAAATAACTACTAATTATTATCATTTTTAATATTTGTAATTTTAATTTTAGTAGATAGAATAAAATGTTTTATGTCTCTAATATCAACAATACTAAAGGTACCTTTTTCAAGGTACTATTTTATAGTGTTTTATAAGTTTTTTGTTTTCAAATGTAATTCGACTCTTTGATTGTATACATTTCCACAACAATATATTTTATAATTTATTAAACATTAACTAATTTAAAATCTATTTTCAATATTCAGTACCTTTATGTATTTAGTAAATTTCTCAGTTGGGCTTAGTATTCATATGTATATGCAATTAAATAAAATAAATAAATAAATAAATAAAAATGTGTAGTATTATTGTTTATACCGCTGTTGTCTGCTGTATAGAAATGTAATAAATGTACATTTTTGTTACATATTGATATATCAGTCTCGTGTTCTAACTTTTATATTATTATAATAATTAATAAGTATACTGACTGTACATAAAAAGTATAATATTTTCATTTATTTTAGCAATAGGTATTGTTAAGAATAATAAATGAATTAGGTAACTATAAATACTATATATACTATATAGTATATAATAATAGTAATAATACTACTATAATACTAGTGTGTGTATAATATTATAATAAATTCTAATTTGAAACTTTTTGAATAATAAACAGTGCCATGACTAGACTACTTGAGACCTGTATGCAAATCAAAATCTAGAGGCCCTGTGTGACTGTATTATACATTTTTTTGAGGCCCTGCAATATAGTATGAGGCCTGTGGCCCGTGTGTAGTGCACACTCTACACACCCAGTTTTTATGGCACTGATAATAAAATATTATATGTATATGTATCTTATTATATATAACTAACTAGTAGAGCACCATGGTTCATCAGTCTTCTGAAGCTGCTTAAATATTTTAAGGTATGCTGTATTCAAACTTTTCTTTTGCTATATATAATGTTATTTATTTTTAATAATTTATGAACAAACAAATTTAATTATTTATACACATATTTCAAGATGAAATTATTATTTTATTTATTTGGCACATAAGCATAAAACAAAATATATTTTAATTTTTGTTTATAATGTTGATTATCTGTATATTACTTAAATACTGGTTGTTTTTAAATAGAGTTCGCACCATACTAAAGATGTATATAAATCTAAAAGATTAATTTAATATTTAATAATAATAATTTAACTTTTAGATATACCTATTAAAGATAATTAAAATATATATTGAATAACTACTTGTGTGTTTTTCATCAGCAGAGTTAGTATAAGGAATTCAAAAATTATTTGAAGATCAATTAGTTGAAATATGCTTCTTAGTCTCAATAATATCTGGTTTGGATAAGAAATATATTTTGAATACTTTGCCTCAACTAACAAAATAAATCCAAATGTTGTAAAAGAGGTATGGTTCATAAATTTATTAATAAAATTAATCATGTTTCTTTAACTAAAGGTTTTCAACAGAATTTTGGGCATTTACTATTCAAACTCATATCCTTCAGTCAGTCCAACTATTCTTTTAATTTCATTACATACAATGGATTCAGATCCTATCCTAATGACCTCACATAAATTATTAAAAGTAAAATTATAACAAATAACATTTTAAGACTATTTATACTTATTAAAAGTATTATTATATTTCCTAATATATATTACCATTCTATTTTGATTGGTACATCATTGGGTTTGTTGAAAAATCAGTATTCACACAAGAGATATTGGCTATTTCCATGTTGAATTTAATTAATATAAACCTATAAACAACTTACCAAAGTAAATGAGTTAAATAATTAATTAAAAATAGATTTTTAAAGTAAAAACTGTTTTTCATTTTTTAAGCGTTTGCACATTTGTCAAGCAATTATGGATGTTGTATTTGGGAAAAAATTGAAATTACCAATGCATCGAAATTTAAAAGTGAAATAATATAAGCAGTACAAATAATCAACATGATAAAGTGTTTGTAAGTAAATTTTATTTTTTTTTTTTTTTTTTTTTCTTTATTTAAAATATACAATCTATACCCATTAGGCACAATAAGTATATAGGCAGAGGGTAGAAAAACATAAACATATTAAACATTAATATCTAAAACTAGAAAACTAACATTGTAAGTAAATTAAAATATTTTTTTTGGATACTAAGTTAGTTGTCGCCAAAATTTAATAATATAGGTTATAATACACTAAAGAATCCATTTAAAAGTATTAAATTTGTATGTATGCTGTAGGTTAAATGCCTTCAAGTATTTACAATATTTACTTTTTTTATCTTTATTTTTTAATTATATAAAAAAATATACATTGACGTAAATAAAATGACAGAGCTCTTAAACTTAAAGAAATGATTTATAATTTTAAATATTTTTTTCAGGATACATTAAATAATACCATTGAATTCTTTGATTTTGATTTCTTATGAGCCATTATACATCAGAAGTAGGCCAATATTAATCTAAGTTCAAAACAAGCACATTGTATTACATCTAGAAAAAATATTACATTAATAATAGCACTTAAACAGCGACTACAATTTGCTTATTGACTTTAAATACAATAATACCCGATAAATTATGTATACAATAAAAACAAAGATAGGACCCACTGTTAAAATACCACTAGATATATTAGAATATTATGCATCAAATACTTATTCCATTCAACGGATGATATTGTTTTTGTTTCATGAATACAGAATAAGTGAAAAAAGTATTAAGTACCTATAGTTGTAAGAATAATATGACTGTTGTGTTGAATTTGTGAGAAGAAAATAATTATTATGTGTATTATGATGTTTTGGTTTAATAAAATCATTAAAACCTATCTTTATAACAGATTCATATTATGTGCCATATTTTGTATGTTAACAATATATGACATTGTATTTTTACAAACATTACCTAGCATTCAATATATTCATAACATCAAATTTTGTATGTACTGAACTAAGCAATTTAGAAAATATGAATCCAACTCATCATAATCATATATCTAATGGTTTAATATTTATTACATTGAAATTATAAAAATTATATGCATTATGACCCTGGCATTTTTTTTTAAAATTATTATTATCATTATAATGTTATAAATATGATTTTTTTTATAATGCTATTTATTAATTATTTATGTCATTATTTTAATAGAACTATAAATGTTTATCTTAACAGTGTTTATCTTGTATTCTTATCCAATCTGGATAATATTTAATTCATTTTTTTTAATGTATACTTTCTGTAATGCATAAGAATTACATTCTTTTATACATATTTATTTTAGTGTACTTAACTATAATATTGTATATTGTATATACCTACCTGCTACCTATATATAATATATACTATGTACTTATACTAAACATTACTGTTTTATACAAAATATTGGTTATAATATTATATTATACCTAATAGTTTACTAGCAAATACTTTTGAAATGTGAAACATGATTGTTAATATTTTATTAATATACCTATTTTTACTTGTATGTCTTTTCATATAATTTTCACATCTTTTCTTTAAACTTGTTTGACAAAGTATAAAGTATTCGAATACATTATTATATAATATAGTGAAATGGAAAATAAGCATAAATTAAATGTCCTAATTAATTTTTACATTCTTACAGAAACAAAACTATCCAATATTAAACAATTAACAAACTGTAATGACAATTTAAAAAAAAAAAAAAGTTAATTTATTCATTATTGTAGTTTATTGATATATATCATATTATCATGTAGTTTTAGTACTTAAAGTATTCAAACTATGCATACAAATTATTTAACAATTTTTTAAGATTATATCTCAAACTTTTTCTTGTTTTCTTTAAGATTTGACATGAACAAGAATCTACTGTAATTTCATCTGAGTACATGTTAATTTAAATTATGTATTATTTTGTTAACTATTTAAAATAAAGTATTAGTAGTATTTTAAATAAATAAGTCAACTATAATTTTTGGTTTCTACAATTATAAAGGAAGTAAAATTAACATATACACACCAGTTATCTAAATTAATTCAAAAATATAGTTGGGTTAACTATTTATAAAGTTTTAGAAATAAATATTAGTTTTATCAGTTTTCATGACAACTTTGAAACAATGTACCTACTAACTACTAACCATACCTTTTGACTAATCCAACTACAAAAGATAATTGATAGTACTTTGTAGTTAATAATATAGTCAATTTAAACAACTGTTTTTGTTAAAAAGAATAGTATAATATTGTGTGGTTACTGGTTAAACCAACTAAAATAGTTTGCAGCTGTTGACGACACATCATCAATAATTAATATATAAATGTATATAAAATGTATAAAATAAATTATTTATATATTATAAAATGTATAAATGTAAATTTATTTAACATAGTGTACATACTGTCATTGATTACCTATTTATTATTACTTAGTATTAAAAATAATGATACTGTACATAGTACATACAAAAATATTATACCTAGTTTTATAAAATTGTTTTTAATTTAGCTAAGTGATTGTTAAATTTCTACTATCTTGGTAGATAAATAATATTTTCAATTATTTTATAAATATTATTATAGTTATTTTCGATCACTGCATCACATAATTATTACTACCTATACATTATAATATTATATATACCTGTTTTTTTGGTACTATCAGTAGAACCTGAATACGTTGAACCTAGTATTGCCTTTAAGCCAGTATTTTTCAAATTAGGACATGAATTATTAATTGTAAATAATATTAATTTAATGATAAATTAGTACAAAAAATTTAGATAGATACAGTAATATTGTACATCCCACGTCAATCGTATTTTTTCTATATAATACATAAATTAATAATTAATTGAAAAAATTTCCGTTTGATAAAAATTGTATAAATCGTAATGATATCATACTTAACAGTTAACATAATAAGAATTTTATGCCTATTTAGGTAATCAACTGTAAATTATTGTTAGTTTATATAGAAGAAAAATTAATTTCGGCTCCCCCTCCCCATGGTCTCAATCTCTCAACTCAAATACGCCTTTGCATATTTATTAAAATATTGATATTTTATTATTTTATGTAGGCAATTAATGTTAGGATAAAATAAATACCAATTACCTACACAAAAATATCAAATGTTGCCTCGCTCCCAAATCCAGGTATTCTGGTGGGGGAATCGCAGGCACGTAATTTATGGTGGGGGGAGCGATAGGAGAGTTTGTTCCCAAATATCGTATTTTAGTAACTAATAATTAATAAAAAAGTTAGTTTAAGATGTCCGATTTTGATTCTGAAAAAAAATCTGAACTCGACAGAAAATTGCCTATAAATCTCACGGAATACTCTGTAAAAATTAAATCTTATATTCTAATGAAGTGGTAATAAAAACTTGAAAATATGAATTTTTTCAAATCATAATATTAAAATTAAAACCGGAAAGTTTCGTACGATCTACAGACATTTTTCTGCTGAATTTAAATATTTTTTCTTAATTGAGATCAGACAACTTTAACTAACTTTAATTTTGTCAAATCAATAAGTAAGTTGTCGTAAAATTCGTATAGTGAATTTTTATTGTTATCGAGTTATTGACATGTGCATATATGACATATTGACATATTGACTCCAGCCGGTACCTGCATTGAAATTGAATTTCACTTACACTAATAATCATTTACAACTAACACATAGATCTCGGGCGGGCGGCGGCTAAGACGAGATTATGAATTCCCTAAATGTTGTCCCTTAAATAATAATCATAACAAGGCCCTTTAAATTATATTATTTTGTTACGCCGAATTGTCGCACGCTAAAATGTCGTAGGTATTCGCTAATTTGACGCGCGCCAAGGTGACGTATGCGATTAAATTCGTGCGCTAAAATTATACCGCACGCAATTGACGGTACACCATGTGATATGAGTATTAGTATTAGAGTATTAATATTAGAATATTTACAAATTGTAGTTTTATAATTGTTTTAGTTTACATACATGACATAACTATTAACTATATATTTTTGGATTATTAGGTACAGGGCCCCCCCATACAATATCGGGCCCCTGTACTAAATGTTTGTCCGGGCCCTTTATAAAACTTTATAAAAATTACAAATAAATTTCAACGGACAACGGGCCCACGGGCCCTTAAGATAGCCGGGCGCTCCTGTACTCAAGGTCCATCAGCTCCTCTCCCCCCTTGTGAGGGCCCTGATTAAGCGCAACGATTATTTATAGAAACAATGTGTCCATAGGCGTGCGAAGACATTTGTGACAGGGTGGGCTAAGTCAATAATGATTGATGAAGAAACCTGAACTCTGATGGAAGAAACGGGGAATTATCGATTCCGCCGAAACTAGCTGTTTAGGAAAAAGGTTTGTATCGATTCCGCCGGCTACCGTTTATAATATCTACATATTGATTCCGCCGGCTACTGTTTATCCCCCCCCCCTTGTATATTTATTTTAAAATATATACTATATAGTATATAATAAGAATTGTTGGGACGTGGTAAGCAAGGATAATAAATAAATAAGAAAAACGTAATTATTCGTATATATGTGGACTGTATTCCAAGATTAACTATTTTGAATAATAATTGAGATTTTGAGAATAAAGAATAATTTTTATAAACGGCACGGAGGACGCGTTGCGCACTTCGTAGTGTGCTTTCCGTGTTGTTCAAGCGACTGACGACGGCTACGTAAATCGATAACGCGTCGATCACGCGTAATAAATAAATATAATAATACGAGTGTGCGACACTATGCATGTGATGGAGCAATTTCGTCAACTAGATCGATACTGATTAGTACAGTAGTACAGTATTAGTTCGATACATTTTAGAAAATATTCACATACACGTATTAATTAGATTATACATTTTAGTTAGTATTATTATTATTATTATTTATTAATATATAATATATATTATATAGTATATTATGTAGGACTGTATTTTTTAAAATACATTTATAAATTACAAGGGGTGGGGATAAACAGTAGCTGGCGGAATCAATATGTAGATATTATAAACGGTAGCCGGCGGAATTAATAGCCGGCGGAATCGATATAAAATCGGCGGAATCGATATGCACCCGGAAGAAACAATTAAAATGTTACATACTTTAATTTACCTGCTCATAATCAACCACTGTTTAAGCCTTAAGGCATAAATCATTCATATGATAAAAAAAAAACTGAATAAACAGTGACATATTTCTTAAAAATTAAATAAGAAATATTTTAATTGCTAACACAGTTTTAAATTTTAAATAAATATACAATTTCTCAATCTGTCATGGTAATACTTTATCAATTTTATTTTTAAAGACATTTAATTTATTATTATTTATTATCATTGAGTATCAATAATATTTTTCACCTACCTATAGGCTACATATTTAATGTTTTATGATTTAAAAAATCAAAAATCGTGATGTTTAGATCATATATTACTATATGCATAAACATTTCGGTACGGCACGAAGGGTGGGCCACGGCCCATTTGTCCGCTTCATACTGTACCTAATTACAGTACTACATAAATATTGATAATATAGAAAGGTATAACCCACAATTCCTAAAACATAATTTTACATTCTAAAATAATGTAACTTGGAGATTACTGTTTATTTTTATTTGTTGTACATTTGGTATAATATACGTAGTCGTGAGGGGGGGGGGTATCAGGGAGATATGACACCGCCCTCAAAAATAAGTATCTGTTCAAATTATGAAACAAGGACTAGAAAAAAAAGGTCAATTCGTACATAAAATTATGATATGACACCCCCTTAAAAAAATCCTGCGTACGCCACTGATTCACCTAGAACGATTGTAAATCTTTTTTTATTTGAAATAAATAGAAAAATACTATAAATAACAAATATAGAACTATCTAAAGAAGAAACTAAAAAGTAAAGAATTCGAGTACATCGGTATTTTATATTAACATAATGTTTGAAAATTATTCACGTACATTTTTATTCGAATAATTATAAAAAATTAATTCGTATAATAATATTTTCAAATTATTCAAATACTTAAAAAAATCATTCGAATAATTCTTGATAATATTTTCCCAACTCTGCTACAAACTAGTATTGGTGTTATGTTTTATTTATATAATTTAAAAAAATATATAATAATAATCGGCAAGACACTATAATGCGTTCAACACAATAAGTCAATAGGCTGTATTATATAATATTTATTGTTAGAGCTTGACATAATATCATGTCGAAATATTACTTTCCTAATTTGTATAATATGTAATACCAGCATTATTTTTATAACGTTCATAGGGGCCTCAAAACAAAAATTCATGACACTTTTGGAGGCCCCCATGAGTGCGAGTCCCGCAGCGGTCCGCCCCCCAGTTACGCCACTAAATATTAGTATATATTAGTATTTAATAATTATAATAATATATATTTATACCATATTATATCAACTTACATAACTCAAAATTGAATAACGTATTTCTGTAAGTACCATAAAACAGTAAAAACAGATTCATAGTAGTATAGTACCTATATATAGTATGTATGAAGACAAATAGTAAATAATTTAAAATAAATAAAAAAATATTATTGCGTATACTAAAATGCATTATAATAAAGTATACTTAAATATATTAATTCCCCACGAATAGTCTTAAAATAACTATAACAAACTAATTATCATTTAAATCAGTAATTTCGTACAAATGAAACTTAAAATGTCTATAAAGATTAATCGTCTTTATCCACTTTTTAGATTTTATAGTTTCAGTAAAAGTTACTTATGAAGAATTTAATATTATAAAATTCCTTACTTTAATTCTTTAGCTATACACTTATACTTTAAAAAGTTTCAATACATTTTTAACTACAAAATAGTTTACAATTGTCTGGGATTTTGACGAATCATGACTCTCAAATGAAAACTCACCAGTCCTTTTCTAGCCCTAATTCATGATAATAAAATATTTAATATAATTTTTGTTATGTACTTAAATCTCTTTATGTATCTTGAACTCACATTCGTTATTAATTATTATATAATACTAGTTGACCAGGCAAACGTTACTTAACCAAAAAAAGCACTTACTCAATTTTTCGGACAACTTTTCCAAAGTAATATACCAAAGAACTCGTCTCTTCGAGTGGTTTTTGCCAACTAAACAGACACGCTTGTATAATATATAACAATAATAGTACCTAATTTATAAACCAATGATAATACAATTGTTGAAATGACATGGTACGGATAGTATTTTACTTCTTGGAACAATATTATTCATATCTATACTCGCCGATAAAACACACGCAATAGAAAATAGGTCAAGTTACAGGTAGCTGGAAACCCGCGGGCCGCCGTAATAATATATTATACATATATAGGTATACCATTTATACGTTTATTTTAATTATAATTATAAGTTATAACTAATTATTCATTAACTGTATAGGACTAAATGTATGACTAAATCTTTCTCAGCGATGTCCTCTATAATTTAAAAAAACTACACGGCCATCGATTAAGTAGTTTCGGAGCTTATCCCGAACATACAAACAAACGCTATCATTCTATATAGATATACCAACGAACCGTATTTGATTCGTTTATAATATATATGTACAGTAGAACCTCGATTATCCGAACTAATTGGGACCACGCCTAGTTCGGATACGCAAAAGTTCGGATATTGGAAATTAATATTTTATTAGAATTACATACATTACATTATTTGAAATACATTACATAGGTACATAATATAGGAATAGTATGTTTGTTATATTTTTTTGACAAAATTATCGATTTCTATTTGACCATGCAGAGTTGCAACATGCTTTTCTGCAGCCAAGTCGCGGATACGAGTTTTAATGTTCGGATACGCTAATTGCAGTTCGGATAATCGAGGTTCATCTACTGTGTATATCGGTGATACCCGATTGAGTACGGTTGTTTTTGGCCGACCTTTTTGTCGACCCGATTGAGCACGATAAAAAATATAAATATTGTGTACAACGTTGTCAGATTTTCACTTTTTTATTGATCGTATGATTTAATGTATTTATTATATTTTTATAGTTTTTATAGTTTCGATTATATTATATTATAAATGAATTATTAGGTACTTTGTAGGAATAAACTGTGGTTTTAACAAAATACGTGAAAATATCGGTTACGACTTAGTATTCGAAAATCAAAAAATGAACTTCACTATAAAGGCTTATCAGGAGTATTCTAAATCTAAAAATGCTGACAATCTACTTAAATACTTATTAAAAGTAGGAAATAAGTATTTAGGGAAAGAAATTTGAATTTTTACTTTTTTTTTTATATGTATATGAGTGAAACTTTGCAACTATTTTTTATTAAAATGTATTTTATTTTTTAATAATAATATTCTACGGTATCAAGTGGCAACGTCGCGCCTATTTTCATGCTCAATCGTGTTGTTTTTGGGGTTTTTTGGGGTTCCTATTGTTTTATTGTAACCGTGCTCAATCGTGTTGTGAAAAAGGTCAATCGTGCTCAATCGTGTTCCAGCCGTGTATATATATACCTTAATTTTTTAATTTATAAAAGACGTTCGGTAATAAAAAGTAAAAAAAAATTAACGTTTAACAATAACAGTAATAATAATAATAATAATAATAATAATACACGTGCATTTTGCAAATTACAAAGGATTTAAAAAAAAAATGTTCATAATATTATTATGCCTAACTGATTTCACATTCTAATAATCAAACAGATCCAAATTCTGGTTCGGAGGACATCCGTTGTGCATCGCATACCTAAAGCAATCGGCGCGGCCACCGATTAGAGCCGCAGCACAAGTCCTCCTGTCCCACGGGCAGTTGTTCTCGCGCGCGTACATAAGGCACTGCAGTTGCCCGTGTCCCGCAGCGTTACAGCACGCGTCCGCGTCCCACGGGCATCCGTTTTCCCGGGCGTACCGGAGGCAGTCGAGATGGCCGTGTCCCGCGGCCAGGGCACACGTATCGGCGGCCCACTCACAGCCGTGTTCGTGGAGGAACCGTAACGTGCGCAATTGGCCGTCGGCCGCGGCTCCCGCGCACGTCCTCTTGTCCCGCCGACTTCCGTTCCGGAACGCGTACTCGAGACACGGCAGGTGGCCGTTGATCGCGGCCCAGTCGCACGCCGACCTAGACGTCCCGGACGGACGGCGCCACGGCACGCCGATCGAACGGGCCAACTCCATACAATCCGTATGGCCGTGACACGCGGCCACCTCGCATATATGGGCCGTCAGTCGTCGTCGTCGTCGTCGGTGGCGGCGGCGGTTAGTCGCATTCGCCACGATGTGCTGCACTTTGGCGAACATCGACCGTCTCTGGCCGCGCGGGTCGAAGCCGACGATCTTGTTCAACCTTATCACTTCTAAAATCGTCCGACAGCACTTCCGCGGGTCGACGTTCGGCGTTCCCAACTCGTCGAAGTATTTCCGCTGATCTCTGGTGCACGCGATGTAGGCCGATGTCAACAGGCTGGGCACGGGGTATTGTCTAACGTCGTTCGCCATCGCGTGGATAAATGCGCGGAGCAAAGAGGTGTTGTCCGCTCGCGCCTATACTGTAAACATAAAATATTAAAACGTACAATAATATATTAATAATAATCGACGTAAAAACGATGACGTGATAGGCCTATATCTATATATTATATATTGTGCACTCCGTGCCGAAAAGTCGATATAAGAGAGGTTGTGAACCCAAACCGTCGACGCGTACGAAAATAAAAAAGAAAAGAGAGAGAGTAATAAAAGGAGTACGCGTGTACACAGGGCCGTATTGCGGTTTGGTGGCGCCCCTGGCAAATCACTGCATTTGCGCCCCCCCCTTCCCAAATTAAAAATTTGCATTAGTTTAAAAAAATCATTTGAAATATATAAAATATAAAAAAAAATAAATATATAAATTCTATATATTATATTATTATATATGAAGTGTTTTTTCCTCATCAATATTTTTTATTATCAAATCAAGTGAAAATTTTCTAATTACTTACGCATTAAATACTCTTTAATATAGCTTAAATTAAGGCACCTGGTGCCGATGCCATTTTGTCCTCAAAAAAACACTCTGCGGGAATAACAATACCGCCTTCTAGAATCAACCAAATTTCATAAATTTTTTTTATTGCTAGAGAGAAATATTCTACAGCCCGCATCGATCTCTGTTTTTCAATATTTTATTAAAAATACGACAATTTTACGCTTTGTTTACAAATTATTTTATACCGCGATTATTTGAAATCAAATAAAAAATTGGAGGTCGATGTGGCCTGTAGAAAGTCTTATTCTATCAGATAAAAAAAGAGATCTAAATCCCACAATTCTACGAGGCTTGAAAGTTATTCCTGTGAAGTCATTTTTGTTTATATAATACATCGTACCATCCTCCCAAAAATAGGTAAGTGGCAGTAGATTATAGAAAATGTATTATAATTGTGGTAATAACTAAAATATGAAATTTAATTTTCAGGTTCGATAAAATTGTTGACATTTTGGAAAACCGGCATCGAGACCCTTAGTTCGTACGAGTACGATTGCTTAAAAGCTAGAATTATGAATTACCATAATATTGTACTCACGTAAATTTTACGTCTAAGAAACTACGTCGATACTCGGCAGCAATTCAACAGAAAATAAAACCGTTGTAATTCGAGTGTCTTGTTCTTTATATATCTTTGTTATAGTAGACAATAATAATTTGTTGACGGACGACGGTTTTATTTAAAGAAAAAATATTATAATAAGGCGATAGCGATAAGTCGATAATACGACTGGCCCGACGACCGACATCAAAAAACAATAATACTATTTTAAGAATTACGTAGTTCACCGTTTTTTAATAGAAGTTTAAATAAACATTTTGCTAATGCCTAATATCTGAATAACAGGAAACGTACATTTTGGATACGTACAGACCGTACAGTAGTTAATAGTTATGCTATAAATACGTACATACCTTATCTATTTTATGAGAATATGTTTTGCATATCAATATTAAATCATACGTATAAAATATAATACAAATACTCTATCTAGCCTAAGAACGAATCGGCCGCGGACAAAAATCGGTCGAAACTCGCGCATTAACATAAATAATTCTTGTATAATAAAAATAGATCGAGGCTCTTCTATAATAAGTCATTAAAATAAATATACATTTTTCAAATATTATGTGAAAAATATTACATAAGTAATATTGAAATTTGCGCCCCTCTTAGAATTCTTTGAATTGCGCCCCTGGCCCATGCCATCTTGCCCTGCTCTGAATACGGCCCTGCGTGTACACGACTTTCTTGGGACAGAAAAGTCAAATAGTTGCGGGAAAAGGCTGACTCTATTATTATCTAACGTAGTTGTATATATTATGTATAAAAAATATATAACTTTACAACCAATTTTTTTGTATTTTCTATTCCGTATTAGTTGTGTGCGTTACAATAGTTATTGTATCTATTCCGCTTTGTATGTGTGTGTGTGTGTGTGTGTGTGTGTGTGTGTGTTGTTATGTGCCGATACATTAATATTGTCCACATCTGCAGTTTATGGTTAATATATCTTTTGAGTTAGGTATACTCTTATGTTATGTTTAGTTCAATATTTTATTATTATGTGAACACTTTTACAATTGTTCTCGTCTTCTATTGATACTTTATTATATTGTTATTTTAGTATGTGTATGTACCTATTATCATTTTATTAGGTACTCTCTCATAAGAAAAACCTCATTATTAATATTATTCTTATTCCAGATTCCCACACCGTAATTAAAAACATTAGCCATGAAAATATATAACGTATAAACTATGTAAATACGATTTATTCATTACTGGACTATGATTATAAAAAACAAACTTTATGAAACGTATTGGATCACAAGAACGAAATTAGTTAATATGTTAATATGATTACTAAATACAAACATATACAAATTTGAAAAACGTATCTATAATATACATTATTCTTTTATTAAAAAGTAAAAATAATCAGAATATAAAATAAAATATGAGTGCATATTTTAAAATAAGCTAATGGAGTGCTGTGTGTGTTAATAAAGCATTATATTAAAACTTATAATCTAAGTCATATAGTCTATATAGTCATAGAATATGTAGATCAATGAAACAAATGAACTGAGACAATAAAACGTTTAATACATTTAAATAAAAACAAAAGAACAAAATTGTGATACTGTCATCTTGGTGACATTCATCTGTGATTTTATAAATAAACGTGTCATGAATGTTTTGTTTCTAAGCATCCGTAACAATTTAGTGTACCAGTGGCGTCATTTTAGTTTTTGTTTGACTAGGGAGGGCAACTTTACTCACTGATTTGCCGACTCAAAATTTTTTCCACGCAGATTCACATAGAATAGTGCCATAGTATGTGTGAAGGGGGGGGGGGGTAAATTTTCAGGTCTATGAACGTCACACACAGGATTTTGAAGTATTAAATATAAACAATTTTGTCAAATATTTATTAGAATTATTAAGTCAAATAGAATAATTGAGTAATGTGTAAATAAATAATAAATAGGTAATAGGTACTTTTTAAGTTTCAATACTGATTTACAAGTAGTTGGCAGTTCTTATAGTCACATAATGAAATACACTAAACATTTTGATTAATAATATAATATACTTCTTTAAAAAAATACGACAAAAAAATTAACAACAAATCTTTATTTATAAAATGTAAAATATAGAAAATTATGTATCTACAACTTATCTTAACATAAATATTGTAATTTGTAATTACATTTAATAGAATGGTAATGGAGTCGTAATCAGGGCTTATTTTAAGAATTTTAATCAACTCCACATTTTATTTAAAAAATAAGCATTTCAAAATAGAACTATAAATCTAAATATATAATATTAGATATTTTAGTCTAAAATGATAACATTTTTAGCTTTTAGGTGGAATAATTTTAAATTTAACCTATTAATAAGAAATAAAATAATAAACGAATGTTACGTGTTTAAGGTATTTTATTTTAATTAATGTCTACTTTACTTTTTTCGTAATTAATACAACACAACAGAATGTTAAAACGTTTTTTTTCTAATTGTTTTCAGTTTGATCTTTTTTTATAATTAGATTTTCTTTTTGAAACTGCCATAAAAATCACATTAAACCATTCTTGTTCTTTGGCTTCAGCATATGAGTCTTTGATGCGAAATTCATAATTAATCATTTATTTATTTGTTTTAATAATTTCATAATTTCTATATCTATACTATATTGCTAGTCTTGAATCTCAATTTTGAAGAGCAGGTATGTTAAAATGAATATAAAAATATTAATTTTCCGTTTCTAGTGTTTCTACATACAAACTTTGACGGTTTATTGATTTATTAAAATTTTATAGATTTTAACTTTTACTTATTAATTGTTCAACGTCAGCGCTGTGACTAACACGAGCAAGTAAAATAGTGATATTTTTTAACTCGTTGGACCCTACTGATAAATGTTGCACTATAATTCAGGCAATAGCACTTGTTGTATTTCTTCTAATCTATTATTTTTAATCTTTATATATACTATATCTACATTTAATATCTACTACATTTAAATCATTGCCCAAAATGACAAATTTATTTCTAATATTAGCATTAAAAATGACAATCAAGGTTAGCTATACAGGTTTAATGTAGTACTAACAAAATATTCATCAATAAAGGCTCTTGTCTATGATTTCTAATAATTTAATTTTTTCAATTTTAAAAACACATTAGTACCTAGAAGAACTAATATTTGTTGTATTATCTTAATAATATAGCAATAAATTATAAAAAATCAACTACGCTGAAATAGATTATCAAGTGCACATTTAGCTTTTCCAAATACGCAAAACAAGCCTAAGTGCGCTTTAGAATAAGCCCTGGTCGTAATTATACTAATGATTTGCTAATATAGGTTGATAATGTTGTATAATATCGATTTGGTAGATACTAGATAGGTAGGTACCTATATTTAATATGCAATTTTTAGTACGTACATGTAACAACCAATTATTGACAGAAAAATTTGCAACCAAAAAACTCAGTGTTGGGAATTATCTAGATAATATTCATATAAATTTATTATATTTATCGTATCTAGATAATAATTATGTTATAATTTATCTAATGTTTAGCTAAGTAAGAAATGGGCAAATTTCGACAAATCATTTTGTACTTTTTCAAATCAACATAATGTTTCTAACGAAATAAATGTTTCTGATTCAAACTATTTAGGCATAGTAAATAGTGATAATATTCTGATAGCAATAGAACATATTAAGTATAATTGGCAGTGATGTTAATAATTCGAATTTTGAACTTTAAGTAGTAGATTTGTCTTCATTTATGTTAAATTGAAATGGAACTAATACTAATTTACTATTTCTTTAACAAATCATTTAATATGTTCTGCACACACGTTATAAATCTAATAGCTACAGCTGATACTGCTAAAATAAACGATCAAGCTTATACAATATAATACAATGTCAAAAATGTCAAAAATGACATTTAAAAAGTTATTTTCACTTTGGAATTTTCTCAGTTGGAGCACTATAGTATCCAATACAATTTTTTTATTGTGCAAATATAAATTTCCAGTTTTTAATTTAATACGATGGAATTTTATGCATAATGCCGTTAATAAAGTAGTTATAAATAAACAAAATTTACTTTTGGTTTTTAATGATTTAATTAAAAAAAAACATTTGAGATGCTCTTATGTTGTAGATGTCAAAATCTTAATTTAAATAAATTCTAATGTAATTAAAATTGTGATTGTTAAGATTTATTTTATACAAAATAATTATACAAATATTGTTATTTATTTTTATTATTAAATAGTTTTTTTGTTTTAATATTATACAAGTGTAATTTTATAGTTATACTTTTTGTTTTATGAATTATATTACTATAAAAAATAGTATATTCTAAAGTACCTACATAGACGAGTCCACGGGGGGTACAGGCTATGCACCTGCACCCCCTACGATTTCAGGTGGTACCATGAATTAAGAAAAGTGGTTCAAAAAAGAGGGTTAAAGCCCCTTAGTCCTCTAAGTATGCACCAGGTTGCACCCTCTGCGTCAAAGGTCTGGACACACCTATGAGTACTAAACATTGATTAATTATTCATAACTGTTTATTGTGAATTTATGTTTTTTAGATATTTAAAGTTAATTTTATAGCACATAATTGTTAAATAGTTTATTTGAAGTTGTTATAAGTACATACAATATGTCTTTGGCAAGATTTATTCAGGTACAGTTTTTCATGAGATAATATAAAATAATAACTTTTTTACTTAATTAATTTATATTATAAATTGTGTATGAATTATTGTATGCGCATAGTTGTGTAAAATCGAGCAAGAGTGTACAAGTATATTAAAAGAGCGAATTAACATTTAACTTGATAATTTTAAATAGTACTGGTATAAATGTTAAAATGTGTTCTGACATTTCATTTTTTTTTAATAAATTAAAAAAAAAAATAGATATTTAAGGTAACATTAAAGGAAACGCAGTAAGTGAGTTGATTCCCAAGACATACTTTAATTAACATTTTTGAGAAACATGTCAGCCAGCTTTCTCGTGGTGTCTTTTGGATTACGTTAATAGGCTGAACATTTGAATAAGTATTGAAAAAATATATAATGACTCGGGAATGAACTCTTACATACCTATTAATGACCCGGGAATCAACTCGTACGCAGCCAAAGTAAAAAACAATCAAAGCAATGTGTTGTTAATATTAAGTATTATGCAGTTGTCCGTCATGCAGTTAAAAACTAATGATAAAAAATAAAAATACAGACAAACGTAAAAATATAGTCATTACTAATTACCTACCTATATATTTTTATTTATATGTATTTTTATAACAATTAACTTAAGTATTTTATCTAGATCATTTTTAAATTCTCAACACTGATTAAATTTTTTAATTCAAAATTCAGATCATAATAATAGTATACTACTTATTATTCATATCAAACTTATATTATTATTTAAATTAAAAATATTATATTTAATTATAATAAATATTAATTTCAGGAAGGCACACTAGTATGTATATACTAGGTATTATATTAAACATTGTATTAATTATTTTTAAAATTTGTTGTATTAAGTGAAATCGAATATCGTGTTATTATTTTTTTCTTGATGGTTTTAACAGTCAAATATTTAACCATAAATATTCTAAAGTAATTTAATTTTTATTTTATAAATACCTACGTTTGTTTTGTATCGCGTGATCAATAAGCCGAGTAATACGATATTAAGATATAAAAATCGTGGGTTCATCAAACAAAATAAAAATGAGCAAGAGTAAATTTTAGTATGATAATTTCCAAATTTATTTTAACGAATTAAAAACTTGTATGAAAACCCGAAATGTACGATAAAAATGATGATTGCTTATTAATTTTTTTTTGTATGATATTTAAAAAAATAGTATAAATCAAGACGTGTACATCACACATGTATAACCATTAATCGTAAATACAAAAGTAATAATATACTTATTATTTTAATATACCTATATGAAAAAAAATATATAGTATTGAGCATATTACCCTGCACAGAGTATATTATTACTTAATATTATACACAATAATAATATCACATTGATATTATAACAACATTAATACTAATAATTAAATTTAACATAACTTTGTATCAAATCTAATTTTGTTGTACTTACGGAATGTTTATTGTAGGCTCTTTGAATGTTATAATCCGGTTGGATCTTGATTTCGTAAGAAGACAGACAGACAGCTACGATCAAGTGTCTACAATGTAATGAGTTGTGCACCGAACCTGTAAAAACGGCTATTACATTTTTTGTCACCCCACCCAATGTTTACCCAAATCATATTGGACATCAGATACCTGGTATTATATATATATTTTATTGCACCAACAATAGTCCACATTTTTTTTTTTTTTTTTTTGATAAGTATAATAAATGTAGCACATATGTTGTGAAAGTATTTTGAACGGGTTGGATCTAACGTTTAAGAAACGCCAACCTATAGAGACGTATTGGTATATATATATAGGGTGTTCCAAAAATCGGTACGAACTTAAAATTGTAATAACTGCATAAATCAATGCTACAGCTCCATGGGTATACACTATACATGCGTTATTTTTCAAACATAAATAAGAAATGTTTTCTAAACTTTGTGTGAAAAAATTGTACATTTTTAATAAAATTAGTAGCTTTTATGGCGGTTTTTAATTCGTACCGATTTCTGAAACACCCTTTATGCGGCATAAATGTAGAACATATTATGTATCCTCTGACCTCTACTTTATAATAGAATCCGATTCGACCCTAAAATGTTCATTTTTATTTCATCATACGTATTTTACAATCTTGGTGATAAAATAAACTTACAATACAATATGTAAAATACAACAAAAATAATATAATAAATATTATACAAACTGAAAATAAATTTATACGGTTCAACTATTAGCATGTAATTAACAAGAGAGTATGTACAATCAAACCTGACATTTTCCCGTTGCCAAAGTGAGATAAAGCGATCTTATAATTCTTTTCTGTGCTAAAATTTACCTCATTATTAGCGCAAATTACTAATTAGCACGTGTGTGAAGTTGGGCATTTACTACGACCAATTTATTTGAAAATTACGTATTTATTTTGAAATTATAATATTTCCCTATATTATAAACAAAATAAGATTATACGGTCACATTATGGTGCAAGACTTAGGAATATTTGACGAACAATAAAACGATTTTCAAAAACTTACTTTTCAATTCCGAAAAGTTATTTGTTTAAAATGTTTATACAGTTATTTTTTTTATAAACATCTGAGAGTAATATAATAAATATATAATAGATTATTCTGCAGTTGTGATGGTAATTGTTATCCGTTATAATTACATGATAAATATCACAGTAGAAATCCGAAGTAAAGAATTGTAATAATTTACGAGATGGTCGAGATGTTTAGGGCTGAAAAACAGCTAGAGGAGTAATGTCATTATTGTTATGGCTGATCTCACGGCCGCCGCTCACGAGATTTACATACCGGTGTTACTACTACCACTACATTCCGAGACATAAAATAGTTTTTAAATATCTTTAACATTACTAGTCGAACATCACACGGACCCGGCAAACAGACACAGAGTTATTGTTATTTGTGTCCTCCTCAACACCTTCAACCTGCACACACTGCAGCGAACGTGTAACGCTGAGACACCATCGCGCCCGTGTCAAACAAACCGAACGCGATATAATAAAACGTATTATTTATTCAAGAATTATATATGTACATACAATATATATATATATATATATATATCTATATTTATTGTTCATCATTCAATTAATTATATTAAACCTTTCGTTAAACTTGTTTATATTATATTGAATTATAAGAACGTCATCAGATTGGGTGGGGGGGGGGGGGGTATAAAGGAAAAATCACTTATCCACTCGTTTCCGAAGATATGTCTTTTAATTTAAAATGTTCACTGTTATTATATACACTAAACCTTAGTTAGGATAT
Organism: Rhopalosiphum padi; assembly: GCF_020882245.1. Classification (NCBI taxonomy): domain Eukaryota; kingdom Metazoa; phylum Arthropoda; class Insecta; order Hemiptera; family Aphididae; genus Rhopalosiphum; species Rhopalosiphum padi. The sequence continues at coordinate 19,133,513 of NC_083599.1, forward strand.
TGAATGTAAATATTGTGATTGATGTAAATAATAATTTTTATTGTACATGGATGACCTTTATAGTTAAAACTCCAAAAACTTGATTCTTGTGCGTCTATACAAGTAAATTTATAATGTTAATCTAATAAATATAATTATAGGTATCAATCTTTTCAGAGACGTATTTAGGAATATTTCGTCACAGGTAAGAAAAAAAAACGCCCCTTCAGAACCTAAATTTCTCTAACAAAAGTGTATTTACCGCACTTGGCCCAAGTCCCCCCCTCCCTAACCCTTCCCTAAACACGTCTCTATGCAATGACATTCAAGATAGGTATGTATTAATATTAAGATAGAAAGTGCCAATAAAAAATAATGTACTTAATTCACAGTCTTGGCGCATTTCAGTCAGTTGGTAGGGAGAGTTGCTAGGCGGTAGTAGAGTCGGCCAGAATTGCATAGTGGCAATAATGGTAACCAAGGCCACATCGTCACCACGCGTAATTGTTCTCAACGAGTAAGAATAAACGTACTCGCACTCACGAATAAGTGTTTAAAGTTTAAATTTTGACAACATTTTACGAATCACGAAAATGTGTAAATTGTTTTTTAATTAATAATTCTATCAACTATTAATAATTATATTTTATAGTTCACGCTTGAAATTTAATACAAAATCTCCCATAAGTTTTCTACCAAAAACCTTAATTGGTTACCTATCTCAAAAAAAAAAATGTATTACCAGTAGGTAAAATACCTTAATGTTTATTTTTATTTAAATGTTATTTCATTACAATCTTAGATTTTTTATTTATTTTATACAATAACAATTGTTTTAAAATATTTATATTAATTTTTAGTTATTTATACCACGAAATAATTCATATCAGTCAATAATACAATGGCTCGTATGGTATTGACTTAAACATTTTTTTAAGTTAATAACTGCTTTAAGCTTATAATAATTCTACGAAATAATATTGAGTATATTTACTTTAATATATGTAATTTATTATTATTTTATTATATTTATTATACGAGTATTACATAATATACATTACTATTTTATATGTCAGGAAAATTGTGAATTAATTATTTATTTTTAATTTAATTAATTATTTATTTTATGGTGTACATAAATTATTATACATATCATTTTTTGAACATTTTAAAATTGTAATTTTTTACATAACTAGTTATAATTTACTTTTAAATGATTATACGACGTGCATGTATATAGAAAAGCCTATGTACCTAATTAGGTAAGCGGTCACATTATACAGTCAGGTAAAATTTTAGATGGCAGAACGAGGACATTTTGTACTATTATATACATATAACGTATATAGTAATAATTAATGTATATAGTTATATACCTAAGTATTAAGTGTATATAATGTAAATTATTAAAAAAAAGCTTTAAGCTTATAGTATTCTATGAAACAATCATTGCATAGGGCGTATTATTTAAAAGTGAATACTTAGTGTGTATAGACGTGCCATCTAATGAAAAATGTTTGAACAATTAATTGTTGAAATAGTTTTTGGAAATATTACGCAACTTTTTTCCATCGTGGCACATTATTATTAGTTATTATAAGTCATGGTACACTTTGCCACTTTGGATAAATATTATCTACTTTCCAAGTGGTTTAGGACCGGGAAATATAAACGTAGTAAAGTTTTGTTGTGGCACACCCTTTGGGAATCACTGATTTAGAGGATACATATACGTAATATAGCAAAATGAGTTCACAAGTTTATTTTTAATAAAGTTTTATGTGACTTATTTGAAACAAAAATTCCATATGCATAAATAATGAGTTATCAATATAGGATTATGTCATTAAACTCGTTATTTAATGACTTTCAGACCTTCTGTTTTGTTGAATCCTTTTAATATTATCTGTTGACTGTTGACATTTAATCCATGATAAACTATTTAAAAATATCAGTTGCATAAATAATTCAGATGATTGTTAAATTAATTCGAATAGACATTGGATAGTATGTTTATAAATAGCATAATCTATAATATACTATTTCAGAAAAAATGACAATGAATTCATACTTTATATATTATAGGTTTCGAAGTAGGTTATATCGATTATAGCAGTAAGTGTCGAGTAAACTCGTAATTGGGTCTGTGATGGATGAGTTAAATTTGAATTCCTGTTGTATATATTTTATAATATACAGGATGATTCTTATATTTCTAAACACTCATCATATCTGATATTAAGTATCAACTGACTTCTTTGTTTACTTTTTGCAATTTTTATTTCAAAATTTTTAGTTTCATAGTTTTCTAAAACTATATTGTTGTATCTTATCACATAAGTTGTGAAATTTGAATTTAGATGAGTTAATATATAATTAAATAATAAAAAAAAATGTATAACATTTTAATTCTATTTTTACCTTTATACATATAGTGAAATCGCTATCAACTTTCGATTTTAAAATAGCAAACTATATTATAAAATATTATAAAATAGTAGCATCATATTTTTATCATTTATATTTATCTATTTTTTTTATGAATTTTAACGATAAAATTGTTATTTTTCATTTAACCGTTAGTGAGTTATAGCTGGTCAAAATTGGGTGGCTTGAGGTTTTTAGGTGTTCGCTCTACAGGTCATTACGGCTGCGAGGTGTTGATAATTACAAGTACAAAATTCGTCACTGTGTCGATAGTCGATAATGATTAATGAGTTTATTACATATACAAATATGTACCTTTTCTTATTATCTATTACCCTTATGACTACTGGTTTTAAGTAAGTATTATAAAAACTGAAAATCACCCAACTTTAAAAAGCTATATCTCGCTAAAAAAAGTAATGAAAAATAATAATTTGAACATTAGAATTCATAAAAAAAAGCCCTATTAATTTAGTACATTTTAAATATATAGCTTGCCATCATATGTGTGCTCAGGGGATATGCAGCTTTAAGCTTTTTAAGTGACGAAAATCGACTCTGGAATAAAACCTGTTTTGTGCAAGAAAAATAAGTATATGGGCGACAGTGGCCTTCTGCACACACCGAAAAAGAGGACTGTGAACACCTATGGTCGTATATGGAAATTTTTTGTTCAGCAGAATTCATTTTGTAATGTTAGCTTTAATATAACAGTAAATTTACCTAATATCAAATTTAAAGGTAAGAAATGTCATATGCTTTTATTGATATTATAATTTTAATGTAGTAGTATTTTACATAGCTATAACTCGCATTAAAATTATAAAATCAATCAATACCTAATATGACAATCCCTAGATAATATTCTTACCTTTAAATTTGATAATAGGTAAATTTAATCTAATATCAAAGTTACATCCCAAAATGTGTTCTGCTGAATGCAAATTTTCCATGATGTACGTTAGTAAGACAGAGAAAATACATGCGGGAATAACGTCCTTTTAAGTGTACCTGTGAAGTGTTTCGGTGGACCTACGGCATATATACAGTGTCACGTGAGAATATACCTAGTGATATCGCTTGAAGTAATGGAAATTTCATAATAATTCTTTTTTTTAAACTCAGATAGACAAGGATTACAAATATTTCATATTTTAAATTAATTTAATGTTTTAGTAAAAAAGTTAAAAAAAAAAATTTTATATAATTATTTTCAAAAAATCAAAGATAACCGTTGTGTAGAGTTTATTTTTCTGAAAATGTTGACTTTTCAACATTTTATTTTTATTAGCATCATAACTTATAATATTATTTATAGTTTTTAAAATATTTTTGTATTATTATACGGGCACGAGCCCGCAGGCTGCATGTTTGATAACACTGGTGACTGGTAGTGGCGTACTTAGGATTTTGTCAAGGGGGGATTATACGTTGGCAATCATATAGATTCCCCCATAAGAGGGGGGGTATACTTACCAATTACCATCACCACCGTTTCTCAAAAATGTATACATTTATAAAACTGTATTCTTTTGTTTTGAAGATTTATTATTCAAAATTATATTTTTTTATAAAACGGAGAAAACCATATGAATACAATATATTATATAGTACATATTGATAAATATACAAATTTATATGTAGAACGAAAACAGTAAAAAAATAGTGCACTAGCTAGTGCCGAACTTAGGCCAAGGCTTACGCGGAATACGCTGTGTATTGCTTTTTTTGGTACTTGGCCGGGGCCCCTAGGTATTTGCCTATAGTTTTCCGAGGCGAAATTTCAGCACTGGCACTAGTACGAGTGTGTGACTGTAATGAGTAGTGAATTATTATGCTGGATCAAAAATAAAGTAATGCAGTAATAAATTATAAAAATAACGAGTTATTTTAGTGTTTAAGTTTGATTATTATTTGTACTCCAATTAATCATTGGAATTTATTGTTTTGAAGGCCTATGTATGTATATGTACAAGCCCTCGCCTTGCAATATGTTTTAAAATAGCAACACCAAACGCTTATTATTAGAATATTATGATAATAGCCTGATGGTCATTGACAATAATGACGATAGACGTTATTTTACGATTTACGATACGAATTGTTTTCAATCATATTATACAGTGAAACCTCGCTTAACGAACACCTTTAATTAGCGGACACTACTCAATAACGGACAAAATTTCCGGTCCCGGCATAGTCCCGTTGAAAACAATGGATAATACTCCTTTAAATAGCGGACGGTAAGCGGTCACTTTGTACGGTCAGGTAAAATTTTAGATTGCAGAACGCTGAAACTTTGTACTGTTGTCTGATATACACATAAAGTATATATTAATGCATACAGTTATATACCTAAGTGTTAAGTGTATATTTAATGAAAATTTTGAAAATGTAAAAATTAAATATAAAAAAAAAGTACCTAAATGTATTAAAAATATTATAAAATATAGTATATTACTATTAGTCAAAATAATCAGTTTAGATCAATTAAAAATGTGTACAATAATATAAATATAAATAAAAAATAATATCGATAATACTGATTTCGTACATGTTTCCAGAAGAATGAGAGCAATGAAAGTGAGCGTTATAAGTTCGATGAAAAATTTCGGATTAATTTTAAATTGTACGTTATACTAGTTCAAATCAAATGGCAACAGTGATTCAAAGCTGCAGATAAAAATCGTATGCAATCGTGTTTAACCGTAATGAGTAAATCCTCACGGGACAAATGTATATTATATATATAAATATAATTTACCACACACGTCCGCGGTTAAGAACTATTGAACTGTCTGAACTACATATCCGTAAAATATGTACAAATAATATATGGTATAATATTATACTATAATTTATAAGTGAGATATCTAATATAATATTATAGTCTATTATCATGTTTACTACATAATAGGTACAGTAAATTACCATTCAGTGTATCAAAGAAACTCGTAAAACAACGATTGACGAATATTTTAATAGTATAAATGTATAATACTAATCTTGTATAGGTCGGCTCAACTATGAATAATATATAATATATTTACTATTCCTAATAAATAATAATAAAAGTTGTTAATATGATCAAATATTATTTTGCTTATTTACCTATTTTTCGAAGACATTGATAAAACACTAACTACTCATTAGTAGTATATAATATTATATTAACATCAATATTAAGATATTAATTAACTAACCATTTGTAATTAATTTAAAAAAAAAACCCAACAGTTATGTCGGATCACAATATTTTCGGTTATTCGGTTGCCGACAATACCTAACCGATTGGTAAGTGATCGCAACAGACTAACCGATGTCCGATTCTGCGATCGTACAGGTATAATATCAGTACCTATTCATTAGTGAAAACCGCTACAACACGATATGGGCAATTTTTCCTTTTTCGACCCGACTAAATTTATCGACATCACGATCGAGCAAAAAATTTGCAACACGATTGCGTCCCGATCCCTTTTTACTTGTTAAAATCACAACACCATTGCTCAAATGATATGTGTACATACTGTGTAGGTATAGGTAATAATTTATGAATATTTATACCGGTCAATTTCAAACACAATTTTACAATTGAAAGTCACATATTATGTTTTAGTTGATTTTGAAGTTAAAAAAAATTTCCTTTTAATACGGGAATTGATAATTATTTGCCTACCAACGATATTATAAGTAATTAAATTATGATACTGATCATTAAGCATACTAAGCACACTAAGCACACTATGCATAAATAAATAACTAATAAGTATTGTAACATCGTTGTTAACAAACATATTAGCAGAACAATTTTTATTAGTACCTACAACGGTAAAGGATACTACCACATTTTTTCAGTACATCAAATTCCCTGTATTTATGTCCATCAAATAAAATGCACGGCTTACCTCTTTTTGTTTGGAATTTTTTTTGGATTTTCAGATCTATTTTAATAATTTTGAAAACGTTGACATTATAAACGTTCACTGTATACGCAATACAAATTACGAATGAAACATAAATAATTAAATACCACCATCGAACACCGATAATGTGATATCGCTTATTTAGAAAATATTATCTTTAATAAGTACTCCCCACCTACAAAAATGTATTGCTTTACTCCGAGTCAACCTAGTCAATGATCAGATAAAATTTAAAAAATAAAAATAAATATCAATGCTTACTCGTTTAGTTTAGTATAATATCAATATGTATATATAATATCGACAAACAAATAATATTGCGTATTGACTTTAATATATATATATATATAATTTATTATTATTTTATTATATTTATTAAAATATTACATATACATTACTATTTTATACATAGGAAAATTGTGAATTAATTATTTATTTTTAATTAAATTAATTAATTATTTTATGGTATACATAAATTATTATACATATCATTTTTTGAGCATTTTAAAATTGTAATATTTTACTTACCTAGTTATTATTCACTTTAAAATGATTTTGCGGGCGTGCATGCATAGAAAAGCCTATGTACTTACCTAATTAGATAAGCAGTCACTTTGTACAGTCAGGTAATATTTTAGATGGCAGAACGAGGACACTTTGTACTATATTATATACATATAAAGTATATTTAATAATGAATGTATATAGTTATTTACCTAAGTATTAAGTGTACATAATGTAAATTATTAAAATGTAAAAATTAAATATAAAAAAAAGTAAATTTATTAAAAACGTTATAAAATATAGTATATTACTATTAGTCAAAATAATCAGTTGAAACCAATTAAAAAAGTGTATAATATATAATTATATTATATAATTTATTTATTTATATTTTTATTATAATATAAAAATATAAATAAAAAATAATGTAGAAAAAAAATCTGTCAAAAACGAGTAATAATGTTAAAAACTGACATGTATAATATATGGAATTTAAAAATTCAAAATTATTTCTTTGTTTTGGTGCTAGTTAGATAAAGTAATTAATAGCTTATTATTTTCACCTGCAGCATATTATATTAGATTGTTTCTTATGTAGCCTCTCAGACAATAATTCCATAATTTTGATGTTCTGTTATAATAAATTATATTTGAACTTATCTTAAAAAAAATATTATATTATCAATGTTTTGATTAGCTTAAGAAAACGTTAATATACAATAAAACTGTGTATATTTAATTTAATATCAGTTCTGAAAACATTTTGATTTCAATATCACTAAAACATTATAATTATATATCATTATATTAATTTTATACTAGTAATGTTATCAATTAAATTTCTATTTAACAATTTAAAATTTGTATAAATGTTGTGTTTTGAATTTATTTAATGGTTAATATTTAGTTACACAAATATTTTAATGATGATCACGCCAATCTGGCTATCTATCGGTTGACCCACCTATACTTGTATATCACTTAGCCACTAATTTTTGTGAACCAATGATGAGAAAACATCATGAAATGACGCCCAATCTGTTTATGCTCTGGAAAATCGCGGTATCTAGACCGTGACCAATTTTATTGCCTGTAAAACTGTCCAAAAACTCGGAGAATTTATAAGATACTTAGATTTACCAAATAATATTTAAACTTAATAACATTTTTAATATATTATTTATAATATATTCATATGTATATACTTTATGTATAATATAACAGTACAAAATGTCCGTGTTTTACAACGTACCTTTTTTCCCGACCGTACAAAGTGTCCGCGTTTCGCACTTTTAATGCTCAACCGTACAAAGTGACCTAGAACCACCTAATTATGACATAAATAATACTCTTAAATTTAAGCTTGATAAAAAGGTAAATTTTCTTTAATATTAAAACTAATGTAAGCATGTAAGCGTTTAACACAGATACATCATAATATGTGGATTTAAATTTGATTAAAAACGCATTTTCCAAATTTCTAATTTAAAATTACTTTTTTTTTTTAAATATAACTTTAGATTGAATGTCTAAATCTGACCATTGGTATGTTTATGGAACATTTAAATCAACTGATCTTATATTAACGCAAATTTATACAATACGTCATATGTAAATGAAAATAAATATCAATAATCACATTTGTATATTAACGTTATACCTACGCATTTGTTATCTTGTAAAAAGTTATACAATTATCTATGTTGTTCGTATACTTCAGAAGTTAAAAAAAAATACCTAGCCTCAACCCAAAATCATTGTTGATCAATTTTTAACACATTTTAATCAACTAAATTAAATAATTATTTGCTTATTATTGATAATTGTGGATGCTTTTTTGAGTTTTTTCACCTTAATCAATGTATTTTGTGAAAACTCCAATAGTAATAAAGTTTTGTTCTTTCGACGTTGAACCACCACGGTTATATAAACAAAAAAAAATTAAAAATATATCTTGAACTCGATATTTTTTATTATTTTCTTGTTATACCTACAAATATATTATACTTACTATACAATAAAAAAGACTTGTTTAATTTTGTTTTCCACTGTAAATATTTCGAACGCTAGAAAATCGTAAATTTTAATACAGCATAAAATTATAGGTACAATATTATGTAGATACCTAGTCCAGGTATTGGGACATGACATAGGGTAAGTTGAAAAAAATATGTCCAATAAAAGGTAAACGTATCTAATAAAAGTAACTTAAAATACAAGTACAAAAAATATATTTATTTTTTATGTTACAATATATATATTATGCACAACTAGAAGATTGCAACAATAATAACATAATAAATATAGGAACAAAAATAAAAATAAAAATATATTCTATAAAAACAATATCAGAGTAGGTCCAAACGATTAGTTTTAAAAATATCAATTTGGCACTTATAATTAATATTAAAATTTAATTATTCTAATTTGTACGTCGTCGACTCTTGTAAAAAGAGTAATAACTATAATATAATAATAGAAGTATAGAAGTCTAGTTAGTAAACTATAAGTAGTAGTAACTATTTTAGTAGTGGCAGTGACATTGCTATTATTTAAAATCATAGTAGGATTGTAGTATTATAAACTAAATATAATTATGTAATATAATATTAAGTATATTATTATTACGTTACAGTGGTGGCGCCGGAAACGCGCGAGTGTTTTGTGATGGCGATTTCGACAACGGTCAAACAATATTATTCACATAAAAACGTTTGGCGTCATCACTGTAACAAATGACTGATGAATCTTCTATCTTCTTTTATAAATACAATATAATAATAATAATAATAATAATAATATAATATGAAATATGTCTGGTCGTTCTGAGGCAGTTGTAGTTGTGGCCGCGGTGGCGACGGCATTTAGGTTGCAATATGCACTAGATGAAATACATTGCACATCATCGTGATAATATTACACACCCCCAAGATCATATGCACCTTTCTAAAACTCCTATGAATAGTCATGTAATGGGGGCAGTTGACCAGCGGACCCAGGTCTTGGCGGCCCACTTCTTTGCCGATGCCCGCCGACTTCTCTATGGCCGTCTTGGCGGATATGAGTCGCAACATTGGCGGCACCACATACAGACGAATACCAAGTTCCATAAGAAAACATATACTTAGTACATATAACTGTACAAGAAAAAATGAAAAAAAAAACTATATTATTATTGTTATTATAAATATTACAATCATGGTTATTGTATATATAGGTACAAATAATGCATCGAGCATACTGTATAACTTATAATCGTTTATATCAGCTAATAAATTATATAACCAATCGACTCATCTTTTGGATAGGTATCTGATTTAAAGTTAAACATAAAAAGGACAAGATTTTAATATGTCTGAGAAGAAGGTGGTATTCTTCGGGAAGAGGGCGGTTTATCGAGAAGTCTTCATTATATAGTTCGTCCTACATAATATAGGTATAACATATGCAATATGGAGATAATACTATGTATCAATTGTAACATTGTAGGGTTGTCCATTTATAGTGTATAGATACGTCCTATTTGGTACATATGTATTGACTAATAAACATAAAATATATAATCCTAATATATATTATATAAATATAATACATATTAATTAATTATTGTCCATTTTAGGTATATAATGTAGATAATTTTATATAAACATTATAATTTAATTTTGTAATTCAAATTACTCCTATAGAGTTTATAGAACCACGAATAATGTTATTTTTTTTTTCTAAATTAATTTAGAAAACTTTGAACATCTAAACTTCTGTGATATTCGAAATGTGATTTGTGGTTAGCTAGTTTATCGCTTCACTCAACGACTGGCTAATTTTTTTCACATAATGTTCTTTAAAATATTATGTAAAAACAAAATATGCAATTTTATTTAAACACGTAACTACGTTCAAATTGCAAAAATATATATACTCGTATTATTAATTTTGTTAATGAATTCTAATCATAAATATGTAAATATACATAAAATCTTTCATAATAATTGACAATAATTGTATACTATCAGTGGCGTAGCCAGGATTTTAAAATGGGGGGACCAAAATACTAAAACAACATAATCAACAATTAACAATAACAGTTCATTTTTATATTAAGTTGACACAGGCGATGGGGGGTATGGCCCAATGTCCACCCTCCCCATGGATATATCAAACAATTATTTTTTATGATGAGTATTATATACCAGTTGTCATATCAAAATACATATATTCAAATGCTTCAAAATCAGTGCTATATATAGATAACCACATTAGCCATTAATATTATTGTTTATTTACTTAATTTTAATATTCATAAAAATATATGTACAAATAAAAATAATAAGTTTTAGAGCATCCAACTAATTAAAAACATTCATTGGAATTTAGAAAAAAATTTTATAATTTTGTTATACATATTTTTTTTTTTTTTTTATTAGCATTTAATTATTTAATTATTTAAATTATAGTAGGTACAAAAATGTATTATCGTTGAAATAGGTCGTAAGTACCTGTTCTGTATTTTTTTTTAATGTGTGTATGTGCGGGGGGGGGGGGGGTAAAACCACCTAGGCCCCCTAAAGCCTCCACTATTATTACAATGCAGAATGATACCTCCTACACAAGCGACAAGCGCGTATACACATTTTTAAGTGTTACTATTATAAATTATAATTATTATTATTATTTATAATAATTGTGTATACCTGTAAAAACGTGTGTCTGTCCCATATATTATTAGCGACGCATATCTTACTGTATTGAACAAGCGTTATCGCGTTTAGTAGACTGCTTGTAGAATAATACTTAGGAAATAATATCTTTTGAACGTCTCCAAAAGCATGCCTAGATAATTTATAATACAAGCACACGCCTGAGAAAACGAAAACAGATTAATAAATAAACAAGCCCTGTCATCACTGCTATAGTATTTATAGAGAGTACTTATATAGTTATATGACTATCTATAATACTTTCAACTCGATCTATTTTACTCACCGGAAATGAATGTCATCCATATATGTATGCCGAAATGCGTACTGAACGTGGCCAAATGCACAATTTTCACCAATCTATTAAGTTTAATTCGTTCAGTTTGCCTCGATGATATCATTGAATCGCCGGGAAACACCAACACAGTGACCAAAACAACAGCCAACGCCATTATAATGTGTGAGGATTGAACGGAGAACAATATCCTGAAAAATAAAAAACAATCATTGTTATAATAAATTACAGCGAATTCGAGAATACCGACTATTATAATGTGATACACAACATTTGTAACGTCAATACTCAATAGGTATAGGGTTTGTATAAATGTTAATAATAAATTATTGATTGTGATATATTCGTAATTAATGTAATACATATATAATTATGATATAAATATATAATCATTTATTCTTTACTCTGTCAATCATACATATTGTGTATTTTTATTTAGTTTTTCTCACGCTATTTGTTTCCGACTGTCCATTGCCTGTATATGTAAATGTGTAATAATATTAGACATTAGTATAGTACTTGTTTAACAGGTTGTCAGGTTTAACATAAAAATACCTAAGACAATTTAACGCACGACATTTATTAACTTATATTTACGTTTATTACTAAATTGTTTTTTTTTTATCCATATTATTTAGGATTATTAATGATTATAAAATATAAAGAAAAAAAAATAATAAACGCTTCTATTCCTATACCTACCTGCAGATGCATATCAAAAGTTTTTCTTCTGTGTACATATTATAAGCTATAATTTAATATATTTTAATGAGCTAATTTAAGTTTTTACCAAATTGTCTTTTATATCAATACGAATTGTAGATATCGTAAAATAAATTTCAACAATTTGGACTGTAGAAACTAAGTTTTCAGATATTTTATATTTTTGTTTTAATTGACATTTAAATAAGGCAATTATAAATTTATAAATAAAAGTTTCACTTTGAAACTAGCATGCACTTTCTTGGTAATGTTTTCAAATGTACTACAGTAAACAAATATACCTATTGTAAAAATAAATATTTTTAAATAAAATAAATAGCAAGACTATGGGTGTTAAGAGGACGTCATACCCGCATGTGTTGTCTCTGTCTTACAAACGTAAAACATAGCAAATTTGCGTTCAGCAGAACAGATTTTGTGATGTTAGATTTAATATTAGAGTAAATTTACCTATTATCAAATTTAAAGGTAAGAATATTATTTAGAAAATGTCATAGGCTTTTATTGATATCTTAATTTTTGAGTGAGTTATAGTTACGTAAAATATTAAAACTTTAAAATGCTCGTAATTCGGTTAAAAATTAAAATATCAATAAAAGCCCATGAGATGCCCTAGATAATATTATTACCTTTAAGTTTTATAATAGGTAAATTGGCTCTAATATTAAATCTAACATCACAAAATCTATTCTGCTGAACGCAAATTTGCTATGATCTACATTAGCAAGACAGAGACAACACATGCGGGTATGACGTCCTCTTAAGTTAAATATTTATAATGTGCTTTATTATTATAGCTTTGTTTAGAAAAGGAAAAATGGCTTGTGAACATTTTTAAAATTATTGAAAAGTTATTATTTACAACAATTTTTAATTCATTTTATTAATTATAAAACAGTTATTATTATTTTAAATTAACTATATTTTGTCAATGAATATGGAACTAAGTATATGATAAATACTCGCACTTGATTATTTTTTTGTATAATAGTTGAACATAATCAGATGCCTATTTTTTAATATTCCTAAATTACCGTTAATTAAAACAAATACAATTTATCAGGTATTATTTAAATTTAAACATAACTAGGGTTCGGATTTGAAGGCAAAATCCTTTTTTTAATAATACTAATAGAAAAATAATTTTTATATGTAGTGTTTCATTTAATATCGAAGACGATGGATATATATATATATTTTTTTGCCTTTTTTGTGTTTAATTTTCAATTGATCTGATAGTTTTATACACGGCATAGGTACGTATTTTCGGTACAAATCGATAAGAGTTTGTGAAGACGCGCGGCGCATTGTAGATGTTATGTTTAAAAATTATTTTGAATGGGTTTTATTATCGGCAATATTTAACGATATCACTAATACTTTATTGAGTTCTTAAAATTTAGAAATCTTAATTTAGATAATTATTTATGTATTAATACGCCTCAATAATTTCAGTGGTTGAAGAAAGATATTTTCCCAAGTATAAAAATAGGTATAAATATAAGTTATAACAACAGTATATCTTTTCAACGTATTTGTATTATTTTATTTATTATTCATTAGACTCTCTTGAATATTTCGTAAATGCTAAAAAGGTTTTCGATAGATTATTATATTATATTCTATTATACATTTATACTATTCACTGCGTGGTCCGAGACAAATTAAATAATGACATTGTCCATTCGATTTATTCTGTCATAAACTACACATATTTTTAACACATTTTGGGTGGTATATTATAATTATATTGACCGAATATAAAAAACTGTAAGATTAAAATGAAATACAATAAAATATTCGTTTTCCGCGAGTCTACAAATCTCCGGGTGGGCCACTCTGTATAACGCAAAATTTAAAAAATCGACTTCTAAATGCACAGCATAATATAGGGTATATATACAGCTGTATGATATACACATCTCAAAACCATGGCTGCCATAGACTTGGCTGTAGATCGCTCACACTGCATTCACATATACAAACACACTATACTCGGTGTACTCTATTAATATATATAGGTAATATGCTCACTTGTAAACCGGATTTTCTCGCAATTTTTCGCATGTTTTGACAATGTATCTAGTCAATGCGTTGCCGCATTCCTCATGGACGGCCGGCGATTGTGTCGTCTCCGACTTTTCTTCGGCCAAATCCTTGTGGGCGACTGCGTCGGTCATCATCGCTGGCAATTTGAATAAATGATGAGGATGACCGTATCCTCGCTTTGACTTGACTGTTCCACTCATTGTCGTCTTCGAAAAAGTGTTTTTACAGAATATAGTGAACGAAAGTAAGTTACTGCAACTTGGCTTTGTGTGTATGCCTATGTGTTTGGGTCCGCGAATCGATCACACGATCGTCGTTTGCAGTGAAAAAGACTGTGTGCACTGTGCACAACACATGAACCGGTCTTATGTTATATAGGCGGCGGCGAAATGGCCTACGTGACCAACGTAAAAGCAGCGTTTACACAACGTCTCGGTTTTCATCACTCAACAGTAATATTATATTGTACGAACACAATTCCGAGTGCTCGCGAGTCCGCCGCCCTTTACTACTAACCAATGGCTTCGCTTCTTGTGGGTTTTGCGTCGCAGAATAATAATAATAATAATAACGTGTTTCGTACCAAATATTTTAAAACCTTATTATTGAAAGGATGGCGGCCCATTGTTTGGTGGACAATAATACGATTTATCTACCCCTCAAGCAGCGCTACTATAATACATATACGATGTACATTGTATAACGATTTTTGTTAAAAGGAATCTTTAAATATAATAACTTGTAAAATACAACAATTGTATTTTTTTTTTTTAGACATAGTTAGTTTTACTTTTAACCTTGAACCAACTTTTGTCGGGTGAAAGCGTTTATAATTAAACCCTTCGAAGCCGAATACTTAATATTTTTTATAAACATATTATGTCATTAATTAGATAGGTATCTTCAATATTATAATTTTTATAGTTTATCATTCTGCAGCTATTTTTTTCAAATTAAAATAGTAATTATATCTATTTACTACTTAAATCCGGAATCATAATGATTGTTGTGCGATAATATTTTTTTATTACATTGTTCAGATCTTTATAAACGAGTTACGAGTTAGATTGATCAAAATACAAATTGTAATGTACAATATATATATTTTTTTGTATTATAATATTATACCAGATTATCAATAAAAATATATTAATAAGCATCGGTTATATCTTATAACCAGTCTAGTTCCCGCACTTGCCGTGAACATATTTACGGGAAGGGGCGGGCTTGTCGATAGGGGAGGAAAGGTAGGATTCCTCGCACGGTCTCGAATGTTTTAAGGGGCCCGAAAAAAGAGGCACCGTAATTAATTATATTTTCGAACAAATTTTTTTTGCTTATTTACAAATTTTAGCTGACGTTATGTTAACCAAATGATAAAATAATATCAAATCTCTGTAGTGGCTCCTATATGGAACCACCACTAATAGGGGCCCTTAAGCCTGAATTTTTCTCTCTACGGCCCTGAAGGAGGGGGGGCAATACCGTGTGCATATCATATTTTATCGACTGCCAAAAACAGACATCCTAAAATTTACCTAAGTAACCAAGTCTACAAGGGAGGGCATGGCCCCTTTGACCCCCTTTGGATCCGCTCCTGGTACACGACTCATTAGTATAAATTATTAATTGTATAATAAAAATAATAATATTATACATTGACACCGGGGGCGCATTTAGAAAATTTGGAATCCGGTGTAATAAAATAGTTTTCCGCCCCCACTGCATAAAAAAAAATGAAAAAAATAACAATATATGTAAATTTATTAATAAATCGTTCAATTGTTGCATATTATCATTTATATACGATACCAAGACGTGATATTGTTTGTTTTATTTTATTACGGTTAAATAAAAATATAATAAATTATCACTCACTATTCACTGCACGCAAGTATAAAAATAATTTAATAACATCATTCATAATATTTGAAAAGTAGACCGGACCTTGTACCACTGTCGACTCGTACAAAAATCTTACACAATATATAGCTTTAAATTTATTTAGATGATTTTGTAACTTTTTTTTGTTATATAATATACTTAACTACCAAAGTAAAGAATTTTAATCAGTATAATTGACTTATTGTTACGGTTTGGGTCGATAATAGTATTAATAAAAATCGTTGAAATAGATAATATGAATAATAGACTATGGTAATGTAATATATTATATTAAAACAACCATATATTTTTTAAACCGTTTCGTCTGCAGGGTCCGTAGGGTTATCGTTTCCAAATAATATAACATTTTACATTACACACCTTTATTAAGCGCGGGTATGCGATGCGATATAGCAGGTACTGCAGGTAAGGAGATGGAGATGCCTAAAGATTTACGTTTTTTTTTTTCTGCTGAACATGATAATTATTAATTTTTGAAAACATAATAATATCGCTGATGATAAAAACGAGAATGCAACAATTTGGTTTCGAAGTGAACATTTTACAATTTTATATATACTATTATTATTACGAAGTATATCATCGGCCATCTCGTATCACATATATATTATACGATTTATACGGTATTGGTACAATTACGTGTAAAAATATTTTCCCAAAGGTTCCTTCGAAAAACGTGACGGTTTAAATACGTGTTTCTTTTGGTATGTTGTTCTCCGCGGGTGTTCGTTTTACTCGGGTCTTAACCCGTGTTTATGCATCCTAATCGGCGATCCGTATGTATTGACGGAAATTTCGACATACCGATTTCAAACATCGAACCGTTCGTTTATATTTGTCGGCATTTTTGAACGCGCGTACAGATATATTATGCACCGCGCAGCAGCAGAAATAGTTTGCGGCAATGGTCCCTCCCACTGCCAAACAGGTGTGAATATTTTGCGCCCCGAGATTCACCACGAACGCGCAGATGGTTTTTAAGTATATTAATCGTGACCATAATATTTGCCGTCACACGCCGACGAAATCGCACGTAAACATCGACAGTGATCATTACCAGAACTGTCGATTTATTTTATTATAGTATTACAGACATCATCACTGAAATTTATTCGATAATATTACATATCCAAGAAAAACAACATAACTTATAAAGTGAACGTTACGAGCATTTTAACACTAGTCGTCATGAAAACCCTTTCGCCAAGCCACTGATATAGTGATATCCATCACCACATCGCATAATTCATCTTTCAATAGCTATTGCAAATAAATAGAATTCGAATCGTAATAAAAATTATTAGGGCCCGACAGTTTATGCATTTCCATCTTTTTACTGAATGCATTAAAAAGTTGCTAGATGAGATAAAAATTTGAATCACAATCTAACGAGTTCAAAAATGAAATTTTAATGTACATATTTTCGTATATTCGGAGGTTTTTAAAAATATATGCATACTTTAAAATAAAATTGCATTTTAGTGTTATTATTATTTTTTTTATTAATGATAATGTCGGACTTTGAGTATATTTATTTCAAAATGTATTTGTTGAAAAATATGTCCTTATTAAAACGTTTTCAATATAAAATAAAAACCTGATTAAAATTAAAGGTCGTTGCTCGGTCTGGCTGATAATTGTCATTTGTTTGTATTTGAAAACCTATCAAAACATTCAAAATCCCTAGATAGTTGTAAATTTTAATTCTAACATATTATATCATATTAAAATTGTGCGTATTTTCCCCCATTTTTTAATTATTATTTTTACCAAAAACGAAAAAAACTTAACGTAAACAAAAAAAAACAAAATACATAGCGCATAAATTTGCATGCATATTTTGATAGTTTTTAGTGCATGAACTTCCAGACCCTAATAATTATATATATTATTTACTCGAAATGAAAATTGTTTTTGTTAAAATTCCGTGTTCGTTGTAAACTCTATTTTAAAAGCGAAAACTGTTGACATCGTTTGTGATTTTTATTTGTTCGTTGCTGGAATTCCAAAAATGTCATTAGATTGTTGCATAGATGTACAACGTACACGTCACACAATATAGGTACACACCCTGCAAATGGACAGATGTATATCTTTATTGTGTATATAATACCGAATTTCACTCAACATAATATTGCACTCTGATTTTATCTTTTCAAAACGCATTGTAGGTGCGTATCTTGAGAATATTATCCGAACGCATCCATTTAGACCCAACTGAAATATTATAATATCACGTTTATCACTATGACATCTACTTTTAAAATACCTCGGTCACCAGAAAATAATGTGCTAAACCAGTGTTTTTCAATGTTTTTTTTCTTGTGGAACCCCAACTTTGCTGCAATAGTTTTAATACGACGTTTTATACAAGTATATATTATTTGTAATAAAATATTGCAATTGTTTCATATGATAATAATATTTATTTGATTTTATAAAATGTTATTAGAATTAACAGATAGTTCTTAAAATAATAGACAAACAGTACTTTTAAACTAAAATATTAATTATATTAATGAAATTGATTTTTTTTATAGCTGCGATAGTATACTTTATATAATATGCTTTTTTTTAAAACTTAAAAGTTAAATTCTCATGTCAGGTTTGGTATCAAGTCTGATACTCTGATGTAGTATTTTGTTTTTTCGATACATAAGATGAAAACCCGGTTTTACACATTTAAGTGGTCGCAAAGCCGCAAAGGGTAAATATTACATTTCTTTATAACAATTTTTACTGTAATTGATTACTATTTATACATTATACTATTAAAATATATTTCATAAATGTGCACGACTGAATCTAAAACAACTTTTGTTTCGTTTGATTTTTTTTTTTAAACTTCGTTTGGTAATAAGGGGCGTCTTGTTTCAACCTTTTATAACTTTTCAGTATGTCGATAGGATAGGTAAATTATTTTTTCTTACCTTTTTATGTTCGGATTGCGTCCTATTGTATGATATAGAAGCATTAAATTACACTATATTATAATATTATTTTAGTAATGACTAAATTGAATACATTCGTACGTAGTTCTAAAATTTATATATTGTAAAACGAATAGTCATAATTAATAATTATTTTGTAAATAATAATAATACAAAAACCAATAAAAATAAATCCAATTATATAGGAATAAATAATTTAAATAATATATTTCTTGTCAGTGCTAAAAAATAATATTAATACAAAAATCAATAAAATTAAGTCCAAATATGTATATAGGAATAAATAATTTTAATAATACATAACTAGTTAGTGAAATAGTTTTAAGCTATGTAAAGAGGTTATAATTTTATTATTTAAGTTGTTTATTTGTTTATCAATACATTTCTGTTTTTTCAAATACTTTGCTCTGCGTTTCACAGGTATTAAATTATGACTTGACGTTATTTTTATGTATGTATCTGTTTGATATCGTTTTAAAATGTTTAGAAATTGACGAATATTGGGATGTGATGTGTAGTTAAATTTTGCAAGCGTTTGTAGTACACTGCTCATTTCAACCCACATTTCTGTATGACGGTAAATGTGAATTTGAATCAATATAATTATCAATTAAGTAATCAGTAAATTTTCTGAGTTGTTCATTTAAAGGCTGAATCGCTGAATAGAATATTTCGTGTTTAATTAATATACCTGCACACCATATAATATAACAAAAATATTAGATTTAATACGTAAATTTAAATGTCATGTTAACGTTTACCTACTATACAATAAGACGAAATAGTCAGTATCTAACTTAATGTTCACATTGTATACTATGCCAATAACCTTAGTTGTTGCGGCTTTAATAAAATAAAAAAAAATAAAATAAGACGAAATCAGAACACGGAAAAGGTAACAAAAAATCGCTTACTTGCGTCTGGGACGCAATCGACAAACTCCGGTAATAAGTTATGACTTTATGAGCAATGACAAAAATGTATTAACTCTCAATTACGTTAATAGTTTGTATTTTCCATTTATTACTAAACTGTAATCATGTTACAAATTTGTTGACTATTTCTGAGATAATTAGGCATTTGACATTTTTGATTTCAATAAAATGTCAAAAAAAAAATCAATATACGGTTTTTCACATTATGTTAAGTTATTAACGGAATTTAAAAAATACAATTTATATAATTATTTTTTATTAGCGTTCAAAGTTTAAAAATATTAGGTGAATTTAGATATTCACGCATAAAATAATGATTTCTAATGAAGCATTTGTATTAGTTTTTTTTTCTATAGTATAAAAATGTTGGCCCGATCAAAAAGTTTAAAAATGTAATACGCTTTGTGATGAATATGATTATTAAAAAAAATTGTCTGTATTGTTTTAGTGTAGAAGCTTTGCTTCAAAGTTTACCAAAAAAAGATTGTTTTGGGTAAAATAAATTGATCTAGCTGGTACTTGGTAGTTGGTACACTTTGAAGAAGTGGCATTAATACGGATGTGCACGACAGTGCATTTGCACCCCCTAGCAATATATAGCAGGTGCAAAGAAATGCGTTTTCACATGCTGAAATAAACAGCTTGAAAATAAAAATTCAATAAATATTTAATTCTATTTGTTTTATTGAATTGTTTGATAATGTTTTTGATTTAATTGTTATTGTTATATTATGTATATGCATTGTACTCTACTACTCTACTAGGCACGTAATATATTTTTAAAAATGTCTTAAAATGTTTTTATTGAATTTAATATACATTTTATTAGCCTATTGATTATCACCTATAATTAATATCGGGAATCTGTGAATAACGTATAGTTGTCTAATTAATGTGAATCCTAAATTTTAATATCTTATATTTTATATCCTCGAGGTACGCTGCAGCTAGTAGTCGTATAATAATGTTTGTTAGTATAAAAATAGATACGCCGGCATTTTGTCGGCCTGCACAACACTATATACGTGTGCGCAAATAGGATGGTGACGCGAATGCGTTTCACTGAGGCGTATAATGAATAAAATCCGGAAAACGCGTAAGGTACGAAACGTAAGGACCTCGCCACGATTGTTATTTAAGGGGCAATATTTAGGCAATTTATAATCTCGCCTTAACCGCCCGGGATCTATGTGTTAGTTGTAAATGATTATTAGTGTGAGACACACTGCGAGTGAAATTCTATGCGGGTGCCGGCTGGGCCGCGGACGGATGCCACTCTCATACGCGTTTCACACGTCGATAACAATAACAATTCGGGTGAAACACAATTGCGGACGATCACTATAAATTAGTACAACGTTGCCGAGTTGTGCGACGCAGTTTACCGAGCCCGACGATAATCAACTTTGACAACTGGCATATCGTTAGGATGCATAAATTATTATTATCTATAATATATTAGTGAGCATCAATTACAATTTACAACTATACGGTTTAAGATAAATTCGTAATTACGTAAAGTATATTGTGGACACAATGTTAATAATAATAATAATACAAAAATACAAAATACAAATGATGATAATTGACAAAATTACGTCGTATTTCTATAAAATCTACAATTTATTATGATTGTAAAAATAAGTTAAAAATTAATTAATTAAATAGTGGAAGACATAAGTGCTAAGTGTACATATTTATAGAAGTCCACAATATTAATATAATTACATAAGCACGTAAAAAAGTTAAAAATTAAAAATATAAAAGCAAAAAACAACCGCTGAATAGGTATAAACATTTTTAAGGGGACGCCATACCCGCATGTGTTGTCTCTGTCTTACTAACGTACATCATAACAAATTTTCGTTCAGTAGAATGCATTTTGTGACGTTAGCTTTAATATTAGAGTAAATTTACCTATTATAAAATTTAAAGGTAAGAATATTATCTAGACAATGACATAAGATTTTATTAATATTAACATTTTAAAGTGAGTTATGAACATTTTAAAATTGTAATATTTTACATAGCTATAACTCACTTTAAAATGATAAAATCATTAAAAGCATATGTCATTGTCTAGATAATATTCTTACCTTTAAATTTTATTATAGGTAAAATTACTCTAATATTAAAGCTAACGTCACAAAATGCATTCTACTGAACGAAAATTTGTTATGATGTACGTTAGTAAGACAGAGACAACACATGCGGGTATGGCGTCCTCTTAAGTTTATATTTTTTTCCCTCTATAATGACAACTAATTATTGTATTTAAATACTATAATTATTTTCCATAGTTTCAAAAAAGACTCTGTGTCCTATAACAACCAAGCACGTGAACAAAAAAAAAATTTCAGTGGGAGGGTTTGAACCCCCCTGTATACGTACCTGATAACAACGGTGAACTAGTGTTATTGGCTACTGCTGCATTATTTAACAGAAATTACTTGTAACATACTAGTATTACTTTACAAATTCTCCACACAAAATGTTTTTAAACATACAAACAATATATTATTTTAAATTAAACAATGAATAATAAAAATAAAATAATAAAACATAAAAAATCATATTTAACATTGAATAAAAAAATCTTAGTGCACGGAACTATTTTTTATGATCATACCAACGATTATTTATAGTTATATACAGGCCCGGATTAATACAATCGTAGGCCCAAGGCAAAGCCGTAGCTGGAGGAGGGTCCAGAGGTCCGGACTCCTCAAGATTTTTTAAAAATAGAAATATTTTATAGTGATGAATAAAGTTAATTGACTATAAATGTTCAGTATTTATATTTAAAATAAGTGGGCAAGTGGGTATCGCTCTGCTGTATAGTAGAGATGGAACGTAGGTCACTATAGTTGTGTAGATGTGTTAAATTTGAACGCAATGACGGGTATCATTGTATACAAAAAACGATTCTGAACAGAGATGATTTGTCAGTCAATGATAATTAGTAGGATATATTATATTATTATTACTTATATTTGAATTGTAATAATATATCGTTATTTGACGCGATTTCGTAAAAAATTATATTTCATACGCTCATAAAATGTTTTCTAAATTGTCGCTGGAATTTTTTTTTTACAATTACTTAAAGGAAAACTTATGGATAACCTTGTATTGGATTTTTGAACCTTAAGTATAAAGCACAAAAATTTTATGAATTTTCAACTTCAAAATTCCTTGCAAATTTTCGCGATTTTGATATATTTCGTAAATATTTGAACTTTAAATGCTTATAAACAAAAATTGTGACAAACGATTTTTGAATTTTTTTACTACGATAAGTACAACTTATAATAAACATTGTATTAATTTTAAAGATTTTTTTGATAGCCAAATTTTTTTTATTGACATTTTAAGAAAAAAAACTTAAAAAAGTCGAAAATTTCAATTGTCTATAAGTAGCTTAAAAAAGGTCAAAATGTATTGAAAATTTAATCGTAAATAGAAAACCATTATATAAACATTTGGTGAATTTTTCAGGTATTTACAATGATTCGTTTTTGAGTTACAGCAAAATCAAAAAATCGATTTTGTCAAAAAGTGGTTATGCGTAAAAATTCCCGTTTTCCGTAATTTTTTCAGGGTTTTTCCCGGCGCTTTAGAAAACTATTGGAAATTTTACTTTTGACCCCCCCCCCCCCAAAGTACCAACTAGATGAATTTTCCTTTTCAAAGAGGGACTGAAGTCAAAAATCGAAGCATTGTTACTACTCCAAAAAGTAATGACACAAAAATAAAAAAAAAAAATTTAAAAAAACACACATCATTGTAAAATCAATACATTCATCACTCCGTTCAGAATCTAAAATAAATGTTGAACCCCCCCCCTTCTTCGACATTTTTTTCAGTTGCAGCCTTGGCCCTAGACACAGTGCTTTTAATTCCTATGCGCTTATACAGTACTGCGGTGTGCCTGTGTCCAGTATTTACATGGGTATAGAACCCTCTGTTTATGAGAGGAAGTGTTGAATTTCGATGTTAATCCTTTAAAAACAAAAAAAAAATCAAATCTAAACTTTTATATGATAATAATTTTAATAAATCTTAAAAACAATCAATTTTACTCAGTCTACAAATATATAGAAAATTAAATTGTTAAAACCATAAAAAAAACTTATTTTACGCCAATTTGAATAATTCTTTATCCCTCGTATTTAAGTATTAAACAAGATCATTTTAACAAAAAAAATAGTTGTCACACATTTTATTTTTGTAGGCCCCAAAAATGTTCGTAGGCCCTAGGCGCAGTGCCTATAGTGCCTATGCGCTTTACAGTCCTGATTATATATTATATGTGACAACATTATTTATTATTGTTGAAAATACTAAATGTAGTTAGTAAATTATTTCAATTGATTTATATTTAACTTTTATACTATTTTTTTTAAACAAAAATAGTTGTTTAATTTGACTATATTACTAAGTTACAATCAATTAATTTTATAGCTGGATTGCCTGAATAAGCCAAAAGCTATATTTAGTAGGTACATTGTTTCAAAATTGTTATGAAAACTAATTAAATAATTACTTCTAAAACGTTATAAATAGTTAAACTAACTATAGTTTTGAGTTAATTTAGATAACTAGTGAATATTTGTTAACCTGACATAGGTACTTTTATAGTTGTAGAAACCAAAAATTAAAATTGAATTGTTTTTTTAAAAATATTTACTAATACTTTATTTTAAATACATAGTTATATACTAACATAGTAATACATCATTTCAATTCACATATACTCAAATGTAATTATTTAAATTCGTACACACATAATGTTTTTTAATTTATTTGTATACTTTGTTGAAACAAGTTTAAAGAAAAGACATAAGAATGGTATAAACAGGTATTCAATTAAAAATATGTAGGTATAGTAAATAAAATATTAAAAATCATGTTTCAGGCATGAAAATTATTTATTTACTTTTATAATATTATATTATAGTTAATTTATAATATTTTTATAAAAAAAAGTAATATTTAGTACAAGTATATGATATATATTTTTTCATAGTTATATACATATTATAGTTAACTAATAAGTACACTAAAATAAATATGTATATAACTATGAAAGAATGTAATTCTTATGATTATATAAAGTATACATTAAAATAATTGAATTAAATATTATCCAGATTGGATAAGAATATAAGATAAACACTGTTAAGCTATTAATTTTATAAAAATGTATAATTCTATAAAAACAATGATATAAATAGTAAATAAATATCATTAAAAAAAAAAAAAATAACTTTAACATTTTCAAGATAATAATAATAGAAAAAAATGCCAGGATCATAATGCATATAATTTTTATAATTTCAATTTCAATGTAATAAATGTTAAACTTTAAGATATATGATTATGATGAGTTAAATTCATATTATCTAAAATGCTTAATGCAATACATACAAGATTTTATGTTACGAATACATTAAATGCTAGGTAATGTTTGTAAAAATACAATGTTTTATATTGTTTACATACAAAATATGATACATATGATTATATGAATCTGTTATAAAGATAGATTTTATTAAACCGTAACATCATTCGAGTAATTCCTACGTTATCACCAAGAATTCAAGAATTAATCATAATTTAAAGAAAATATTATGGATTTTAATGTCGATAGACCCTTCAATTCCAGTTGACTTTAAATAATTTAGTTCTGCAATTAGCTCTTTAACTATAATTTGATTCCCAAAAAAGTTTTTATCATAAGTTTTGAAAAGAATAAATAGATAAATATGATTTAGTGAGTTAAATTATTTAATTTAGAGAGTTCAGTATGAATTTTCTGTTTCATTGTAGAAAATATTGTCAATATTGTACATCATCAATTAAAGTTTGTACAATATTTCTTGAAATTGAAACATTGCTATACCATTTATGTATCACTGGAAGATTCCAAATCTGGAATATTTACTATAGTATCTGATGGAATAATTAGTTGATAAGTTCTTAAATAACAGTTATTAATATTTTGACCAATAACATTGGAAATTGAAATATGAGAATTATGGATATTATCATGTTGAAAATTATGATTAGGAATTGAAATATGGGTTTTTAAATGTTTTTTAAAAGAATATAGTGTACTAAAACTTCTAAGACAATTAGTAGTTTTACAGATTAACTCCTATATTTTATTTAATTTGTGATAAATACCAATATGAATAATTTAATAGTTAGTACAATTAAACTTTAAATTGCATAAAAAACAATTAAATATTTTGCGAACCTTCTTAAAATGCAATAAATCTAATGAATTTTAGGTTTTAAGTGTTATAAATCCTTACAGAAACTTTGAACAGATAAAAACTTTTAAGGGTTTGGTGTATCAAAAAAAAAAAAAAACTGCTCAATAAAATACCACATTGCTCAGCTTCGAGGGGATAGTCCAAGTTTACAACATGACAAAATTTAAAACTAACATCTACCTTCTTGACTGCTGTTTCTAACTGATATTGATTGTTGTTTATTATAGTATGAAGGGTCTTGCCTAACAACATCACCCACTAAAATTATATTAGGCACTAAAATAGAATCATTCGTTAGAAATTTGTACACTTTTTGTTTACGTACAATTTTCAGTTCATGGGCATTCTATAAAATATTAATATACAAATTTTTACTAAAATTATTACACAATTACAAATTATTAGGGAATATATTTGCAAAAATTAATTTTTAATATTTACAAGAATATTCATAAAAAAAAGCATTTTACTATTGTATTTTAGATGGTTTCATTTCTTTTTTGTTTTTCAAAACAATATTCACTGGAAAATAAGGTGTCAATTAGAATACAGCCAAACAGCCAAATCATGAACATCTGAAAAAAATTAAAAATATATTTTAATTATAAAAAAGTCTATATCTAAAAGTTGAATTATTATTATAAAATATTAAATTAATCTTTTAGTTTTATATACTTTTTTAGTATGATGCGAAGTGTATTTAAAAACAACTAGTATTTAAGTATTATACAGATAATTAACATTATAAACACATATTAAAATATATATTGTATTGTTTTTTTAACAAATTAATAAAATAATAAGTCGATACTTGAAATATATGTACATGAATAATTAAATTTGTTTATTCATAAATTATTAAAAAATAACATTATATTAAGCAAAAGAATCCGAATACAGCACACCTTAAAATATTTAAGTAGGTTCAGGAAGACTAATGATTTGTGGTGTTCTACTAATTAGCCAAATTAAAAAAGTATATTAGATACTCTGTCTAATAAAAGATTAACAAGATCAAAGAAAAAATGTTCAATATCTAATCATAATAATATATATATAATGAATAGTGTATTAATAAACAAGATTCAGATTAGAATTGTTATCGTAATATTATACACACACTAGTATTATAGTATCATCATACTATATAAAGTATTTATAGTTATCCATTACAATTATATATTATATTATTCTTTACAATAATTACTGCTAAAATAAATCAAAAATATTATATTTTTTATGTATAATAAGTATAAGTACTTATTAAAATAATTTGAAAGTTAGATCTGATATATCATTACGTAACAAAAATGTATATTTATTACATTTCTATACAGTACACAACAGAAGAATAAACAACAATATTCCACATTTATTTTTATTTATTTATTTCATTTCATTTTATATAGATTAATCTGAAAATACTAAGCTAACCGAGAAAACATTTACTAAATACATAAAGGTACCAAATATTAAAAATAGGTTATAAATCAGTTAATTTTTAATAAATTATAAAACATATTGTTATGGAAATGTATACAATGATAGTGTCGAATTATATGTGAAATAAAAAAGCTTTTATAATACTATGAAATAGTACCTTGAAAAGGGTACCTTTAGTATTGTTAATATTAGAGGCATAAAACATTTTATTCTATCTACTAAGATTCAAATTATAATATTATTTACAAATATTAAAAATGATAATTTTGTTTACAATATATAATATATTATAAACAATTAATAGTTATTTTATTTACTTGTTAATTAGCTGTAAGCTGTGTGATTCTACATTTTGGTCTTTTTCCTTTGTTTCCATCAGATTCTGACGAGGATTCTGCATATCTTTCAGAATGTGGTGCAATATATGTATTGACTAAGTAATCGGTTTCAACATGTTGTCTATACTCAAATAAGTTTGGAACATTCATAACAAATGTTAAGCAATCCATGGATATAAATCTCTCGTCAACAGAAATATGTACAAATTCGGTAGGTTTGAAAGTGTCATGATGCACTTTTTTTGATTCATCTGTTACTCCAATGTTAGCTTTAGGTACCAACCAGAAGATTTTTGCTCGATTTTCACATAAATCATTTTCATGTAATTCAATAATTTGCGCATAAAAGATTTTAGACGATTTTGATTCATGTAAAGATACAATATCACCTACAGTCCAAAGTTGATCATTATATATAAATTGTCCAGTCTTGCGTAAAGTGTATGGACATCGACAATTATACAATTTGGATGAAGAAGGATTTTTTTTTACTAACCAGCCTTCGGTTTTTTTTGATACTGATGATCCAGTAGGTTTTGAAGGTAAATCTTCTTTTCTTGACGAACTCATAATAACAGTCAACAGTGTCAATGTAGCTTGTATAAAAATTAAAACAACAACTTTTATTGAGTCTATTTAGAATTTGATTATTATTTAGATATTTATTTTACTTTTTGTAGTAAAACTTTTTAAACATCAAAACAAATAATAATAATGTGATATTGTAATGAACTGGTAATACAGCGTTTACACCACTATTATATTATATTGTATTTTTTGTTGTGTTTACAACTGTTATGATTTTTATATATGTTCTTTGATATACGCCAACGATACTGTTTCCCTTCGCCCCTCATAGATGGATCGCTAAACGTTCGCGCGTACATACGTCCCCGCTACATAGCGTCCGTCTGCCAACCACTCTCAAACTGTTGCCAATTGCCGAAATAAAATCACAAAAAAAGTAAATTGTGTTGATAAATATGCTAGAAAAAGTTAGTTAATTTTTTCTTTCATAACAAAGTACTTCCGTGTTAATACTTAATACTTAAATTTTATTGTTTTTTAAATGGGTTTAAATTTGGAATTATTACTGTTAACTAAATGTTAATTAAACATGTATAATTTTTTTTTATTTTTACTTAATAAATTGTGGTAGTCGAGATAACACGGGTGATCATAATAGGTAGTCTTGGAAATATTTTGGTAGTCGAGATAAACTTAGATATCTTTGTCCGTGGTTGTGCACCTAAAGTAGTCAAGATAAGTAAGATAACACGGAAGTACCCATAATAGCTAAAGCTTCATAAAGCTTTTTTTAATCATATTTTAATATAATTCTTTTATTATTCTTGGTATAAAATTGCGAATTTTTTTATAACTAAAATTGAGGGTAATTAATAATTATTGTTCAGTGCTCGAATCGGAAATATAAAAGAAAGGGAACTCATAGACGTAAAAAAAATAGTGTTCCACTCAATGATTGAAATCAACCTAACCCGTGGGGGGCAAAGCTCCCCCACACCCCTCAAATTGCATTATCGACAATAATCAAAAAAACATACAAAATGTACACTACAACAATAAATAATTATTATTAATTAAAAAAAGATTTTTTTTTTTTTATTGAAGTACAAACTATAGTTATTTAAATTTTACATATAGTTATGTATAATAACAACAGTTATTTACATAATATCTCTTCGTTATTTTGTCGCTTAGGGCAGTTAACTTCATTAGTACATCTTTTGCCCTTCTGTATCCATATTCCATGATACAATATAAGGCTCAAGTATATAGGGTAGGACGTAGGAATATAAGTATACAAATATTATTAGCAGCTGTAACCCTTTATTATAATAATTAACTTATATCTTTTGATTTTTATCATTCATGAAATTTACAATTTATTACATATTTTGTTCAAATTGATAATATATACTATATAGTATAATTAGTATATAAACGTTTTACAAGTTTTTCAATAATGATTTATATGAGGGACGTGCTGTCTCCCTGCGTACCCCCCTCCCTGTATTCGAGCACTGCTGTTCACAATAATAATTGTTTTATAACAACCAATAGGTAAAGTTAAAAATATTTACTACTATTTTATTTTAAATAGCTAACATAGTAATACATAATTTCAATTAACATGCACTCAAATGTAATAATTTAAATTCACACACACTATGTTTTTTAATTTATTAGTATACTTTGTTGAAACAAGTTTAAAGAAAAGACCTAAGAATCGTATAAAAAGGCACACAATTAAAAATAGGTATAATAAACAAAATTATGTATTACTCATAAAAAGTAATTATTTTCTAATACCACTAT
The DNA here is from genome assembly GCF_020882245.1 of Rhopalosiphum padi. Taxonomy (NCBI): domain Eukaryota; kingdom Metazoa; phylum Arthropoda; class Insecta; order Hemiptera; family Aphididae; genus Rhopalosiphum; species Rhopalosiphum padi. The sequence continues at coordinate 19,164,306 of NC_083599.1, forward strand.
TATAATAATTTATTATATTTTAATTAATTTATATAATTTTTATAAAATATTAATATTTAGTACCAGTAAATGATACATACATACATATTATAGTTAGTACACTAAAATAAATATGTATGAAACTATGAAAGAATGTAATTCTTATGAATTATAGAAAGTATACATTAAAACAATTTAATTAAATATTATCCAAATTTGATAAGAATGTAAATTTAATACTGTTAAGATATTAATTTTATAAAAATGTAGTTCTTTAAAAATAATGATATAAATAATAAATAAATATTATTTAAAAAAAAAAAATAATAATAACTATACAGTTTTAAAGATAATAATAATTGAAAAATATATTAGGATCCGTAATGCATATGATTTTCATAATTTAAATGTAATAAATGTTAAACCATTAGATATATGATTATGATGAGTTGGATTCATATTTTATACATTGCTTAGTGCAATGCATACAGGATTTGATGTTACGGATACATTAAATGCTTGGTGATGTATATAAAAATACAATGTTTTATGTTTACATACAAAATATGGAACATTTGACATAACATCTTTTTTATGGATAGATTTTATTAAAACGAAATATGGCAACAAAATATATATCAAAATTATAATTATTTTCTTTGCATAAATTCAATACAATAGTCTTATTATTACAACTGGTCTTATGTCTGTTTTAATTTTATATACAATTTATTGGGTATTAAAAAGTCTATAAGCAAATTAAAGTTGCTATTTATGTGCTAATGTTAAGGTAATATTTTTACTATGTTATAGAATATGTTGTTTATTTTAGTTCTATATGATTAGATTTGAAACACGTAGATTAAACAAAACATGGACCATCATTTTTTATAATTTATGGATTATGTATCATAATATGGTGATATTTTGGTTTCTAAGTGTTTAGGAATAACAGTATGTATAATTACATGGTGTTCAGAAATAAGTGATTGCAATAATGTTACATCTTGATTTTGAATCCCTTCAAAAAAAATAATATTAATAGAATTTAAATGTACTTATAAATTCCAAAATTGAGATTCTTCTGGAACCAACTCTCCTATAATCAATCCATGGTATTTTGTAAACCATAACCTTTCAGAAGCTGATATTTTATAATACCCATCTCGTTATAAACTTGAACCTGTAATTAATGTTGAGCTACTTCACATGTCTAATGGCCATTAGCCATCATTATATACAATATCAGCTATATAATTGATAGGATCTCCAAGTTGCTATCTTTTTGTATAGATTGTTGATGACATTCATTTTTATGAGTTTTACAGAATCGACAATGATGATATGCAAAAATACCCTCAAATCCTAAAATAGAGAACTCTCATATGTTATCACTTATCACCAAGAATTAATCTTAATTTAAAGAAAATATTATAGATTTTATTGTCGATAGATTTCAATTCCAGTTGACTTTAAAAAATTAAGTTTTATAGAAACCAGAGAGTATAAAAAAAGGTGTCAATTGGAGTACAGCCATATTATGATCATCTGAAAAAGATATTAAAAACTAAGAATATTTTGGTTATACAAAAACCAATTATTTGATTTTTGATTGGTCTCAAAAATTATTGTACTTAAAAATCTAAAAATATTCACTTAAAATAAATGAAAAAAATAATGGTCATAAACATGCATAAAAAAAAAGTTCTAAATTAAAACGTCTTAAAACTCTCAATACTATCTTCGTTAATAGAATTTCTAAAATTAAAAATAAAACATAATGTGGTTATTAAATATATTTTAATAATATTTAATATCTAAAAGTTTAATAACTATTATTAAATATTAAATTAATCTTTTAGATTTATATTTTTTTTAGTAAGGTGCAAACTGTATTTAAGTATTATACAGATAATTAACATTATAAACACATATTAAAATATATATTGTATTATGTTTTTTTACCAAATTAATAAAATAATAATTCAATAGTTAATACTTGAAATATATGTACATAAATAATTAAATTTGTTTATTCATAAATTATTAAAAAACAACATTACATTAAGCAAAAGAAAAATCCGAATACAGCACACCTTAAAATATTTAAGCAGCTTCGGGATGACTAATGATTCATGGTGTTCTACTAGTTAGCCAAATTAAGAAAGTATATTAGATACTCTGTCTAATAAAAGATTAACAAAATCAAAGAGAAAATTTTTAATATTTACTCATAATCATATATATGTATATATTTATTGAATATTGTATTGTTCAACAAGTTCCAGATTAAAATTATTATTGTAATATTATACACACACTAGTATTATTATCTAACTATAAATAGTATTTATAATTACCTACAGTGCTTCCACATACAATCTCAGGGTCCTGTACTTAATGTTTGTCCGGCTCATTTCATAAATTACAAATAGATTTGAACGGTCTCAAATACTACTCAAATATGAGTAATAATACTGTGGCTCAAATACTACTCAATGTCCATCATCCCCCCCTTGTGGGAGCCCTGATTACCTACATATAATATAATTCTTTACAATACCTATTATTAAAATAAATGAAAATATTATATTTTTTTATGTACAGTAAATATACTTATTAAAATAATTTGAAAGTTAATTCTATAGATGAGACTGATATATCAATATGTAACAAAAATGTAATTTATTACATTTCTATACAGCAGACAACAGCGGTATAAACAATAATACTACACATTTTTATTTATTTATTTATTTATTTTATTTAATTGCATATACATATGAATACTAAGCCCAACTGAGAAATTTACTAAATACATAAAGGTACTGAATATTGAAAATAGATTTTAAATTAGTTAATGTTTAATAAATTATAAAATATATTGTTGTGGAAATGTATACAATCAAAGAGTCGAATTACATTTGAAAACAAAAATCTTATAAAACACTATAAAATAGTACCTTGAAAAAGGTACCTTTAGTATTGTTCATATTAGAGACATAAAACATTTTATTCTATCTACTAAAATTAAAATTACAAATATTAAAAATGATAATAATTAGTAGTTATTTTATTCACTTGTTAGTTGTTAAGTAGCCGTGTGATTCTACCTTTGGGTCTTTTTTCTTCGTCTCCATCAGATTCTGACGAGGAGTCTCCATATCTTTCAGAATGTGGTAGAATATTCGAATCAGTCAAGTAATCGGTACCAACATGTAGTCTATACTCAAATAAGTTTGGAATATTCATAACAAAAGTTAAGCACTCCATAGGTATTAATCTCTTATCAATAAGCACATGTACAAATTCAGTAGGTTTAAAAGTGTCATGATGCACTTTTTTTGATTCATCTAACACTCCAATGTTAGCTTTAGGTCCCAACCAGAAGATTATTGCTCGTTTTTCACATAAATCATTTTCGAGTAGCTCAATAATTTGCGCATAACAGGTTTTAGTCATTTCCTCGTTGACTAAAGATGCAATATCACCTACAGTCCAAAGTTGATTATTATATTTAAAATGTCCAGTCTTGCGTAAAGTGTATGGACATCGAAAATCATGCGATTTGGATGAAGAAGGTTTTTTTTTTGGTAACCAGCCTTTAGGTTTCTTAGATACCGATGATCCAGTAGGTTTTGAATGTAAATCTTTTCTTGACGAACTCATAATGTCAGTCACAGTGTCAATGTAGTCTGTATTAAAATTAAAACAACAACTGTTAATGAATCTATTTAGAATTTGATAATTTTAATAAATAATTAAATATTTATATATTAAATTAAATAAAGTCGATAGTTATTTATTTATTTTACTTTGCATAACAATTTAAAACTAGTTAAACTTTTCAAAAATCAAAATAAATAATAGTTTATTACTGATAATAATTAGAAAAAGTCTTAGATCGTATACCATAAACTATGGACGGCATACTATGCTCGAACAAAGTGTTGGTGTCGATATTAGCAACGCGTCTCTGTATTAGATTTTCGATGTGCGCATGCGCAAAGTTACTCGTTACATATCTATCTTTTAGATTATCATTTATCAGTTAATTTTATTGTATGGTACACATTAATTATTAATTTATTCTGTGAATAGTAAATATTATAAATTTTTTTACAATGACGAAAATGGAAAAAAATTGTTTCTCAGAGCAAAGATTATTATTCTCATATTTATTATTAAAATTTTAAATTTATAAATTATAACATTATTTTAATGTTCAAACAGCTGATCGATTTGCTTTCATTTTGTCGGCGGCACGCGCACATCGAGCATCTAATAATTAATATAGAGACTCGTCGCTCATATTGGCAACAAAAAAATACAACTGTTTATGTGTCTATTTAGAATTTAATAGTTATTTATTTATTTTACTTCTTAAAAATCAAAATAAATATTATTAAATAATAATGTGGTGCACTAATCACTTACAGGGTTTATCGCCGCTAAATTATGAATCGCGAATGACAATGACGCGAGTTGTATTATATTGTATTTGTTGTCTGAATTGTGTACACGGTTTCTCGTACGAGTGCTATGATTTCTATGTATGTTCTTTGATGTACCACTAACGATACCGTTTTCCCCCTCCTCTCGTGCAGGCTCGTAGCTCAACGTACGTACGAATCGATCCGCAGGCGTCCGACTGGCCGACTACCAACATCGGCAACATATTCACTATCGGTTTTTTTGCGCGCAGGTCGCTATGCTCGCATGGTCGCCACTCGCCGCCCATAGAGTATAAACATATGTCGCCGGTCAGCAGTCGCAACGTTGCCCGCACCGACACGCTCCGATCGATCCGACTCGACGCCTAAACGCCTTCCCGTTGGTTACCCTTACCTCCAACGGCTCCAACCGCGTTTCGAACTCGCGTTCGCTAATAATTTGTATTTTGTGTTTGTCTGTATTTTTAATTAGTTTTACGAGTTACTAAACATTTTTTACACTTTGACGTAAGCACTTCGTCGACGAATCACGCGACACCGTCTTCTTTTTTTGTTAGTTATATCCATAGGCCTTTAAAAGGGTAGATACAGTGGTCCTAAACGGGGGAGTTGTGGCAATTTGTTAGTTATCAACTAAAAAAAGGTCATAATCTATTTTAAAAAAAAACTTTGTTGTAATATATGATACTTTTTTTGTGAACTGGGGGGGGGGGGGCAATTGCCCCCATTGCCTCTCCCCTGTATCCGCCCTTGGACCTTTTATACACGAGTAAAAAGTCTGTTGTTATATCTTATATGACCTCGTGCTCTGCTTCCTCCACAACATTGGCTATTTTCTTTCGCTGATGACGTTGGGGAAATCGGTTAAATCTTCTACGCCCTCCCGGATCGAATTATCCAAAATTCATAGATCATATTATGCTATGGATGGATCCACGTTATATTGTATCAAAGAGTTGTTTCCGATTTTAGTGACGGGTCTCTTTATTATTAGGTGCTCGATGTGCAGATGTGCTTACGCGCGAAGTTAGAAGTATTCGTTACATATTTATTATTTATGCTCTGGGTTATCATTTGTAATTGATCAGTTAATTATTCTGTTATAATACATAAAATATAGATATAATTTGTATAGAATATACAAAGATAACACTAAACTTGGGACTCGACCACAACTTATGATTTGTGGGCTAGACTAAGACGGGGCTCAGTTCCCTTTCCCTGTTGTATAGATAACTTCCATTTTTTAGTTTTGACGACAATGGCGAACTTTAAATAATAAAGCACGTGTATTTTGTTTGGAATCGGTAAAATTAAATCCCAAATTAACTTTGCGTATGTACCTAAGTCAATAAATTATTTATTTATAACGGCATAATCATTAATGTAGTGCTGGGATTTTAATGCTCTAAAAAAATTCAAAACATGCATGTACATACATACAACATAATGGTACATATTAGTTTCTGATTTAATAATAATTTAAATTTAAGTACATTTAAATATTTAAATTTTTTTTGCTAATTATTACCCGAATGATATTCGAACGTACAATGCTAAGTGCATCGAAATCTTATCACTAATCATTGTAGTAAAAATTTCTAAAGAAATATAGGGTGAACTATTTACCAAACAACACTCATTATTTCCAAAACTATAGATAAACGTTTTTGAAAATATAATATGTCTTACATAATTTATCATATTTATACTATCAAATACATAATAACTTATTCTGTGGTATTACTATGATTTTAATACATACATTTGAAAATAAATATACGGTAATTTTTACTGCGTTAAGCTGTATAGTCTCTATATATTTACGTAGTTATGTCATATAGGATATAGCGTATAATAATACTCATACAAAGTCATACTCTATGTACATAATATTGATATGTGATTTGGAACAACGAGATAAGTGAAAATAACGTTCGTAGGTACGGTATTTAAATGAAAAATATGAATTTTTTGATAAGATCGTACGGTTTTATCATTTAACAACTTGGCAGCACGTAGAGCAGGGGTCTTCAAAAGTTCAAAGGCTGTGTATAAAAAATTTAAAGTTTTAAATTAGCCAAAACTATACAAGTCCATATAATTTTTAATTGTGAACTTTTTATTAAATAATTTAATAATGAGACCGGTGAGGAAATTATCTTGTATATGTGACACACGATATATCATACATGATGACTGATGAGTAGTGCGTGCAACCCCCCCCCCCCCCCCGTAATTACGCCACTGTACAAAATTATTATGTATATATAATATTTTTGTATTTTAATGTAATATACGTATACAGTTATCCTAACAATAATTAGAACCAGCCACCAGGGCTTCACCGTTTTCGGCCAGTGTATACCCTTCCCTCTTTGGCCCCTTGATCACTATTCGGCCAAAACTTATAGTTTACTTTTCGGCCAGCTCAGTTTTTTTTTAAATTTACCATTTTAACAACTTTACTGAACTTCATACAAATGTATCCAAAAATGTAATTTTTTTTATAAAAATTATTATCTACAACTTTGTAAAAAATTAATAAAATAAAATAATTGGCAATAAAATGTTATTATAATATATATAATATATATATATTATATTAGTCGAATAAAAATGAATATACCTAGTTTACAATCCACTATTTTAGTGTTAGGCCAAACAACTTCAGCTTTGTTAATTGCTATCTCAATGTTTATCGTGACCCATTTTGGAGAATATTGTATACTCAATTTATTTAACAGATTATTTATTTTATGGAAAGATTGGAAAGTATAATAAATATTATATAGTATAAACCAGTGGGGTTAAGGGGTAGTAACCCCTCCCGAAATTTTTCGGAGGCCTAGTATAATAACTTATGTACTTATCTTATGTATAATGTATATATATATTGTAATAATGTAACCCCCCACCCAAGATTTTTTTTCTATTTGCGCCACTGGTATAAACATAGGTTTTATAACTTTTGTTTAGTAATAAGCAAACTATAATGGTAATATTATAATGTATATTTTAAGTATATGAGTGGTAAAATTAAACTTACATTGAAGAGTGAAGACTATAAAAATAATAAAATTTGTCAAACAAAAATTAATTTTTAATTTAACAAAGGTTATATATATATATATGTTAAATCATATATTCAGTTGTTATTATTTTTGGTTTTAAAGAAAACTGTACAGGCCGAAAAGTGACAGTGACCGTAAAAGGAAGTATAACTATTGGCCGAAAAGCAAAAGATACATTTTTGCCGAAAAGTGGCCGCCCATAAACCATAATCTGGACTAAGGAATTCATAGGAATAATTCCGATAACTGTGACACCAGTCACCAACTACCTAGTGTCAATCGGTGGAATCCGAAAGCGCAAATCGTCTTAATTTTCTTCAATTAAACCAGTGGAAAGTGTCCAAATACCGGTATTTTATAGAACACAATATTTATTATGACCGATGCGTACTTATTGAGAGTGTACGTCACGAACGAAAATACGGCAGTAGATACTAGATATATAACTGATATAAGATTCTGCGACGAACAGCGCGGCCATTAGCGGACATACACACTTACGTCGGCACACCATACCCAGATCGATAAAACTCATATTATTTTTTTATTTATTTATTTATGGAATAAATCCATTTAAAATAGTAATGTATAGTGTTGCAGTATAATAAAACATATGATGAACATTATTTAAATGATTACATATTATTTAAAACATAGATATTGATATAGTACAAAAAGAGTTTACAATATACTAAATATATAATTATAATATAACTGAAAGCAATTGAACAATTAAAAAACACAACAAAAACACATTTTAATTAGTTATAAATTAAATGCTAAATGAATATTATTTATATTGCAAAAAAAAAAATCTAAATTAACTGAATTTGCAATGGGCATCAGTGAATTTATCGGGGAAAAAAAGAATAATTAGTACGTATATTTTTTAAAGTGAATAAATCGTTATTTCTGAAGTGAAGTTAGTTTTTGCTTTTAAATTTAGTTTTCTTAATATTTATATGCTATAACAGATACACATTTATAATTTTTTTAAATTGATTATTTGTCATTGATATAAAAGTAACATTTTACTATGATTTTTTTTTTCATTTATTAAATATTTAATACAATTTTTAATCTAATTATTAGATTTTTTTTAAATGTATTTAGGTTTTTTATTTTTTAAATATTTATTTATTATAAAATTGAAAATGGGAAAATTATTTAAAGGAAACTATTTTAATATCTTACTTTTCTAACACTCATCATTCGAAAATATGACTTTCGAACACATTATCTGTTCGCATTATTTCTAAATAACTTTTCAGTATAATAATAATCGAACAATTTAGATTTTCGAATAATACACATCAGCAGCTCAAACTTGTGTATTTTTCAAATATTATTACTAATTTTTTTATATATTATATTTTTTTAGAAATAAAAGAAGAAATGAATAAACTCAGAAATTTAAATGGTAATATACAATATTAAACCTCAAACATTGAAGTAAATATTACACAGATTAATGAATGGTTCTGTCTCTGTTTTAGACAAAAAATATGAAACTATACGAAAATTAGAAATCGCCGATGAAAAGAAACAAGAACAAGGTTATTATTTTTAAATATTTTTTTCTGAATTTAATTTTTAAAATATTACAATTTTAATATTTACGCATAAACACATAAATTGTTTATGTCACACTACCTATGTGATTAATATTGTAACATAGCCACGTGATAGGTATTAATATTTTTTTCATATAATATATTTTTTTAGGACAACTAGAACGTGTAGATAAGAGCTTGAACAAAATTAATATATTAAATATTAAACATAAAACATATTAATAAACAATACTCAAATGAACTAACTATTCTGTATTTCATTTTTCAGACCAAGCCAACGAATAAAAAACCAAATGGTGGTAGACATTTTTTTTATTCCGTAATTCCTTGTTGTACGCTTGTACAAATTTAAACATTATAAACGCTACTATTAATCAATAATATTATAGACTATACTTATTCCTTTTCCTATATCTATTATAAAATTCAAATTATTTATTATTTCACAAATGTACTCAATTCAGTTATGGCATACGTGTCACTATTTTTGAAATCAGATTATTTGAATATTAATTTTAACTTAACATTTTTATTTTACTACATAATAATATAAAAATTTAAATTAAATTCTATTAGACATAAAAATTATATTTTTAATGACTTACAATATGCTGTATCCTGTATGTATATATAATTTCTAGCTATATACCTAACTACTATGAGCACTACTTCTTATAAAAAGCATATTATTATAATGGCAATTAAGAACATAATAATTAGAGATTGGAGCACTATTACGTTGCTATATTTTGGAAATACAATTTTAAAATTATTACTACATATTTTTATGAACATTTCAAGAAATTTATATTGTATTATATTTAATCATTCGGATCTTAGAAAAATTGTTTAGGATATATAACTACAATCATCAACTACATACCACTAAGGCACTAAATATGAAATTATTTATAAAAATGCTTTAGATTTTCAAGTTTTAACAAATAAAATATAATATACTAATATAATGTATTTATAAACATTGTATATATTCATATAAGATAATATACTCATCTAGATAACCTGAGTAGAACTTTGGTTTCTTAGTAACAATATACTATTTACCGCTATATTATAGCATCCCCTATGGAAATCATCAAAATATGTATATACAGCCCCATATAAAAATACAACACGATATAATATTCCAATGTCAACAGTTATACTAATATACAGAACATAATATATAATAAATTAGTAAATAGTAGTATAGATAGTATATGAATTGGTAAATTTAAATAAAATAAAATAAATCTTATTCTAGTAATTAACTGGTTTAAGTCTATTTTTCAGATGAACTAAAGTAATCAATATCGGTATTATTAGAGTAATAGAGTATAATGATTATTTGTTAGCAAATTGCGAATCAGAAGGTTATTATTTTTAAATTATTTTTTTGTATTTTAATATTTTAATAGTTATTATAATTTTTAATATTTACGAATGCTACACATCTAATTTTCAAACATGTGTATTTTTAATCGATTTTTTGATATATTATACTATTTTTAACGCTTAAAGTGTTAAAAAGTATTTAATGAAGTAAAATGTTAATATACAATATGAGGCTTTGAATATTTTAATAAACATAACTCAAATGAACTAACTAACTGTTCTTTCTCAAATAGTTAAATGGAAACCAGAAAATAATTTCTTATTAATTCAAAATCAGATTTTTAAAAACAATATGCAAATTAATGAATTATTCAAAAGGTAATTATTATTTTTGGGTGGGCTATACGTCCTGAATGTCATGTTTTCAAAGGTTAAATTTTCGAATGACAAATTGACAAATATATAAAATGAATAGGCGAAATATGTGTTAAAAAGTCGTTAGAACGAAATAATATATTTATGTTTTTTTTTTTTATTCTTAAGCGTACATTTTTATAGCGTACCCAATTAATATCATTTAAATATTTTAAATAGTAGGATGGATATTGCTTATAAGTTATAAGTTATCATACCAAAAGATGTGTAATCTAGTAAACAACAATAAATGATTAAGTTTAATACAAAATCGTTACGATTTATATAATTTGTCTTTTTATTTTTAATTTATTAAAACGAGTTATAAAGTAGAATTATTAAGCGTAAATAATTTTTGTATACACATAAAAAAAAACTTTAATGGGCATTATTGAAGTAACCATGTCGTACTTCGCAATTATCTAGTAATATTATATGTACAATATTCTTTATACAATAGCTAGTATCTGGTGTATTTGTTTATATTATATATTTTTGTTAATGGAAAACTAGAAAAAAAATATAAGAAATAAAAATGGTAATGTACAATATTAAACCTCAAACATTAAATTAAATATTACTAAAATTAATTAACGATTCTACCTCTATTTTTTAGATAATATAAAAAACGGAACAATTGAAATAAATAACGTATTTAGTCAATCAACGGTACGATACTATGATGTACATACACGTTTAAAAGGTAAATTTTTAAAACATAATTTTTCTGAATTCAATTTTTGAAATATTACATTTTAGATTCTGAACGGAGTAATAATGAATGTATTGATTTTACAATGATGTGTGTTTTTTTTTGTGTGTCATCACGTTTTGAAGTAGTAATAATGCTTCGATTTTTGACTTCAGTCCCTCTTTGAAAAGGAAAATTCATCTAGTTGGTACTTTGGGGGGGGGGGGGTCAAAAGTAAAATTTCCAATAGTTTTCTAAAGCGCCGGGAAAAACCCTGAAAAAATTACGGAAAACGGGAATTTTTACGCATAACCACTTTTTGACAAAATCGATTTTTTGATTTTGCTGTAACTCAAAAACGAATCATTGTAAATACCTGAAAAATTCACCAAATGTTTATATAATGGTTTTCTATTTACGATTAAATTTTCAATACATTTTGACCTTTTTTAAGCTACTTATAGACAATTGAAATTTTCGACTTTTTTAAGTTTTTTTTCTTAAAATGTCAATAAAAAAAATTTGGCTATCAAAAAAATCTTTAAAATTAATACAATGTTTATTATAAGTTGTACTTATCGTAGTAAAAAAATTCAAAAATCGTTTGTCACAATTTTTGTTTATAAGCATTTAAAGTTCAAATATTTACGAAATATATCAAAATCGCGAAAATTTGCAAGGAATTTTGAAGTTGAAAATTCATAAAATTTTTGTGCTTTATACTTAAGGTTCAAAAATCCAATACAAGGTTATCCATAAGTTTTCCTTTAAGTAATTGTAAAAAAAAAATTCCAGCGACAATTTAGAAAACATTTTATGAGCGTATGAAATATAATTTTTTACGAAATCGCGTCAAATAACGATATATTATTACAATTCAAATATAAGTAATAATAATATAATATATCCAACTAATTATCATTGACTGACAAATCATCTACGTTCAGAATCGTTTTTCGTATACAATGATACCCGTAATTGCATTCAAATTTAACACATCCACACTACGATCAGTGACCTACGTTCCATCTCTACTATACAGCAGAGCGATACCCACTTGCCCACTTTTTTAATATTTAAGCATACAAATGTAAACTGTTTTTAAACTAAAAATAAAAGTTAATTTGAAATAAAAGTAACGATTTAATTAACTTAACAACTTAACTTACCCAGCCTTGAATTTTATAATGACAAGTGTAAGAATTTGGATTTTCAGATTCAATAACCTCACGTTTTCCACACATGTTACAATTAAACATGAATTCACTTAAAAAACCAGTTTTTCGCTCTCCGACCAAAAGTAAATTACTAAAATTACAACCATATGGTTGATAATTGATTTTAGCAATTTTTGCAAATAAATAACCAATATCAACTATACGACGACCTTCAACATTAAATCTAAAAACAAAAAAAAACGTAAAACTTATACGCTAAAAAAATGTGTGCTTATGTATTTTCAAAAGGTTATTATTTATTTTAAATCATATTAGTAAAATACATATTTTGATTTTTTAGCACATAATTATGTACATATTATGTTAACGTAAATACATATTTTGGTTTCATAAATACATATAAATCGAGCCCTACTTATAAGAAACCTTGTATACAATTTTCAAGTACATATTAGGTTGGTATGAATAATATTAAACATATTATAAATTGAAGAGTACGGAAGTACCTACAAAATAATATTTATACACTTTCCTAATTTTAACGATTATTGTCAATTTTCAAATTTTAACACTAATAAAAAAATATTGTGACTTTCTATTGTTAATATTTTTTTAAATTGGTATTTAAAAAACTTGAGAAAAACATTTCATTCTATTTTTAAGCTTTTTTTACCAAACAATCATCGAGAAAAAATTAAAAAAAAACCGAAAATATAAAAAACCTATAAATAACTAAAAGTAAAATATTTTTAAAACAATATCATGTTTAAAAGATGATAATATAAACATTAGGTGAAAAATTAAAGTATCTACAGTTATTTATTTTTGAACCAAAAAAAAAACAATATCGATTTTGTCAAAATATAATTTTTTATAAAAATTCTCGTTTCCGGTTTTTTCTCGGTTATTTTTAAAAAGTATTAAAAATGTACCCAAACTCCAAAGTTCCAATTACTGAACTTCTAAATACAGTTTTTTTACTGAAAATATATCTTTGTACACAAAAAAGGTAGGCGCAACTGTACATTCTGAAATATACATAATTATATAGACTAAATAGACCGTTTTCCCTCAGCATCAACAACCGAAAATTGAAATTAAAATTCGGAGTGGCTTTTTTTAAGAATAAAAAAGATTTAGCAATAATAAAAAAAAAAAAACAATAATAATTTCGTGTTTTACATCGATCCTCAGTGAAAGACATTCACTATGGTATATCATAGCATTTTATTGAAGCTTTAAAGAAAGAAGGAATCATAAATTGACTAAAAATTGAGCAGTATTTATCTGGCATTGAACTTCCAAAAAACAAAAAAATACCACGATAGAATTAAAAAAATTGGGACTGATTTGTAATGGTGACCACTCAGATGTAGTTAATGGCTAAAAAGAGTGTCATCATCAGAATCTAAAATCTTGCTATATACCTACATCTTATTATTGTATGTATATAGTTACATAAATTATTACATTATAATATAGACATCTGTGACTATGTAAAGTGTTTTATGTCCTTAATATAAACAAACTATGCTATTCACTTGTACTTTACGTCTGTACCCATACTACCCATAGACCATCGGCAGGATCTCAACAACTGCATTATCTCTGCGTATGTTTCCGGCAGGGTATTATACAAAAATGCCCGAGGAAAAAATGTCCACGGTAAAAACGTCTGGAAAAAAATGTCCGAAACCAATAATGTATACATGGTAAAATTTTCCAGAATCTAAAAATTGAATGATCATAATTTGTATTAAATTGTCAAGTATTTTGACTAAATGATTTAATTTAATCGACATTTGTAGAAAAAAATTATAATCAAATGTCAAAATATTTTGAAAATTATACCATGGTAAAACTTCCCAGTTTCTATGATTGTTCGAACTTGCCGTTTCTAGCTTCTATTATTACGCCGTGCGGCAACCGGTCCGCGAGACAGCGCATCTCACGGTCATTGACTTCGGCAAAGTCGTCGCCGTCAGCTTTATGTTAGTCAGTCCTACGCTCACCTTGAGCAGACCGTGCGTCTCGTCGTGTTCGGCCGTTCTTTTCTGTCGCCTTGTTTTCGCGACCATCTCGTGGCGTGATACCCGTTGCGCATCGTTTGTTTACTGTCACATTACAGTCGGGTCTCGATAATCCGAAGGAGATTGGGGAAAGGGGTCGTTCGGATTACCTATGGCTTAAAAAAAAACATCAATTTTATTGTAATTTAAATTATGAAATTTTATTTTTATCTGTATTAATCGTGTAAAAACTCGTAATTTCAAAAGACAATGAATATATAAAAATATTAATATAATTATGAGTATAATTATGAATCTTACTATTTAAAATATTGATTTATTATTATATTATTTATAAATACATACATACGTACATATTACATATAGCGATAAGATAATTCTCAAGCCCGTTCGGATTACCGCGTCTTTCGGATTAGCCTGCAGTGTTCGGGTTATCGAGACCCGACTGTTCTTGCAATTATTAGGTACCGACGTGCCGTATTTCGCACCGTAACCGGCGAATCAATCGTGTCGTACCTATTTGCGTGACGCCGCCTTCGGTATCGCGATTACGTAAAGTTGCGCCTTACGTAATCCGATCACTCACCGTTATCGAGTGCCGCCGCCACCTTTCGCTATCAACACCGCCGTATCAGCTGCTGCAGCCACCGACGCCGCCGATACTGTTTGTCCCGACCGAGGCGCATGTGCCGTACCGGTATCATTTATTATTATTATTATTATTGATTATTATTTATTATTGTTTTGGTTTTTGCTCGGTTGAAGAGACGTCTTCACCAGCCAAGTTTTATATTTTATATTTTCCGTGTTACAGTACACCTTGCCATTATATTATTACACATTGGATTATTATTATTCACATTGAGTCACCTCATCCGTCCAAACCCGTGAATACCATTTGTTCATTATTTCATAGTCGTCCGGTCAAATGCTAGGCAATAGCCGGTGACGCATCAATGATGCATACTCGGTCTTTTATTCCAAAAAAAAAAAAATAATAAAAATGAATGAAAAATGTCAAAATCTATTTTAACGTAAAAATTCTTGTTTTTCCTTATTTTTTTCGCGATTAATAAAAAATACTGGAAAATTTTTACTTTTGACCCCCTATAGTATATTAGTATCAACCAAATCCAATTGCTACAAAAACCAAAATGTCGTCAAAATTAAAACTTTTTTTACTGTCATAAAATGTGATGACAGGCAAAAAAAATTATAAAATTATACCTACAACACTTAATTGTTAATTCAATAATACCGCTCAGAATCTACAATACATGAAACTATAAATGTATGTTGTCGATCAATATATTAACAATTTTAAGAAATCATTTTTCAAAAAGGTTATTTTAGTAATGAATACAAATCAGTGGCCTATTCGGGACTTGGTTTAGGAAAGATATCAAATAATATGCCAAGACTTTGAGTATATCAAAAAACAAATTAGGTCATAATATAAAAATAAAAAAAATTATTTTTTATTTATGTATCTTGTAATTTATAGTAAAAATTATTGATTGCAAGTTGCAAATTCATAAGTTATATTATTAATCTTAAATTTAATGTACATGTTTGAACGCCGATATGCTTCCCACCACCCAGTCAACCGGTCCCCCTAAGGTGGTGCGACTGTAAGGTGAAAGTTCGCTAAGTTGTCAACGCCGCCGCTCCGTCGCGCGTTGCAGCCTATACCACTGACCAGTTACCGGTTGTTCGTTGTCGTTCCCTTCTTTTCGGAATCCTTTCCGCGCGTCCTTACTCGCCACACGGCTACACGCTGCGTGTGTGTGCCATCTTTTTACGTAACTGTTTCGAGTGCCAGTGTCGTGCCTCGACTAACGCTTTCGTTCGTTTTATCGGTTTTCGCGTCATTCGCGATGTTACGGCGTGATCGCCGTGTTAATTAGTTCGACCCCGTTCGAACGACACGTTTTGTCGCCTACGATAAGTCGTACAAACAGCGTAGTTTCGAATGTCCGCGGTCACGCGAATAATAACGATTTGCAAATTCGCGTAAACTATCGACCACGTATAATCGCGCACCCAACGTATATTGTATACATGTCGATGTAAGCCGTTTGCCGCTTTCGCCCTAGTCGCGATTATCATAAGGCGTATCGTCTCAAGTTGCTGTCGCCTTGCCAGCGTGGAAACCCCGTTCAGCATCTTTTTCACGCAACCAATCGTCATCGTGTCACATAGCAGTCTTCGTGGTCAGTGGTAACGTTGGTTTTGTCTTTTTATATCAATTGTAAGTCCCTTTTATGGACGGAGCATATTTTATGTGCTAAACTATTTATTATTATATATTTTTGAATATTTCGGGCGCCCAATATTAATTATTATTATTCATTATAATTGTGTGCCGTGTGCGCATGGCGCTGTAAATCGTTTATATATATATATATATACTAGCTGACCGGCAAACGTTGTTTTGTCTTATAAATTATTTCTATAGGGAATTTATAGTGTAGAAAAAAAATAACTAACTTATATTGTAAGTGTGTAAGGATGTGGTAAATGAGTGAAAGAGGCTCTTGTGTTTTGAATGCTTCTGGATCTACTTGTATTACGGCTCAAATTAGCCCCTTTGCGTTTTGTTGGCATTGAAATATGTGCAAAACACACATAAATAGGACTAATTGAATTACTATAGTGATAATGTATTTAATCTTTGATTGTATACACATACATATACATATACATTTAAATATTAGACTGTTTTACGAAAGCAAACATTTTTATTTTTCTTAAAAATATTGTTAGAGATGTGAAAAAGAATCTGCGGAAGTTAGAGCTCTTAGGTGAAAACTAAAAAACATTTGTCGTAAAACGTAACTTTTAATGCCATAGACGCGCGTCTATTTCATTTAACGTCGTCAACGTGGAGACGTGAACACAAACAATAACGATTAACAATAAGTCAACCGGAGTTAAATAAAGGAAAAAACTCGTAAATGTAAAAATAAACGGGAAACACTCCTTGGTGGCGGCACTTCGTCATCACTCGTCACCGGTCGTGTGCACCACGTCAAATACGAGTAATACGACTGTTTATGGAATTATTGTCGTGCATGCATACACGATAACAGATCTGACAATAATAACAATATTATTTAGTTTTAATGAAAGTCCATAATTCCAACAAAAATAAATAAATATCATGAACCCGTACCGCGCCTGTTGAGTATACCGCTGCCGCGTACCTCAACTGATAGCACTTAAGAGGCCATAACTCCGGAACCACTTATCGCACAGCATACAAACTTAAAAAGTAGCCGAGTCTCAGACCTACTGAATATGCATATAAAATGTCATAAAAATCGGTCATACCGTTTCGGAGGAGTATGGTAACTAACATTGTGATACGAGAATTGTATATAGAAGATATATATATATTATTGTGACACCAACCGGTGGGTAAGCCTAAATGAAATTGGAAATAATAAATCAATCATGGGAGTACAAAACTTGGAAAAAGAATTGGATAATTTTAAAGTATCGTCACAAAATTGGAACATAAAGGCTTGTTCTTTTATATAATAAAAAGAATTGTGTTATACTCGTAATTCCATAACCTAAGCTCTTCACTCTTGTGAATGGTACAAATTTGTCCTGTTTTGTTACCCTCCATCTGAGTTCAGTGTCTGTTCATGGTTAAAACTATCTATGTAATATTGTAACATATAATATTAATACAAATAAAAATAAATAAATGTTATGTATGTACATAACATAAATTCTCTTATAAAGATTAAAATAATATATTATTATAATATGTTGATTTTTTTTTTATTTTATATAATAATAAATTAATAAATATTAACTTTAAAAATTATTTTAATTTCTATACTAAGTTAATTTATAGAATAAATAATCCGAAATTGCATAATAAAGAAATTAATTTTTTAAGTATTTAACATTTTTTTAACCAATTTTATTATAGTTTAATTAGTTTATTGTTTGATAGCAAAATTTAAATTTTCACAAATGATCTCTAAGAAAAAACTTTTCTGGATTTGTATATGCATTTTTAATGCTTTCCAAGCAGTTTAAGCTAATTAATCTTTATAAGGATTTATTTTGAAAACACAATTTTCAATATTTGACTGTTTTAATATACCATAAGCTGTTCCAAAGCAAAAGCATCTTTGCAAACATGAAATATAATAGGTAATTAAATATTTTTTAAGTATTAAACAGATAAGTATTTTATTACTTCTAATAAATTTTGATTTATTTTTATAGTGAGAACATGTGCATATCAGATTTCTTCTTCAAATAATTATAGCAACTGATCGTTCTTCTTGAGTATTTTAATAACTTGTTTTTCTCAGTCATCGATTCACTTTAATTAATTTTGTTATATCTTAAACAAAAATAAGGTTAAGCTTATTAAGAATGCTGATATATAACATGTTTTAAGGATTAATACTTAAACAATTCATATGATATCTACATTTGAGTTGTGTAATGTGTAAATAAACATTAATATGTTTAATCCGTTACCTCTTTTGGTAAGATGTAACTTTAGCTTATGGCAATACGCCGCGGAAAATGAAATGTATTTTTGTTGACATAATTACTAAAAGTAAATTAAATATACTTCCTGAGGTTTGATTGTAATTTTGAAAAAATGTTTAAATTCATAAATTTATAGACTAAGTTATTTAGGAATCACTTTTCCTGTTTAAAATCTGATGTGCCTAAAATAAATATAAATTAAATGCAATTAATTTATGGATTTTTTTAAAAAAAAAGTAGCTTAATTTTAAGGTTATTTAAAATTGAGAATTTAAAATACTCCCTAAAAATTAATTAGATATTAAGTTAAAATGAACATACAAGTACTTTGTTTAAAATGATTGCCCATATAAGCTATACATGGCTAATGCCAACAAAAATTAAACTATAATTCGGCTACTGAAAGAAGTAAGTCGTTTCTCGAATGTAGACAGACGGTAGCTATCAATGTTGGCCAATTTTGTTGATTTGTCAAATGGATGGAAGATGTATCTATTTCGACTTATTTTGATTGAAACACAGTTAATTTCTCTCATGGGCTGAAGCATAGCAACAAGTACAATAAAGGTATATAAAAAATAAACATACATAATTCAAAATAATTGGCTAGATACAAAAATAAAATATATATAAGCTGAATCTAATCATGTAAGATATACAAGTTAATATTATGAAATAATTTTACATTCGTACATTTATCTTTAAGTAAGAACATGACAGCCCACTGTTTGTTTTCTCTGAATGGCCACTTATATCTTTTTAAATTTACAAAAACAATTATAATATAAAAAAAAAAGTTTAATATAATAAAACATAAAACCAATAGATTATACTTCCAAAATTATTAATCTCTATAATTTTTGTAATAGGTATTTTTAGTATAATAAGATAAGAAGAAAATTATAATCACAAATGATTTCATATAAATGTTTTGTTTATGTTGTGTGTGCATTTGAGAGAGAAAATAAATATCACGTTAACATAATTTTAAGGCTATTCACTTATGAACACGTAACAATTGGAAAATAGGTATTTCTATTAAATAGTAAAAGTAGTAGTTGGATTTAATGCAGGTTTAAAACTTTAGTACTTATCAAATTGTCAATAAAATTGACTTCAAAAATTTTAAGTAAAACAAAAACTTACTAGAATTTTTAAAAAAGAACCCCTGTCATTCACCAACTAGCCATCTAGTTCATTAAGTTTTGTAATATTTTTTAAATATAGGTAACTCGCTTGTGGCAGAAGAATTTTTATATTAAGAATAAGAAGAAAAATAGAACTAGACCTTTTGTGTTTTCTGTTGAATTATTTAGTACCTATATCATTTAAACAATGATTAACATAAGTATGTAACATAAATATATACAACAATAAGGATACCTTCCTTTATAGCCAATAAAGTCTTATTTTAGCTGAATTATTCAGTTTTAAATAGTAAATTGAATACTTGTTTCATCTCTTGATTCTATATTATAAGATATTATGTATTATTTTAATATTATATCATTAGTTTGTCTTGATAGTTGATTATTAACAATTTAAAAATCATTTCATTTAATAAATGATTCAATTTGGTTAATCTAAAAATATAATATAAATTATTATTACAACAATTATAAATATTTTACAATATCATTAAAGTATTTCACAAACTTCAAATTCTTTTTTTTTATTATAAAGCCTATTCTGAATAGACATTTCATAAAAATTAATAGATAAGAAATTTTATAAATTTAATAAAAATAAATCATTTAATTTATTATCATCTTATATTGATCTTACAAAACAAGTGGTATAATGTTGTTTTTCAATAAAATAATTGTATCCACAAAGAATGTATGTAGAACAACATGCATAATAAACAAGTTTTAGAATATTTTATTACTTTTGTTGTTTTTTTACATAGGAAGCCAAAAAAAAAATTCATTTAGTGCAATAAGTGGATTATAACAGGGTAGAACATTTTAGACCAGTTTACCTTCAAGAGTTAATGAGGAGAATGCTTACATGTTGTAATTTGAATATTGTATATGTTTCTTATCGTAATTATACAAAACTAAATTAAATTACTTAATTCTAATTTATATATTAAAAAATATAAGTTGTAAATTTGTAAAGTTTGTAAAGTTTGTAAGATTTGAGTACAAAATAGTTAATTATAGAAATGTAAATATCCATTATACAAGAAGTCACTATTTCCATTTTTTTGTTTTTATAGATGAAATTTGAATTTAAATAGTGTAAAATTAATTAGTTTAACACATTATAGCATATAAGGAGTTAAGTAAAAAGAAATAATATTAGTCACAATAATCTTCATATAAAGTAATTATTTTATTTTATTTTTTATTTATTTTAAGCTGACAAACTATGTTTGGTAATTAAAAATCAGATATTTATCAATAGAGTAATATGAATAACTGGCTGTATAGTGATATACTGATATGATATATTTTAATCTTGTAAACATTCAAACATTAATTCAAACAGCCAAGGATATTGTATTTATTTTTTTTTAATATTAAAGTATATTGAAAATGTTTTTTATGCTTTTTGAAAGTTATGTAATTTAACTACTAGAAAATTCATTACACTGACCATTTAAATGGAATCTACATAAAATTATCTATCAATAAACTTTAAATTTCACCGTTTCTCGTTCTTCTATGTGGGATTAATCTCATCCACAAACGGATAAGGACAAAAGTTTTGAATACCTAGAAAACATAATATTACATTTGTCATTTTGTAATTTACAAATAAGTCTATTACATATTGTTAGATTTTGAGAATATAGTCGATAAAGATTTACTTAACGAAGAATTATAATTTATAAAATGCACGGCTAGAGTAAAACAGTTTATTAATTGTATGGCTTACGATCGAGTGATCGACTGACTACATCGTACCTACAAACTACATTGCAAAAATGATGGCGACGAATTTCGCATATTATACAATGAAATTGCTTACATACAATTTACTAAATTCTTAATACTAAACTAGGGGTTCTTAACAACACTAAATAGATTTAATCTTGATATGATTATGTGAAAAACTTCTTCTAAATAAATTAATTTCTATGCTGATGGCGTAATTGTCAAACATTGAAACATAAACAATCTTATGCAAATATTATGTAATACCTACAATTTAAATAAATCATTTATAATTTGTATACTTATGAATTTATGATGTTCATATAAGATAATATTATACTTACTGTTATAAACTACTCAGTGGCGTAGCGTGTGCGTATGCTGTGTACAGCATACACTTCACAAATTGAAAAAATAATTTTTTTTGTATTAATAATGTAATATTTTTATAAAAAAATGTTTGATTGTATTAATTTAGTATTTCATAATATATTATTTTGTGAATTTTCTTCTAAGTTCATTAAGATTAATTAATCCGTAACACTACGGTCGCGCCGCGCTATAGACCGCTATATCTAATGGCTAGTACCTATCATGTTCATTAATCATTATTCATTATGTACGCAGTATGCACGTTGGCGATTGCATACAGGTACCAGACATTCAGCGACAGCTATTTATATTTCTTATCGATAATATTAATAACAAAACGTAGAATGCTCGCGGTCGTGTTTTTGTCATTCGTGTATGCAAGATCAGTTTATCGACAGCCGTCGTCTATCGAATTATTCTTATTTGTTTATTAAATATAATATTGTGTTATGTATTTACGTAATATATATTAACAAACACGTAAAACATTGTGTCATTGTATGTTTCAAGTTAAATTTTAAGAAGAGTATAGGGGGGTGTGGGGGGCATAGCCCCCCACATTTTTATTAACCTACTATTTTAATGCATACACTAAGCTGAAACCCACGCTACGCCACTGAAACTACTGTTATTAATTAAAATGTTTTCCTAACATTTAACCATTTGAATATTTGATGCAAATATACAGTACTAATAAGTGCTCATAGATTATAACATTTATAACGATGAAACACACTACGGAATCAAGAATATTTACGCTTTTGAAAAGGTATTCAAGGTGTATTGTAATTTGAACGTATAATAAGTAATTGTATTTGTTTTCTTTAAATCGAGTATTGTACTCGTATGATATACATATTTTATCGTTTGTGAATATATTTCTTAAACTTTTTTTTTAATTTACAAATTTTACTTAGTCGTAATTTTTACAATCTAAAAGTTCTTTGATTCTAGTTAATAGGACTTGTATTTCCAGTTACAGTTTTGAAAAGTTGAAATTATAATAAAATACTGTATAATATTTTACGATATATGCCATAATTTTAATTAATCATAAATTACGTTTTTTTAACGGTAGTGCTATTCATTTTACTTTGACACCCACCTAGTGGTTTATATTTCTGGGGTTACCCGGATGAAATACGTTTGGGCGCATATATTAGTATATTATACTAAATCAGAGCCTATTAGCTTTATATCCAGAATCCAGATGACACCGCGAGGAGGCGGACTCAATAGTCCAAAAATATTTAAAGATTATTTTTTTTAAATCTCCTTATTTAATTTTGTATATTACTAGTTTATTATTTATTATTAATATTATATTGTATATTATTATGATCTTAGTATTTTCCAGTAATTAAGACATGGACTATAAATCAAACATGAAACGATTGAGTACTTAATATTAAAATATAAGATTATAAGATTACACAAAACTTTCGATTGCTAGGTGTTAATAATTTTCAGGTAATTTTTTTAAACTGCCTAAACGGGTTATGCCCGGTCACCTTTGCACTTGTATCATTCGATCGGCGCATCCAAAGCGGCTCCCGTCGAAAAAGGTTTTACGAACAGGTAAATTCCCAAACTGCTAACAATAATACCGGTATACCTATTTGAACTAGTATAAGTGATATAAGTAAACGAATTTTACGATTTTTTTATTTAAAAAAACAATTATTAATTTTGTTATCTATTTAGTAGGTATATTGAATTATTGAATAAATTATGCATGTTGATTGTTATAATTTTTTTTATTTTTAACATGTAGGTCGTATTACTATCGAACACTGTGCCATACTGTATACCGGTATATCGTATTTTTAAATTGAAAATGTATAAAACTGAATACCGAAAATATAATGTATATTGATAATATCGAAAATACTGAAACATCGAACATAATTTCTATACCGAAATTAATATAAATATTAAATATTTGAAATATTTATTATACGTACTCATGTATTCACAATGTAGTACATAAAAAAATTGTGCCAAAAAAATTTACCTATAAATTTTTAATTTTTATTTTGTTTAATATTTTTATATACACATACATGCTTTACATTTTTTTAACTTTTACATTTAATTCACAATAATACTATAATATATGCTTTTTAAATTATTTTATACATATTTTTTTTATATTTTTTTAACTTAAATTTTTTACTTTAGCCCCTTTTAGAAAAAGAAAATGCATGCAGTTAGTACTTTGGGGGGTCAAAGTAAAAAATTTCTTGTAGTTTTCAAAAGCGTCAGGAAAAACCTTAAAAAAATAACGATAAACGGGAATTATTACGCATAGGTAATTAGTTTTTGACAAGACCGATTTTTTTATTTTGCTGTAACTCAAAAATGAAGCATTGTAAATACTTGAAATTTTCACCAAATGTTTTTATTAGTATTATCTATTTACGATTAAATTTTCAAAATATGTTGAGCGTTTTATAAGCTATTTATACTTTATAGACAATTGAAATTTTTGTTTTTCTGTTTTTTTTTGAAATGCCGTTAAAAAAATTTGGCATTTCAAAAAATCTTTAAAATTTAATAGAAGGTTTATTATAAGTAATACTTATTGTAGAAAAAAAAAAAAATCAAAAATCGTTAGTCACAATTTTTGTTTATAAGCATTTAAAGATCAAATGTTTACGAAATAATATGTCTATCGCGAAAATTTGCAAGCAATTTAAAGTTGAAAATTCATAACACTTTTGGGATTTATATCTAAGGTCAAAGAACTCAACACAAGTGTTCCATAACATTTTCTTCAAATATAACTGTAAAAAAAATTTCTAACGTCCATATAGAAACAATTTTATGAGCGTATGAAATTTATTTTTTTATGAAATTGCATAAAATAACGATATATTACAATTTAAATATAGCTATAATAATATAATATATCATACTAATTATCCTCGACTGACGAATCATTTCCGTTCAGAATCGTTTTTCGTATACAATGATACCTGTCATTGTATTCAAATACACTTTACACTCATGCATTATAGTGACCTACTCTTCACCTCTACTATACAGCAGAGCAATACCCACCTACCCACAATTTTTTTTTATTTTGGAATACATTTTAATAGTTTTTACAAACTTTACGTTACACCAACGAACTATTAACTTAATATTTTTCCAAAACGTACTATTGTCATAAAATTAAATTATCAATTATCAAATTATTGTTTTATGTATTGTTCTATAGTACACTTTTATAAAAAAATATTTTTTTGATATTAAATATAATTTATAGGACTCATAAGTAATAAGTTCGTGTACAAAGATAACGTTTAAATAGAAGTAGGTCTAATATGCTCCTAACACTGCCCAATTATTATCAACTAAATATATAAATATACAGTAAAAAACTTAAATTAGCGTATAATATAAAAAAAAACACTTAAATAATCATGCTAAAATATAACTACCAAATCTTAAGTTTATACTAAATAAAATATTATATCTTTCTGACTACCTTTTGAATTATATGTTACTTTATAGCAAATTTCTTCGTTACTTAGAATTTAATAAGACTAGAAAAGATCTTATTGGTTATAATTTTAAAAACTATATAAAATAATCATTTATATCATGTCAAACTATTGTACTATTGTACTATTGTCTATTGAGCGATTATAAAAATATAAATAGCCGCAGTGGTGTAGGTAATAGGTATTGGTAAATATATATTTTATGGGTAAATACGCACTAATAATAAAATTAAAAAAAATCTTCAACAAATAATTTGTTAAAACCTTAAAACATCATAACAATATTTTCTTATGGACTACTCAATAAGTTTTATTTGGTTTTTGAGTTATTTAAGAGGTTTTATCTACCCGTAAAATTATATTTTACATTAGGTTAAAACCGAAAATCGAAAATCTATTGACGGGTATATAGCGTATACGTAATAGTTAAATTTAGATTGAAAATTAAATAGGACATAATAACATTTAAAAAAATCTAATCAAATATCAATACTCAAACTAAATATATGTCACCTTATATAAATTATACGTAATCATATTATAACGTCAAAGAATTGTATCAAACCGTGCTTAATTTGAAATAATAATGAAAAAATGTAAACAATTGAGTAGGTACCGCTTTGCTGTATATTAGCTGTCAAGTGAATCACTATTTTGGCCTATTGGTATATTAAATTTGAATTGGATTGTGCATCATTGTGTACAGAAAACGATTCTGAGCGGAGACGGTCAGTCATTCTATAGAACTAAGAAATGAAATTTATTTTTGTAATATTTCAAACCTTTTTGTTACTTAAGTTTACTATTATGGCTGGTACTCTTAAGTGCTCTCTTATTTTTTTTCTACTAATTATGCACTACTTATGTACTTGATTTATGCGTGACAAATATTTTCATTAATTTCATGTTTCTTTTTAATCATTATTGTCACTTTTACTATATAATATATGTATAGTTGTACATTTTCGTTTACTGTAAAAAAAAAATTATTATTTAATAAATTAAAGGTAATTAGGTAAATTTAATCTTGTAATTTATAATTAGAGTTATGTTTCCATTAAAATTTAATTTATGACTTGTTTAAGTTAAAATTGTTCAAATTTCGTGATTTTATTTTTAAACTGAAATAATGACGATATTTTACAAATGTTTATAGTTGAAGAAAAAAATTATTTAAAAAACGGAACATTTTTCGTGATCAATTTTTTTCACCGTCTGGTGTATTTGACAAGTGGAGCCTATGATTATTTAGATAATTTTATAAATAATTAGATGCTCCTTTATATTTAAGTTATGTGTGCTGCCGTTATATTGTGACGAGCCAGTATTTATTACCATATTTCATATTATTTCTTACTACATTTTTAGACTTAGGGTTTCATCATATTGTTTTTTTTTTTTTTTAACAGGAAAACAAATAACTTATTGTGGTTAAGGACCAATGGCAAATGTTTATTTAATGATGAAGAATCAAATCCTTTAGTTGGCACTGCAATCAATGCTAATTCATAAGCAGGTAAACAATTAAGAATTATAGACATTTCATTTAAATAAATATATAATAAATACCTACTTCCTACATATATCTATATTTTTGAAACATATTCGTCTAGTCCAACTCTGAATTTGTAGATGTAGCTAATTATAATACTTGGGTACAATAAAACTTTTGTTAACAGTTACTTTATTTTTTTGTCTCTTTGGGTGTAATGGAAAAAATATATAATACATATAATATATTTAGCAATGAATTTAAAATTTTTTTTAATATATCTATTAATATTAATTGTTTGGAGTCTTAATATGCAATAACACTTTTTTAGTATTAAACATTTATCTCTATTAATAAAAACATATGCAAACATCTAAAAAACTATTTTTGTTTTAAACTTAAACAATCTAATACAAAATATTACATGATTCTTAAATTGGACATGCACTTTAGATAGCAATTAATTGGAAATAATTACCAATTAACAGTCACCTCTATAGGACACTGAATGTTTTTAAATATTAGTTACATCTAGTCTCTCAATGACTGTTATTTTCTGTGTGTAATTTTTATAGTTTATGTTGCTAATTGTATGATTGTGTTGGTTACATATGAGCTCAATGTTTTTAATACATGTTGAATGAGTTTTAAATTTTAGTTGGTAGGATATGTCTGCCAACTGTACACAATAATGCTTATATTGTAACAATTACAACTTAGTATGTTCTAAGTTAAAGACTAAATAGTGTATTTTCTTAGGTAACATTAAATATGTCAGTTAGGTGACCTCAAATGAATATCAGGTTTTCTGTAGGAGATAGGGAATAAAAAAATACATTTTTAAATTTATATTTCTTGTAGTACAATACAACTTGATTTTTTTTAAATAGCAACAGGTGCTTTTAATACCAAATAAATTAATTTGGATAAATTAAATTTTTAAGTTATTTTTATCTCAACCAAGGCTCTAAAACTAAAATTGACTGAATGATAACTAGCTAATGTTTAAATTTCAATAATTAAATTGTTCAACAATTACTTAATGATTTTACAAATTTACGTGTATTTTTTTTCACTCAATGATCAAAAATTAATTATTTTTCATTAAAATTTAAAATCAATTAAAATACACACACATAACATGGTTATAAACTTATAAATATTATTTAATACCTATATAATTATTTTAAATTATGGTCAAAAAAGTAGTAGTAACAGTAATTGTGTATGCATCAGAAACATACAAGCAACATAATATAGGTGATCGGTTAAGAAAACAAACATTAATTTTATAGTTTTATATATACTCTACAGAAATCTGTAAATCTATACTTTAAGTTCTTTGTTATTTAAAGCTATGGAGTCTCGTATTTCTTTTCAGTTAAGACATGTTTGTATGACTAGATTCTTTGTGAACTTGCAGTTTATCTGCAGCCTGTACATTCACATATACCCAAAATATTAACAATATTTAAAACAACCATTTTATTTTGATTAATAATTCTCTTTTTGTTTTTTCTCAATTATTAAGAAAAGTACTGGCAATATTTTACTCTGAATAATCCTCCCTCCCCTCTAAAATATTGACTAGAACCAATTTTCTACCAAAAACCAATCCATAATTTAAAAAACATTTTTACTGCCCCAACAAATGATGACACACACACACACACATAGTCATTATTTTGTAATAGTATAAAGTATACCATTAATATTTTTAAACAAATATAAAAATTTAATAAAATAGATTTCCTTTTAAAATATAATATTTGCTTATAAGTTATAGTAATATATTAATTATTTCGTTAACTTAATGTCACAATAATCAATATAATATAAATGGTTTTTTTCAGTTGTTGTCAGGTTGACTGAATATCATAATATTTTTATGAGCACATCGAACATTAATATTTTCTCAAATTTGAATGAAAAACAATGCATGTATGAAAAAGTGAAGATTTCTATGTGACAGTAAAAATCATCAAAGAAGAACATTTTTTTTTTCAATTTTTACTTCTAGAAGTATTTACCTGATTTTTTAATAACCAGACATTTATCAATTGATAATAATTTTACCCTAAAATAAATATAAATACTAATTTTATTCAACATTAAATGGATTAAAATTGTATTAAAAAAAATCAAAAAAAATCACAAAAACTAACTAAACGCAAGAAAAAATATTGTGACATCTGTTGTAAAATCTATATATGTTATTCTTGTTTTAATGCACATATGAAAAATGTTTATGGTCAGTCAAATTTAAACAAACATGCGTCAAGTGAAAATGGATCAATTTTTCAAAACTTTTATTTCTTTCAGCTGTAGCAAACAAGAGATGGAATTGGAAAGACTGATAATCAACAATATAATATTAATGATAATCTGTGAACTTGTAGAAATCAAACAAACTTAATATCCTGTGGACCAAATTAACTCAATACAACTACTGACAATAATAGTAAAATAATATCTAAAAAAATTATAGGTATAATTGACGAAAATGATATAAAAGCATTACATGAAATGTGTGTAGTCAAACAGCCAATTTTTTATTGAATTTTATAATGCAACTTGTGATCAATTTGATCATTACCAATTTACAGTGGTGGTCATTTGGCGACATTTAAAAATGTCATATTTGTAATCAAAAATTTTCTGACAAAGAAAACTAAAGCTTCACGAATATGAACATGTGAAAACATATTTTTGTTAATAAAATTTAAAATATTTATATTACCTATAAGCTATATTATAGCTATTTAAAGAAATATAATTAAAGGTAAATGTATATAAATCAAATTATTACGTAAGAAATAATATATAAAAAAATAATGTGAGAAATAATTTCTAGTAAATTATATAAAATGTACTGTATAATACAAAATGTACAAATGTAAATACAAAATAATAAATATACAATCCAATTTTATTATAACTTAGTATTATATTAATATTTACTTTACATATACCAAACTTATTAAATTGTTTATTGTTTATTACTTTCTTGATTTTTAATCAAGCAAGTATGGTAATTGAAATGAAAAAAATTCTGAATTTTTGTTAATTAGGAAAATGATAAAAATGTAACTAAGTTGTAATGAGTAGGTAGACAATTAAGCTAACTTTAACATAAAATATTGATGAGAGAGATCCGATATCACACCCAAGTGGTATAACGATTTGAATCCACAAAAACGTCGGTGTGAACAGTCCAAACATTTTTATTTTTTAACTTTTCTCCAAAACTTTTATAGTTAAAAAGTTGATTGATAGCTCATTTAAAAGGGAGTATCAAGTAGAACAAAATGTGAGATTAAAAATTTTCAAAAAAAATTATTTAATTTTTTATAGTTAAAAAATAATTATTTTTTGCTAGATTTTCATTTAGCGTGGTAGATTACCGAAACTGAGGAACAGATTTTGTTATTTGAGGTCCTATTAGATTCAAATTGGCTAGGAGAAGTGCTGTAAATATTTTCATATTCAAAGCATAAGATTTATGATCGTAGAAACCAAATGTCAATCGTATAAAAACACGCCATAAACAGCTTTATGTTTATATTTATACTTGATATTCTAAATTTGACTCTTTGGTCTTCATTAACATAGTACCATAGACTATTGGGTTGTTAAGTATTGAATTCAATATTTTTTTAAAAGCTTGTTGCATTGTAATTTTCATGTGCATTTGTCCAGTTGTCTAATTGACCAGTACTGGGCTAGTGCGCTATCTGTATACAGAGTATGGGTCTAATTTATTTATACATATAAATTATTTTGTTAAAGATTATATGTCTATATGAATTATATTACAAATTAATTTGGTTCCAAATGTATTTGATTATGGTTCATATTATAAGAGCTGTTGGATGGTAAGAAAAAAAGTACAAATTAGAATTTTTTTAATTTTTTCATACTGAAACATATAAAGTTTTCGTCAAAATTAACATATAAAAGCATGTTTTATAGTATTGATGAAGTATCAGCTTAAATGAAATAGGTATATGAAAGTTAATAATGGTAAATTAGAATCATTTTCTTAATCTGGTAATCAAGGTTTCAAGACATTAACTTGAGAATTAAATGTTTTATAAGGTGTACCGCCAATACATACCTATAATGAGTACCTACATGTTACAAC
Organism: Rhopalosiphum padi; assembly: GCF_020882245.1. Classification (NCBI taxonomy): domain Eukaryota; kingdom Metazoa; phylum Arthropoda; class Insecta; order Hemiptera; family Aphididae; genus Rhopalosiphum; species Rhopalosiphum padi. Next base: position 19,195,958 of record NC_083599.1, read on the forward strand.
TAAAACATTAATTATTTATAAAAAGTAAAGTAAAATTAAAATAAAATATAGAAAAAAAACGAAACTTCCTACCAAAATTTAATTTATTGGATGATTATTAACATAAGAATATACTTCCAAGAGTCATCTATTTGATAAATTCTTATACTTTTTTTTGAGTAGGGCATATCCAGCAAGTAGGTAATTGTTCTGATATAATTTTATTCAAACTCTCTTCTTTTTGAAGACAATCTATACATTTCCAGATGATTGGTCTCGTAGAACTTATATTGCTGAAAATGAAACTTACATTGCTGGTCTATTGTACCAGCCCTCTATTTTGTAATTGGTTCTAGGTAGATTTTCTTTAATATGATCAAAACAGTTTCAGATTTCAATTGGAAACAATTTAGGTACTCATTATATGTATATTAAATTATAATAATTTCAATGTTAAAAATACTAATAATTAAATATTGAATTTTATATTAAATTGTTAATACATTACTTAACCTTATACAACTATATAGCCAAATAATTATCGCCAGCATCTATAAGCGACAAATTGACGAGTGACTAAATGTAGTATGTGGCGAAATGTCGTACGCGTCCAAATGACGTACATCTGTTTTATAGTTAAAAATATGAATTTGTAATATTCGTCAAAATTATCATATAAAACCATGTTTTATATTGTTTAAGAAGTATATTATATATAATATTCATTTTTCAATAAAATATAGGTACCTACTACCTAGGTACTTTTCAAAGTTTCAAATGAAAATTTTTTTAAATTAAAACAGCTACTGCAAGCTAAAATGAACTGTACAATTTTTATATTAGATACATATTATGTATTAATATATACTCCATTAGTTAAAGATAAAATTAAAGGTATATTTACGTTTATTAATAAAATGAAAAATAAATAAACTTAATAAACTTACTTTCACTTGACCACTGCAGTGTTTATATAAAGATGTTTTACTGTTTGTATCTTATGTAAAATACGTGTAAATTGTCGATTCTGATAATCGCCCCATTGCTATTTTTTTTTTAAGTGCTGTGTATTGGATTAAACTAGTGCGACTGCATAGACTAGACTAGTCACAAAACTCACAATATTCATAACAATCTAAATTCTTATAGAAAACAACCACTACTAAGACTAAGTATTAACTATAGTCTATAACATAACATAGGTATATTATGTAGTTTACTAGTCTGTTCTCTATATTTTATTATAGAGGACGTCATACCCACATGTTTGATCTCTGTAAAATCACAAATTTGCGTTTAGCGGAATTAATTTTGTTGTTGTTAACTATTATTATTATTATATGCTATTAGTCAATTTACTTACTACCAAACGGTACAAAAGGTAATTACATTATTGAGATATATCATAGGATTTTTCAAACAAACCGGTGAGGCGACGAATAACAATAATATTTATTAGTAGGTATTACTTTATACTTATACATTTTTATTTTGGTAACTACCCATATTTTATCTTTTTCTGGAATTGTTAAATTATAGAAGTATAAAATAATAAATACACGTATACATTTACAACATCACCAGAATTTAATGAATTGACAATTATTATTTATTACCTAAATGTATAAAATAGTTTAATATTTAATTGAAATATTTGGAACCGTAAAAACCGAAAAAATCGACGCCGACAAATATCGGTTTCGGTTCTTAAGAAAATCCAAAAGGGTTTCGATTAAAATACCGGTATTTTTAATTTCGGTTCCAAGCCCTGATTTATAGTACCATAATATGTGCTAAAAACTTCAAAATATGTGTTTTACTAATATAATTAATTCATTATTATTTAATTATACCTATAATATATCCAAATGAGTTTTTAATGAAACAAATTACATCTTAAATAGAAATATTATTTTTTTTAAAAAAGGTATTAAAAATATAAAAAAAAAAACCGGTGGCGGTGTCGCGAGATCATACTTTTTTCCTCACTCGCAAATGCTTTCTTATACGGGGTGCCCAACGTGCCTAAAGAAGTTTTCACTTAAAAAAAATTATATTGATTATAATTTGTGATAACATCATTTTTAAATATTCAAATTTAAAAGATCTTCGATTTGGTCGTAAAATTGCCTTATAACGTCTTATATCGACTAAATGATCTTTCGATTTGCACTGATGTTATTGGACAGAATTGAATGTTGACTATGTCTGATGGAGTAAGTTAATCGACCGTAGATTAAGTTCAATAATTGGTATTATTTTGTAATTTTGGAATTATGGGAAATTATTTGTATTGAAAAATACAATCGTTTATAATTAATAATTATTAATAAATCGTAAATGAACAAATTGTCGAAATATGTAAGAAAAATGGAATTATTGTTCTGTGGTAAAATTGGCAAATCAGAGTAACCAAACAAAAATAATTTTACATTTTTGTTATTTTATGAATATACTGATATTCCAACAAATTGAAGTACTTTTGAGTTCTCAGCCACAGTTCCTTCTGGTTATTCTGTGTATTAATCAACAATCATTATCGGGACGGGACCTATTTAATGACGAGATATACCAAGAAAACACGGCCGATTGACCATAGTGTTTTTTCATGATTAAATAGATCTATTTAGTCAAGGTTTATTTCAACAATATATTTTAACATTATATGTGTGTTATCGCACCGTCGCGGAGCTGTTGAAATAAATCGCTAGCCGGCCGCGCGATACTTGCGACGTAGGCTTATTAACAGTGTGTGGAGAGTAATGATGTCTTATCAACTATAGTAAATAAAGTACGCAACAAATTGTTCTGGTCAGATAAAAAAAAAAATAGGTTTTGTTATTGTCACACAATTAAAACAAATCTTACAACAATATTATGGTGGATGATCATCCCTAACAATACATTTATATATATATTATATGGCACAAAACGCCGAACAAATAAAAAATATAAATAACAAAAAAAAAAAAAATGATGAAAGCTTATCTGATAACCGCGGTGGTGATAAATTACGCCTGGTCGATAACACAATTGCCAATCGAGGGGGCACACACAAGTTTGTTGTGAAACGAAAGAGAGCGCCTGTGTGGGCCGCCAACGTGTGTGTTTTGCAGGGATTCGATAGCGGCGACGACAGACGCCAGTTGCCACGTTTGGACGACGTCCCTTCAGATCGCCACCCCGGTCAGAGTGTTACGCTAGAGTTCCCGCCGACTGTCGTCTGATCAGTGATCACGGATCATTTTCAAGTCGTTGGCTACCCGATACGCTGTGGTTTCGTTTTCGTTTGTTTTTTTTCGACCAACGGCTTACCGAATTAACGTTAACATTTAAAAAAAATTGTATTTCTTGTTTGGATCTATATGACAACTCGATTATTTAACCTTTGCACAGCTGCCAAGACAATATCGTTACAATTCTAATTATACCTGTATATATGTAATTTTTTTAAAATTTTTAATTTTAAACGGTTTTTAAACAACGATCCGTGGACAACGTTGGGTGATTGCTAAAAATCTAAATAGAACTTTCCAACAAATACCTGTGATAAATACTAAAAAGGCCCAAACCATTGGTAATACTGCAGTAAAATAAGCAGATCACTCAAGGCATGCTGACACATGAATTCACATTTCTAGAACAAGGGAGAGTATCAATCGGTAATGCTACTTTTTAATGTTGCAAGAATTCAAAGTTTAAAGATCCTGCTTTAGATCCGTCAACTGTACAATGTTCCGTGGACAACACCAAGAAAACACCAGTGACAGAAACTAAAAATCTAAATGGAACTTTCCAACATATATCAGTGATAAAAACTAAAAAGGCACAAAACAATTGGTAATACTGCAGTAGAAGCAGATCACTCAAGGCATTCTGACACATGAATTCTCATTTCTAAGACTTGGGAAAGTATCAATCGGTAATGCTACTCTTAAATGTTGCAAGAATTTAAAGTTTAAAGATCCTTCTTTAGATCCGTCAACTGTACAACGATCCGTGGACAACACCAAAAAAACACCAGTGACAGAAACTAAAAATCCAAATGGAACTTTCCAACATATATCAGTGATAAAAACTAAAAAGGCACAAAACAATTGGTAATACTGCAGTAGAAGCAGATCACTCAAGGCATGCTGACACATGAATTCTCATTTCTAAGACTTGGGAAAGTATCAATCGGTAATGCTATTCTTCAATGTTGCAAGAATTTAAAGTTTAAAGATCCTTCTTTAGATCCGTCAACTGTACAACGATCCGTGGACAACACCAAAAAAACACCAGTGACAGAAACTAAAAATCCAAATGGAACTTTCCAACATATATTAGTAATAAAAACTAAAAAGGCACAAAACAATTGGTAATACTGCAGTAGAAGCAGATCACTCAAGGCATGCTGACACATGAATTCACATTTCTATACTCCGTTTCAAGAGAGAAGGTACACGTTTTTTCGTCCGTCGATGCGCATCTCCCACCAATGTCACCCGTTCGTTCACGATCGTAAAATGTTCCGGCTGCGGTCGGCAACGACTCGTTCGCATACGTAGCGCTGCTAACGTACATACCAAAATTTAAACGGCAACTAAACGTTACACCGAATGTTATCGGGTGTGTATAATCGATTTGGCTAGCCGTCGGGCAGTAAAAAGTGGGGGAAATTTGGCCTCCGCGCTGTTTGACGGCGGCAGTCGGATGCGCGACTCGTGTACCTTCTCTCGTGAAACGGAGTATAGGACTTGGGAAAGTATCATTCGGTAATGCTACTCTTCAATGTTGCAAGAATTTAAAGTTTAAAGATCCTTCTTTAGATCCGTCAACTGTACAACGATCCGTGGACAACACCAAAAAAACACCAGTGACAGAAACTAAAAATCCAAATGGAACTTTCCAACATATATCAGTAATAAAAACTAAAAAGGCACAAAACAATTGGTAATACTGCAGTAAAAGCAGATCACTCAAGGCATGCTGACACATGAAATCTCATTTCTAAGACTTGGGAAAGTATCAATCGGTAATGCTACTTTTTATTGTTGCAAGAATTCAAAGTTTAAAGATCCTGCTTGGATCCGTCAACTGTACAATGTTCCGTGGACAACACCAAGAAAACACCAGTGACAGAAACTAAAAATCCAAATGGAACTTTCCAACATATATCAGTAATAAAAACTAAAAAAACACAAAATAATTGGTAATACTGCAGTAGAAGCAGATCACTCAAGGCATGCTGACACATGAATTCTCATTTCTAAGACTTGGGAAAGTATCAATCGTAATGCTACTCTTCAATGTTGCAAGAATTTAAAATTTAAAGATCCTTCTTTAGATCCGTCAAATGTACAACGATCCGTGGACAACACCAAAAAAACACCAATGACAGAAACTAAAAATCCAAATGGAACTTTCCAACATATATCAGTAATAAAAACTAAAAAGGCACAAAATAATTGGTAATACTGCAGTAGAAGCAGATCACTCAAGGCATGCTGACACATGAATTCACATTTCTATACTCCGTTTCAAGAGAGAAGGTACACGTTTTTTCGTCCGTCGATGCGCATCTCCCACCAATGTCACCCGTTCGTTCACGATCGTAAAATGTTTTGGCTGCGGTCGGCAACGACTCGTTCGCATACGTAGCGCTGCTAACGTACATACCAAAATTTAAACGGCAACTAAACGTTACACCGAATGTTATCGGGTGTGTATAAACGATTTGGCTAGCCGTCGGGCAGTAAAAAGTGGGGGAAATTTGGCCTCCGCGCTGTTTGACGGCGGCAGTCGGATGCGCGACTCGTGTACCTTCTCTCGTGAAACGGAGTATAGGACTTGGGAAAGTATCAATCGGTAATGCTACTCTTCAATGTTGCAAGAAATTAAAGTTTAAAGATCCTTGTTTAGATACGTCAACTGTACAACGATCCGTGGACAACACCAAAAAAACACCAGTGACAGAAACTCAAAATCCAAATGGAACTTTCCAACATATATCAGTAATAAAAACTAAAAAGACACAAAACAATTGGTAATACTGCAGTAGAAGCAGATCACTCAAGGCATGCTGACACATGAATTCTCATTTCTAAGACTTGGGAAAGTATCAATCGGTAATGCTACTCTTCAATGTTGCAAGAATTTAAAGTTTAAAGATCCTTCTTTAGATCCGTCAACTGTACAACGATCCGTGGACAACACCAAAAAAACACCAGTGACAGAAACTAAAAATCCAAATGGAACTTTCCAACATATATCAGTAATAAAAACTAAAAAGGCACAAAACAATTGGTAATACTGCAGTAAAAGCAGATCACTCAAGGCATGCTGACACATGAATTCTCATTTCTAAGACTTGGGAAAGTATCAATCGGTAATGCTACTCTTCAATGTTGCAAGAAATTAAAGTTTAAAGATCCTTGTTTAGATCCGTCAACTGTACAACGATCCGTGGACAACACCAAAAAAACACCAGTGACAGAAACGAAAAATCCAAATGGAATTTTCCAACATATATCAGTAATAAAAACTAAAAAGACACAAAACAATTGGTAATACTGCAGTAGAAGCAGATCACTCAAGGCATGCTGACACATGAATTCTCATTTCTAAGACTTGGAAAAGTATCAATCGGTAATGCTACTTTTTATTGTTGCAAGAATTCAAAGTTTAAAGATCCTGCTTTAGATCCGTCAACTGTACAATGTTCCGTGGACAACACCAAGAAAAAACCAGTGACAGAAACTAAAAATCCAAATGGAACTTTCCAACATATATCAGTAATAAAAACTAAAAACACACAAAACAATTGGTAATACTGCAGTAGAAGCAGATCACTCAAGGCATGCTGACACATGAATTCTCATTTCTAAGACTTGGGAAAGTATCAATCGGTAATGCTACTCTTCAATGTTGCAAGAAATTAAAGTTTAAAGATCCTTGTTTAGATCCGTCAACTGTACAACGATCCGTGGACAACACCAAAAAAACACCAGTGACAGAAACTCAAAATCCAAATGGAACTTTCCAACATATATCAGTAATAAAAACTAAAAAGGCACAAAACAATAGGTAATACTGCAGTAAAAGCAGATCACTCAAGGCATGCTGACACATGAAATCTCATTTCTAAGACTTGGGAAAGTATCAATCGGTAATGCTACTCTTCATTGTGCAAGAATTTAAAAATTAAAGATCCTTCTTTAGATCCGTCAACTGTACAACGATCCGTGGACAACACCAAAAAAACACCAGTGACAGAAACTAAAAATCCAAATGGAATTTTCCAACATATATCAGTAATAAAAACTAAAAAGACACAAAACAATTGGTAATACTGCAGTAGAAGCAGATCACTCAAGGCATGCTGACACATGAATTCTCATTTCTAAGACTTGGAAAAGTATCAATCGGTAATGCTACTTTTTATTGTTGCAAGAATTCAAAGTTTAAAGATCCTGCTTTAGATCCGTCAACTGTACAATGTTCCGTGGACAACACCAAGAAAAAACCAGTGACAGAAACTAAAAATCCAAATGGAACTTTCCAACATATATCAGTAATAAAAACTAAAAACACACAAAACAATTGGTAATACTGCAGTAGAAGCAGATCACTCAAGGCATGCTGACACATGAATTCTCATTTCTAAGACTTGGGAAAGTATCAATCGGTAATGCTACTCTTCAATGTTGCAAGAAATTAAAGTTTAAAGATCCTTGTTTAGATCCGTCAACTGTACAACGATCCGTGGACAACACCAAAAAAACACCAGTGACAGAAACTCAAAATCCAAATGGAACTTTCCAACATATATCAGTAATAAAAACTAAAAAGGCACAAAACAATTGGTAATACTGCAGTAAAAGCAGATCACTCAAGGCATGCTGACACATGAAATCTCATTTCTAAGACTTGGGAAAGTATCAATCGGTAATGCTACTTTTTATTGTTGCAAGAATTCAAAGTTTAAAGATCCTGCTTTAGATCCGTCAACTGTACAATGTTCCGTGGACAACACCAAGAAAACACCAGTGACAGAAACTAAAAATCCAAATGGAACTTTCCAACATATATCAGTAATAAAAACTAAAAAGACACAAAACAATTGGTAATACTGCAGTAGAAGCAGATCACTCAAGGCATGCTGACACATGAAATCTCATTTCTAAGACTTGGGAAAGTATAAATCGGTAATGCTACTTTTTATTGTTGCAAGAATTCAAAGTTTAAAGATCCTGCTTTAGATCCGTCAACTGTACAATGTTCCGTGGACAACACCAAGAAAACACCAGTGACAGAAACTAAAAATCTAAATGGAACTTTCCAACATATATCAGTAATAAAAACTAAAAAGACACAAAACAATTGGTAATACTGCAGTAGAAGCAGATCACTCAAGGCATGCTGACACATGAATTCTCATTTCTAAGACTTGGGAAAGTATCAATCGGTAATGCTACTCTTCAATGTTGCAAGAAATTAAAGTTTAAAGATCTTTGTTTAGATCCGTCAACTGTACAACGATCCGTGGACAACACCAAAAAAACACCAGTGACAGAAACTCAAAATCCAAATGGAACTTTCCAACATATATCAGTAATAAAAACTAAAAAGGCACAAAACAATTGGTAATACTGCAGTAAAAGCAGATCACTCAAGGCATGCTGACACATGAAATCTCATTTCTAAGACTTGGGAAAGTATCAATCGGTAATGCTACTCTTCATTGTGCAAGAATTTAAAGTTTAAAGATCCTTCTTTAGATCCGTCAACTGTACAACGATCCGTGGACAACACCAAAAAAACACCAGTGACAGAAACTAAAAATCCAAATGGAACTTTCCAACATATATCAGTAATAAAAACTAAAAAGGCACAAAACAATTGGTAATACTGCAGTAAAAGCAGATCACTCAAGGCATGCTGACACATGAAATCTCATTTCTAAGACTTGGGAAAGTATCAATCGGTAATGCTACTTTTTATTGTTGCAAGAATTCAAAGTTTAAAGATCCTGCTTTAGATCCGTCAACTGTACAATGTTCCGTGGACAACACCAAGAAATCACCAGTGACAGAAACTAAAAATCCAAATGGAACTTTCCAACATATATCAGTAATAAAAACTAAAAAGGCACAAAACAATTGGTAATACTGCAGTAAAAGCAGATCACTCAAGGCATGCTGACACATGAAATCTCATTTCTAAGACTTGGGAAAGTATCAATCGGTAATGCTACTCTTCAATGTTGCAAGAGTTTAAAGTTTAAAGATCCTTGTTTAGATCCGTCAACTGTACAACGATCCGTGGACAACACCAAAAAAACACCAGTGAAAGAAACTAAAAATCCAAATGGAATTTTCCAACATATATCAGTAATAAAAACTAAAAAGACACAAAACAATTGGTAATACTGCAGTAGAAGCAGATCACTCAAGGCATGCTGACACATGAATTCTCATTTCTAAGACTTGGAAAAGTATCAATCGGTAATGCTACTTTTTATTGTTGCAAGAATTCAAAGTTTAAAGATCCTGCTTTAGATCCGTCAACTGTACAATGTTCCGTGGACAACACCAAGAAAAAACCAGTGACAGAAACTAAAAATCCAAATGGAACTTTCCAACATATATCAGTAATAAAAACTAAAAAGACACAAAACAATTGGTAATACTGCAGTAGAAGCAGATCACTCAAGGCATGCTGACACATGAATTCTCATTTCTAAGACTTGGGAAAGTATCAATCGGTAATGCTACTTTTTATTGTTGCAAGAATTCAAAGTTTAAAGATCCTGCTTTAGATCCGTCAACTGTACAATGTTCCGTGGACAACACCAAGAAAACACCAGTGACAGAAACTAAAAATCCAAATGGAACTTTCCAACATATATCAGTGATAAAAACTAAAAAGACACAAAACAATTGGTAATACTGCAGTAGAAGCAGATCACTCAAGGCATGCTGACACATGAATTCTCATTTCTAAGACTTGGGAAAGTATCAATCGGTAATGCTACTCTTCAATGTTGCAAGAATTTAAAGTTAAAAGATCCTTCTTTAGATCCGTCAACTGTACAACGATCCGTGGACAACACCAAGAAAACACCAGTGACAGAAACTAAAAATCCAAATGGAACTTTCCAACCTATATCTGTGATAAAAACTAAAAAGGCACAAAACAATTGGTAATTCTGCAGTAGAAGCAGATCACTCAAGGCATGCTGACACATGAATTCACATTTCTATAATCCGTTTCAAGAGAGAAGGTACACGTTTTTTCGTCCGTCGATGCGCATCTCCCACCAATGTCACCCGTTCGTTCACGATCGTAAAATGTTCCGGCTGCGGTCGGCAACGACTCGTTCGCATACGTAGCGCTGCTAACGTACATACCAAAATTTAAACGGCAACTAAACGTTACACCGAATGTTATCGGGTGTGTATAATCGATTTGGCTAGCCGTCGGGCAGTGAAAGTGGGGGAAATTTGGCCTCCGCGCTGTTTGACGGCGGCAGTCGGATGCGCGACTCGTGTACCTTCTCTCGTGAAACGGAGTATAGGACTTGGGAAAGTATCATTCGGTAATGCTACTCTTCAATGTTGCAAGAATTTAAAGTTTAAAGATCCTTCTTTAGATCCGTCAACTGTACAACGATCCGTGGACAACACCAAAAAAACACCAGTGACAGAAACTAAAAATCCAAATGGAACTTTCCAACATATATCAGTAATAAAAAATAAAAAGGCACAAAACAATTGGTAATACTGCAGTAGAAGCAGATCACTCAAGGCATGCTGACACATGAATTCTCATTTCTAAGACTTGGGAAAGTATCAATCGGTAATGCTACTCTTCAATGTTGCAAGAAATTAAAGTTTAAAGATCCTTGTTTAGATCCGTCAACTGTACAACGATCCGTGGACAACACCAAAAAAACACCAGTGACAGAAACTAAAAATCCAAATGGAACTTTCCAACATATATCAGTAATAAAAACTAAAAAGGCACAAAACAATTGGTAATACTGCAGTAAAAGCAGATCACTCAAGGCATGCTGACACATGAAATCTCATTTCTAAGACTTGGGAAAGTATCAATCGGTAATGCTACTCTTCAATGTTGCAAGAGTTTAAAGTTTAAAGATCCTTGTTTAGATCCGTCAACTGTACAACGATCCGTGGACAACACCAAAAAAACACCAGTGACAGAAACTAAAAATCCAAATGGAATTTTCCAACATATATCAGTAATAAAAACTAAAAAGACACAAAACAATTGGTAATACTGCAGTAGAAGCAGATCACTCAAGGCATGCTGACACATGAATTCTCATTTCTAAGACTTGGAAAAGTATCAATCGGTAATGCTACTTTTTATTGTTGCAAGAATTCAAAGTTTAAAGATCCTGCTTTAGATCCGTCAACTGTACAACGATCCGTGGACAACACCAAGAAAACACCAGTGACAGAAACTAAAAATCCAAATGGAACTTTCCAACCTATATCTGTGATAAAAACTAAAAAGGCACAAAACAATTGGTAATTCTGCAGTAGAAGCAGATCACTCAAGGCATGCTGACACATGAATTCACATTTCTATAATCCGTTTCAAGAGAGAAGGTACACGTTTTTTCGTCCGTCGATGCGCATCTCCCACCAATGTCACCCGTTCGTTCACGATCGTAAAATGTTCCGGCTGCAGTCGGCAACGACTCGTTCGCATACGTAGCGCTGCTAACGTACATACCAAAATTTAAACGGCAACTAAACGTTACACCGAATGTTATCGGGTGTGTATAATCGATTTGGCTAGCCGTCGGGCAGTGAAAGTGGGGGAAATTTGGCCTCCGCGCTGTTTGACGGCGGCAGTCGGATGCGCGACTCGTGTACCTTCTCTCGTGAAACGGAGTATAGGACTTGGGAAAGTATCATTCGGTAATGCTACTCTTCAATGTTGCAAGAATTTAAAGTTTAAAGATCCTTCTTTAGATCCGTCAACTGTACAACGATCCGTGGACAACACCAAAAAAACACCAGTGACAGAAACTAAAAATCCAAATGGAACTTTCCAACATATATCAGTAATAAAAAATAAAAAGGCACAAAACAATTGGTAATACTGCAGTAGAAGCAGATCACTCAAGGCATGCTGACACATGAATTCTCATTTCTAAGACTTGGGAAAGTATCAATCGGTAATGCTACTCTTCAATGTTGCAAGAAATTAAAGTTTAAAGATCCTTGTTTAGATCCGTCAACTGTACAACGATCCGTGGACAACACCAAAAAAACACCAGTGACAGGAACTAAAAATCCAAATGGAACTTTCCAACATATATCAGTAATAAAAACTAAAAAGGCACAAAACAATTGGTAATACTGCAGTAGAAGCAGATCACTCAAGGCATGCTGACACATGAATTCTCATTTCTAAGACTTGGGAAAGTATCAATCGGTAATGCTACTCTTCAATGTTGCAAGAAATTAAAGTTTAAAGATCCTTGTTTAGATCCGTCAACTGTACAACGATCCGTGGACAACACCAAAAAAGACCAGTGACAGAAACTCAAAATCCAAATGGAACTTTCCAACATATATCAGTAATAAAAACTAAAAAGGCACAAAACAATTGGTAATACTGCAGTAAAAGCAGATCACTCAAGGCATGCTGACACATGAAATCTCATTTCTAAGACTTGGGAAAGTATCAATCGGTAATGCTACTTTTTATTGTTGCAAGAATTCAAAGTTTAAAGATCCTGCTTTAGATCCGTCAACTGTACAATGTTCCGTGGACAACACCAAGAAAACACCAGTGACAGAAACTAAAAATCCAAATGGAACTTTCCAACATATATCAGTAATAAAAACTAAAAAGACACAAAACAATTGGTAATACTGCAGTAGAAGCAGATCACTCAAGGCATGCTGACACATGAATTCTCATTTCTAAGACTTGGGAAAGTATCAATCGGTAATGCTACTCTTCAATGTTGCAAGAAATTAAAGTTTAAAGATCCTTGTTTAGATCCGTCAACTGTACAACGATCCGTGGACAACACCAAAAAAACACCAGTGACAGAAACTCAAAATCCAAATGGAACTTTCCAACATATATCAGTAATAAAAACTAAAAAGGCACAAAACAATTGGTAATACTGCAGTAAAAGCAGATCACTCAAGGCATGCTGACACATGAAATCTCATTTCTAAGACTTGGGAAAGTATCAATCGGTTATGCTACTCTTCATTGTGCAAGAATTTAAAGTTTAAAGATCCTTCTTTAGATCCGTCAACTGTACAACGATCCGTGGACAACACCAAAAAAACACCAGTGACAGAAACTAAAAATCCAAATGGAATTTTCCAACATATATCAGTAATAAAAACTAAAAAGACACAAAACAATTGGTAATACTGCAGTAGAAGCAGATCACTCAAGGCATGCTGACACATGAATTCTCATTTCTAAGACTTGGAAAAGTATCAATCGGTAATGCTACTTTTTATTGTTGCAAGAATTCAAAGTTTAAAGATCCTGCTTTAGATCCGTCAACTGTACAATGTTCCGTGGACAACACCAAGAAAAAACCAGTGACAGAAACTAAAAATCCAAATGGAACTTTCCAACATATATCAGTAATAAAAACTAAAAAGACACAAAACAATTGGTAATACTGCAGTAGAAGCAGATCACTCAAGGCATGCTGACACATGAATTCTCATTTCTAAGACTTGGGAAAGTATCAATCGGTAATGCTACTCTTCAATGTTGCAAGAAATTAAAGTTTAAAGATCCTTGTTTAGATCCGTCAACTGTACAACGATCCGTGGACAACACCAAAAAAACACCAGTGACAGAAACTCAAAATCCAAATGGAACTTTCCAACATATATCAGTAATAAAAACTAAAAAGGCACAAAACAATTGGTCATACTGCAGTAAAAGCAGATCACTCAAGGCATGCTGACACATGAAATCTCATTTCTAAGACTTGGGAAAGTATCAATCGGTAATGCTACTTTTTATTGTTGCAAGAATTCAAAGTTTAAAGATCCTGCTTTAGATCCGTCAACTGTACAATGTTCCGTGGACAACACCAAGAAAACACCAGTGACAGAAACTAAAAATCCAAATGGAACTTTCCAACATATATCAGTAATAAAAACTAAAAAGACACAAAACAATTGGTAATACTGCAGTAGAAGCAGATCACTCAAGGCATGCTGACACATGAAATCTCATTTCTAAGACTTGGGAAAGTATCAATCGGTAATGCTACTTTTTATTGTTGCAAGAATTCAAAGTTTAAAGATCCTGCTTTAGATCCGTCAACTGTACAATGTTCCGTGGACAACACCAAAAAAACACCAGTGACAGAAACTAAAAATCCAAATGGAACTTTCCAACATATATCAGTAATAAAAACTAAAAAGACACAAAACAATTGGTAATACTGCAGTAGAAGCAGATCACTCAAGGCATGCTGACACATGAATTCTCATTTCTAAGACTTGGGAAAGTATCAATCGGTAATGCTACTCTTCAATGTTGCAAGAAATTAAAGTTTAAAGATCCTTGTTTAGATCCGTCAACTGTACAACGATCCGTGGACAACACCAAAAAAACACCAGTGACAGAAACTCAAAATCCAAATGGAACTTTCCAACATATATCAGTAATAAAAACTAAAAAGGCACAAAACAATTGGTAATACTGCAGTAAAAGCAGATCACTCAAGGCATGCTGACACATGAAATCTCATTTCTAAGACTTGGGAAAGTATCAATCGGTAATGCTACTTTTTATTGTTGCAAGAATTCAAAGTTTAAAGATCCTGCTTTAGATCCGTCAACTGTACAATGTTCCGTGGACAACACCAAGAAAAAACCAGTGACAGAAACTAAAAATCCAAATGGAACTTTCCAACATATATCAGTAATAAAAACTAAAAAGACACAAAACAATTGGTAATACTGCAGTAGAAGCAGATCACTCAAGGCATGCTGACACATGAAATCTCATTTCTAAGACTTGGGAAAGTATCAATCGGTAATGCTACTTTTTATTGTTGCAAGAATTCAAAGTTTAAAGATCCTGCTTTAGATCCGTCAACTGTACAATGTTCCGTGGACAACACCAAGAAAACACCAGTGACAGAAACTAAAAATCCAAATGGAACTTTCCAACATATATCAGTAATAAAAACTAAAAAGACACAAAACAATTGGTAATACTGCAGTAGAAGCAGATCACTCAAGGCATGCTGACACATGAATTCTCATTTCTAAGACTTGGGAAAGTATCAATCGGTAATGCTACTCTTCAATGTTGCAAGAAATTAAAGTTTAAAGATCCTTGTTTAGATCCGTCAACTGTACAACGATCCGTGGACAACACCAAAAAAACACCAGTGACAGAAACTCAAAATCCAAATGGAACTTTCCAACATATATCAGTAATAAAAACTAAAAAGGCACAAAACAATTGGTAATACTGCAGTAAAAGCAGATCACTCAAGGCATGCTGACACATGAAATCTCATTTCTAAGACTTGGGAAAGTATCAATCGGTAATGCTACTCTTCATTGTGCAAGAATTTAAAGTTTAAAGATCCTTCTTTAGATCCGTCAACTGTACAACGATCCGTGGACAACACCAAAAAAACACCAGTGACAGAAACTAAAAATCCAAATGGAACTTTCCAACATATATCAGTAATAAAAACTAAAAAGGCACAAAACAATTGGTAATACTGCAGTAAAAGCAGATCACTCAAGGCATGCTGACACATGAAATCTCATTTCTAAGACTTGGGAAAGTATCAATCGGTAATGCTACTTTTTATTGTTGCAAGAATTCAAAGTTTAAAGATCCTGCTTTAGATCCGTCAACTGTACAATGTTCCGTGGACAACACCAAGAAAACACCAGTGACAGAAACTAAAAATCCAAATGGAACTTTCCAACATATATCAGTAATAAAAACTAAAAAGACACAAAACAATTGGTAATACTGCAGTAGAAGCAGATCACTCAAGGCATGCTGACACATGAATTCTCATTTCTAAGACTTGGGAAAGTATCAATCGGTAATGCTACTCTTCAATGTTGCAAGAAATTAAAGTTTAAAGATCCTTGTTTAGATCCGTCAACTGTACAACGATCCGTGGACAACACCAAAAAAACACCAGTGACAGAAACTCAAAATCCAAATGGAACTTTCCAACATATATCAGTAATAAAAACTAAAAAGGCACAAAACAATTGGTCATACTGCAGTAAAAGCAGATCACTCAAGGCATGCTGACACATGAAATCTCATTTCTAAGACTTGGGAAAGTATCAATCGGTAATGCTACTTTTTATTGTTGCAAGAATTCAAAGTTTAAAGATCCTGCTTTAGATCCGTCAACTGTACAATGTTCCGTGGACAACACCAAGAAAACACCAGTGACAGAAACTAAAAATCCAAATGGAACTTTCCAACATATATCAGTAATAAAAACTAAAAAGACACAAAACAATTGGTAATACTGCAGTAGAAGCAGATCACTCAAGGCATGCTGACACATGAAATCTCATTTCTAAGACTTGGGAAAGTATCAATCGGTAATGCTACTTTTTATTGTTGCAAGAATTCAAAGTTTAAAGATCCTGCTTTAGATCCGTCAACTGTACAATGTTCCGTGGACAACACCAAAAAAACACCAGTGACAGAAACTAAAAATCCAAATGGAACTTTCCAACATATATCAGTAATAAAAACTAAAAAGACACAAAACAATTGGTAATACTGCAGTAGAAGCAGATCACTCAAGGCATGCTGACACATGAATTCTCATTTCTAAGACTTGGGAAAGTATCAATCGGTAATGCTACTCTTCAATGTTGCAAGAAATTAAAGTTTAAAGATCCTTGTTTAGATCCGTCAACTGTACAACGATCCGTGGACAACACCAAAAAAACACCAGTGACAGAAACTCAAAATCCAAATGGAACTTTCCAACATATATCAGTAATAAAAACTAAAAAGGCACAAAACAATTGGTAATACTGCAGTAAAAGCAGATCACTCAAGGCATGCTGACACATGAAATCTCATTTCTAAGACTTGGGAAAGTATCAATCGGTAATGCTACTTTTTATTGTTGCAAGAATTCAAAGTTTAAAGATCCTGCTTTAGATCCGTCAACTGTACAATGTTCCGTGGACAACACCAAGAAAAAACCAGTGACAGAAACTAAAAATCCAAATGGAACTTTCCAACATATATCAGTAATAAAAACTAAAAAGACACAAAACAATTGGTAATACTGCAGTAGAAGCAGATCACTCAAGGCATGCTGACACATGAAATCTCATTTCTAAGACTTGGGAAAGTATCAATCGGTAATGCTACTTTTTATTGTTGCAAGAATTCAAAGTTTAAAGATCCTGCTTTAGATCCGTCAACTGTACAATGTTCCGTGGACAACACCAAGAAAACACCAGTGACAGAAACTAAAAATCCAAATGGAACTTTCCAACATATATCAGTAATAAAAACTAAAAAGACACAAAACAATTGGTAATACTGCAGTAGAAGCAGATCACTCAAGGCATGCTGACACATGAATTCTCATTTCTAAGACTTGGGAAAGTATCAATCGGTAATGCTACTCTTCAATGTTGCAAGAAATTAAAGTTTAAAGATCCTTGTTTAGATCCGTCAACTGTACAACGATCCGTGGACAACACCAAAAAAACACCAGTGACAGAAACTCAAAATCCAAATGGAACTTTCCAACATATATCAGTAATAAAAACTAAAAAGGCACAAAACAATTGGTAATACTGCAGTAAAAGCAGATCACTCAAGGCATGCTGACACATGAAATCTCATTTCTAAGACTTGGGAAAGTATCAATCGGTAATGCTACTCTTCATTGTGCAAGAATTTAAAGTTTAAAGATCCTTCTTTAGATCCGTCAACTGTACAACGATCCGTGGACAACACCAAAAAAACACCAGTGACAGAAACTAAAAATCCAAATGGAACTTTCCAACATATATCAGTAATAAAAACTAAAAAGGCACAAAACAATTGGTAATACTGCAGTAAAAGCAGATCACTCAAGGCATGCTGACACATGAAATCTCATTTCTAAGACTTGGGAAAGTATCAATCGGTAATGCTACTTTTTATTGTTGCAAGAATTCAAAGTTTAAAGATCCTGCTTTAGATCCGTCAACTGTACAATGTTCCGTGGACAACACCAAGAAAACACCAGTGACAGAAACTAAAAATCCAAATGGAACTTTCCAACATATATCAGTAATAAAAACTAAAAAGACACAAAACAATTGGTAATACTGCAGTAGAAGCAGATCACTCAAGGCATGCTGACACATGAATTCTCATTTCTAAGACTTGGGAAAGTATCAATCGGTAATGCTACTCTTCAATGTTGCAAGAAATTAAAGTTTAAAGATCCTTGTTTAGATCCGTCAACTGTACAACGATCCGTGGACAACACCAAAAAAACACCAGTGACAGAAACTCAAAATCCAAATGGAACTTTCCAACATATATCAGTAATAAAAACTAAAAAGGCACAAAACAATTGGTAATACTGCAGTAAAAGCAGATCACTCAAGGCATGCTGACACATGAAATCTCATTTCTAAGACTTGGGAAAGTATCAATCGGTAATGCTACTTTTTATTGTTGCAAGAATTCAAAGTTTAAAGATCCTGCTTTAGATCCGTCAACTGTACAATGTTCCGTGGACAACACCAAGAAAACACCAGTGACAGAAACTAAAAATCCAAATGGAACTTTCCAACATATATCAGTAATAAAAACTAAAAAGACACA
This sequence comes from Rhopalosiphum padi, assembly GCF_020882245.1. Lineage (NCBI taxonomy): Eukaryota > Metazoa > Arthropoda > Insecta > Hemiptera > Aphididae > Rhopalosiphum > Rhopalosiphum padi. Next base: position 19,214,798 of record NC_083599.1, read on the forward strand.
AAACAATTGGTAATACTGCAGTAGAAGCAGATCACTCAAGGCATGCTGACACATGAAATCTCATTTCTAAGACTTGGGAAAGTATCAATCGGTAATGCTACTTTTTATTGTTGCAAGAATTCAAAGTTTAAAGATCCTGCTTTAGATCCGTCAACTGTACAATGTTCCGTGGACAACACCAAAAAAACACCAGTGACAGAAACTAAAAATCCAAATGGAACTTTCCAACATATATCAGTAATAAAAACTAAAAAGACACAAAACAATTGGTAATACTGCAGTAGAAGCAGATCACTCAAGGCATGCTGACACATGAATTCTCATTTCTAAGACTTGGGAAAGTATCAATCGGTAATGCTACTCTTCAATGTTGCAAGAAATTAAAGTTTAAAGATCCTTGTTTAGATCCGTCAACTGTACAACGATCCGTGGACAACACCAAAAAAACACCAGTGACAGAAACTCAAAATCCAAATGGAACTTTCCAACATATATCAGTAATAAAAACTAAAAAGGCACAAAACAATTGGTAATACTGCAGTAAAAGCAGATCACTCAAGGCATGCTGACACATGAAATCTCATTTCTAAGACTTGGGAAAGTATCAATCGGTAATGCTACTTTTTATTGTTGCAAGAATTCAAAGTTTAAAGATCCTGCTTTAGATCCGTCAACTGTACAATGTTCCGTGGACAACACCAAGAAAAAACCAGTGACAGAAACTAAAAATCCAAATGGAACTTTCCAACATATATCAGTAATAAAAACTAAAAAGACACAAAACAATTGGTAATACTGCAGTAGAAGCAGATCACTCAAGGCATGCTGACACATGAAATCTCATTTCTAAGACTTGGGAAAGTATCAATCGGTAATGCTACTTTTTATTGTTGCAAGAATTCAAAGTTTAAAGATCCTGCTTTAGATCCGTCAACTGTACAATGTTCCGTGGACAACACCAAGAAAACACCAGTGACAGAAACTAAAAATCCAAATGGAACTTTCCAACATATATCAGTAATAAAAACTAAAAAGACACAAAACAATTGGTAATACTGCAGTAGAAGCAGATCACTCAAGGCATGCTGACACATGAATTCTCATTTCTAAGACTTGGGAAAGTATCAATCGGTAATGCTACTCTTCAATGTTGCAAGAAATTAAAGTTTAAAGATCCTTGTTTAGATCCGTCAACTGTACAACGATCCGTGGACAACACCAAAAAAACACCAGTGACAGAAACTCAAAATCCAAATGGAACTTTCCAACATATATCAGTAATAAAAACTAAAAAGGCACAAAACAATTGGTAATACTGCAGTAAAAGCAGATCACTCAAGGCATGCTGACACATGAAATCTCTTTTCTAAGACTTGGGAAAGTATCAATCGGTAATGCTACTCTTCATTGTGCAAGAATTTAAAGTTTAAAGATCCTTCTTTAGATCCGTCAACTGTACAACGATCCGTGGACAACACCAAAAAAACACCAGTGACAGAAACTAAAAATCCAAATGGAACTTTCCAACATATATCAGTAATAAAAACTAAAAAGGCACAAAACAATTGGTAATACTGCAGTAAAAGCAGATCACTCAAGGCATGCTGACACATGAAATCTCATTTCTAAGACTTGGGAAAGTATCAATCGGTAATGCTACTTTTTATTGTTGCAAGAATTCAAAGTTTAAAGATCCTGCTTTAGATCCGTCAACTGTACAATGTTCCGTGGACAACACCAAGAAATCACCAGTGACAGAAACTAAAAATCCAAATGGAACTTTCCAACATATATCAGTAATAAAAACTAAAAAGACACAAAACAATTGGTAATACTGCAGTAGAAGCAGATCACTCAAGGCATGCTGACACATGAAATCTCATTTCTAAGACTTGGGAAAGTATCAATCGGTAATGCTACTCTTCAATGTTGCAAGAGTTTAAAGTTTAAAGATCCTTGTTTAGATCCGTCAACTGTACAACGATCCGTGGACAACACCAAAAAAAGACCAGTGACAGAAACTAAAAATCCAAATGGAACTTTCCAACATATATCAGTAATAAAAACTAAAAAGACACAAAACAATTGGTAATACTGCAGTAGAAGCAGATCACCCAAGGCATGCTGACACATGAGTTCTCATTTCTAAGACTTGGGAAAGTATCAATCGGTAATGCTACTCTTCAATGTTGCAAGAATTTAAAGTTTAAAGATCCTTCATTAGATCCGTCAACTGTACAACGATCCGTGGACAACACCAAAAAAACACCAGTGACAGAAACTAAAAATCCAAATGGAACTTTCCAACATATATCAGTAATAAAAACTAAAAAGACACAAAACAATTGGTAATACTGCAGTAGAAGCAGATCACTCAAGGCATGCTGACACATGAATTCTCATTTCTAAGACTTGGGAAAGTATCAATCGGTAATGCTACTCTTCAATGTTGCAAGAATTTAAAGTTTAAAGATCCTTCTTTAGATCCGTCAACTGTACAACGATCCGTGGACAACACCAAAAAAACACCAATGACAGAAACTAAAAATCCAAATGGAACTTTCCAACATATATCAGTAATAAAAACTAAAAAGGCACAAAATAATTGGTAATACTGCAGTAGAAGCAGATCACTCAAGGCATGCTGACACATGAATTCACATTTCTATACTCCGTTTCAAGAGAGAAGGTACACGTTTTTTCGTCCGTCGATGCGCATCTCCCACCAATGTCACCCGTTCGTTCACGATCGTAAAATGTTTCGGCTGCGGTCGGCAACGACTCGTTCGCATACGTAGCGCTGCTAACGTACATACCAAAATTTAAACGGCAACTAAACGTTACACCGAATGTTATCGGGTGTGTATAATCGATTTGGCTAGCCGTCGGGCAGTAAAAAGTGGGGGAAATTTGGCCTCCGCGCTGTTTGACGGCGGCAGTCGGATGCGCGACTCGTGTACCTTCTCTCGTGAAACGGAGTATAGGACTTGGGAAAGTATCAATCGGTAATGCTACTCTTCAATGTTGCAAGAAATTAAAGTTTAAAGATCCTTGTTTAGATCCGTCAACTGTACAACGATCCGTGGACAACACCAAAAAAACACCAGTGACAGAAACTCAAAATCCAAATGGAACTTTCCAACATATATCAGTAATAAAAACTAAAAAGGCACAAAACAATTGGTAATACTGCAGTAAAAGCAGATCACTCAAGGCATGCTGACACATGAAATCTCATTTCTAAGACTTGGGAAAGTATCAATCGGTAATGCTACTTTTTATTGTTGCAAGAATTCAAAGTTTAAAGATCCTGCTTTAGATCCGTCAACTGTACAATGTTCCGTGGACAACACCAAGAAAACACCAGTGACAGAAACTAAAAATCCAAATGGAACTTTCCAACATATATCAGTAATAAAAACTAAAAAGACACAAAACAATTGGTAATACTGCAGTAGAAGCAGATCACTCAAGGCATGCTGACACATGAAATCTCATTTCTAAGACTTGGGAAAGTATCAATCGGTAATGCTACTTTTTATTGTTGCAAGAATTCAAAGTTTAAAGATCCTGCTTTAGATCCGTCAACTGTACAATGTTCCGTGGACAACACCAAGAAAACACCAGTGACAGAAACTAAAAATCCAAATGGAACTTTCCAACATATATCAGTAATAAAAACTAAAAAGACACAAAACAATTGGTAATACTGCAGTAGAAGCAGATCACTCAAGGCATGCTGACACATGAATTCTCATTTCTAAGACTTGGGAAAGTATCAATCGGTAATGCTACTCTTCAATGTTGCAAGAAATTAAAGTTTAAAGATCCTTGTTTAGATCCGTCAACTGTACAACGATCCGTGGACAACACCAAAAAAACACCAGTGACAGAAACTAAAAATCCAAATGGAACTTTCCAACATATATCAGTAATAAAAACTAAAAAGGCACAAAACAATTGGTAATACTGCAGTAAAAGCAGATCACTCAAGGCATGCTGACACGTGAAATCTCATTTCTAAGACTTGGGAAAGTATCAATCGGTAATGCTACTTTGTATTGTTGCAAGAATTTAAAGTTTAAAGATCCTTCTTTAGATCCGTCAACTGTACAACGATCCGTGGACAACACCAAGAAAACACCAGTGACAGAAACTAAAAATCCAAATGGAACTTTCCAACCTATATCTGTGATAAAAACTAAAAAGGCACAAAACAATTGGTAATTCTGCAGTAGAAGCAGATCACTCAAGGCATGCTGACACATGAATACACATTTCTATACTCCGTTTCAAGAAAGAAGGTACACGTTTTTTCGTCCGTCGATGCGCATCTCCCACCAATGTCACCCGTTCGTTCACGATCGTAAAATGTTCCGGCTGCGGTCGGCAACGACTCGTTCGCATACGTAGCGCTGCTAACGTACATACCAAAATTTAAACGGCAACTAAACGTTACACCGAATGTTATCGGGTGCGTATAATCGATTTGGCTAGCCGTCGGGCAGTAAAAAGTGGGGGAAATTTGGCCTCCGCGCTGTTTGACGGCGGCAGTCGGATGCGCGACTCGTGTACCTTCTCTCGTGAAACGGAGTATAGGACTTGGGAAAGTATCAATCGGTAATGCTACTCTTCAATGTTGCAAGAATTTAAAGTTTAAAGATCCTTCTTTAGATCCGTCAACTGTACAACGATCCGTGGACAACACCAAAAAAACACCAGTGACAGAAACTAAAAATCCAAATGGAACTTTCCAACATATATCAGTAATAAAAACTAAAAAGGCACAAAACAATTGGTAATAATGCAGTAGAAGCAGATCACTCAAGGCATGCTGACACATGAATTCACATTTCTAGGACTTGGGAAAGTATCAATCGGTAATGTTACTCTTCAATGTTGCAAGAATTTAAAGTTTAATGATCCTTCTTTAGATCCGTTAACTGTACAATGTTCCGTGGACAACACCAAGAAAACACCAGTGACAGAAACTAAAAATCTAAATGGAACTTTCTAACATATATCTGTGACTACATTGTTTTAAGTTGTTAAAAAGACTACGTTTTTAATAAATAATTATTTAATTAAATTTTTTGAATGACAATTTAAGTTTTAATTTCGTATTCCGAAGCAGTATGTTTTTCTGAGTATTTTGATTCATAAAAATCGAATTGAGGACTAGTAGTCTACGAGTTATACTTATTTAAAATTTAGACTAGCAGAGTGGAGTAGTACAGGGTTACCCCCCAAAATATTTGTCCACTACTCCGCTTGTCTAAACACTAAATACGTATAACACATAAACTACTTGTCCTAAATTCGATTTTTATGTATCAAAATACTCAGAAAATTATACTGCTTCGGAATACGAAATTAAAATTGATATTGTCTTTCAAAAAATTTAATTAAATAATTATTTATTAAAAACGTAGTCTTTTTAACAACTTGAAACTATGTAAAAAAATGTTTTCAAAAACATGAATACTTTTTGAAATAATGAGCGTTTTATGATAAAAGAATCACCCTGAAAAATAATTTCATTGAGGTTTATTTATATTAAAGTGTTTTTTATGAAAATAATTTTTTTTTTATTTTTGCTTAATAAAAAGACGAATAAAACCTTCATATTTTGATACTTCTTTGGTTTGTAAAATAAATATCATTGTATCATTTTTTTATCTAACTCAGTCGCATTATATAATTTTTCCCTGGGAGGAAGCACAAAGTAAAGAACTAATTTTTGGTGATAATAAATTATATTTGTTCCTTGATGCACTCTATTTTTAGATAAAATTTAATAAACTCATTCTGGGGAGAGGGAATATAATGTGGCTTATGCTCTGATTCAACTTTTTCAGGTTCAATACGGTGATATACGATTGCGTACGATTGTCCCTTTTAATAGAACGATTTCGTACGTTTGTACAATTGCGTACGATTTCTTTACCTAGACCTTAAAAACATTACGAATGCAACGTTGCCAACAATTAATTATTAAAAAATTAATTTTTATAAATTAATATTTTAATTAAAAATAAAAAATGTATTTATTAATTTATTTTATTTTAAATTGGTCATATATTCTTAATTTAAAAAAATATAAATATAAAAATATTAAATAAAATTCAATACGTCGTAAAATAAAATCAAAATACATATTATAAATTATAAATTAAAACCTTGATATCGATAACCAGTCCCAGATAAAAAATTTAATATGTTACCATCTATTTTAAATACTAATATAACGGTGCTAATGTGCGACACGTCAGGAAATCCGATATGATATTTGGCATTTAATCTTATCTTATAATAGTATGTTATAGGTAATTGAAAAGTATTGGCCTGGGAATAATAGTCACAGTAACGTTTATGAAATCGTAACAAATACAAGCAATCATTTCCTAAAATAAATTATACTACAAATTTTCAAGATTCTGAACAACGGCAACGTTGCACTAATTTTGGGTAGGTAGAATATACGCAATCGTAACGCACCCGTTCAATATACCTATGGAATCAAAAGAAAAAGGTCGAGAAATAAATATCTTAAGTTGATCGATGAAAAAAAAACAGGTTGTGTTATTGTCAAACAATTAAAACAAATCTTATAACAATATTATGGTGGATGATCATCCCTAACAATACATTTATATATATACTATATGGCACAAAACGCCGAACAAATAAAAAATATAAATAACAAAAAAAAAAAATTATGATAGCTTATCTGATAACCGAGGTGGTGATAACTGACGCCTGGTGGAAAACACAATTGCCAACCGACCGGATGACGGCGACAACACACGAACTTTCCTTGGTGGACAATCCTGACGACGCACTGCGGTTCTGGCTCACCGATGAGTCACGGACCACGGATGGCCCCCACGGGAGGCCACGATGACGAGCGGTTGCAGATTCCGGCGATAGCAACAGCGGAATCGCACCGATCAGAGATTATCGAACGAACACTGATCGAGAACTCTTCATTTGAAAATTAATGGTTTCCCATGACACAAGCCAATAATCTCTTCATGGAGCGCACTGCAGCTTCCCACAAACCCTCAAAATGAGGGGAGCTGGGCGGGTTAAAATGCCAAGTCCAGTGTGGGCGTGAATCATCCAACGTGGCTTGTTCCTCCGGGCTGTTGATTATCGCGTTTAATTGTCGGTCGGCACCCACGAAATTGGTGCTGCAGTCAGTGAAGATGTTCGACGGTACACCTCGCAGGGCGACAAAACGGTCGAATGCCGCGAGAAAGGCGGCCGTTGATAACGTTATTAAAACTTCGAGGTGGCACGCTTTTACCGCGAAACGAATAAAGACGGCGACATGCACTTTGTATGATCGAGATTTCCGTAGGCGAGTTTCTTGCAGTTGCAATGGACCGGCGAAATCGATGCCTACGCTGGCAAACGGGCGGCACTGCTGGACACGAGCGGGTGGCAAATCGGAAATCGTCGGCTATGGTGATGGATGATTAAATCGAACACGAACAGCGCACTCGTTGCTAACTTGACGTAATACCGATCGTATAGAAACGATCCAGAATTGTCGGGATATCATGGCGGTCACGATACGTGGTCCGGCATGGCAGCAAAGGCGATTCCAGCGGTGGCACAGCAATAAAGCGAGGTACGATCATTTCGCTAGGAGTATCGGGTGCCGACACTCACGCGTCAATAGCGAGTGACGTAGTCGACCGCCAACTCTAACGATGCCATCAGGATTAACAAACGGACATAGGCGGGGGAGTGGCTTGTTCAACACTCGGCGGCCGTGGTTTAACTCGTGCAACAATTGCTCAAAAAATATACGTTGTGACTCGATCACTAGTGGGCGGAGGGCTGTATAAAAAAATACATTTTACCACGACCAAATTATCGTATTCCTATATTATAAACATAATATTTTTGATATAAATACGTCCGACGATGGGGGGGGTAAACACCCAACCCACCCCCTGGCTACGCCACTAGTTGTAGATTTCGGCGATAGCAACAGCGGAATCGCACCGATCAGAGATTATCGAACGAACACTGGTTCGGAACTGGTCGAGTTCGGCAAAATAACCCCGTGAAGCTGCCGCTGCGGGAGAACGGCGTACGCGGTATGCCGCGAGAATGAACGTGGCGACACTACGGGCGGCGTTAAATGATAACGACCCAAACGAAACGAGTTTTGACACCCACGAGTCGCACGACCGAGCACAAGAGGGCACACACAAGGTAAAAAAGCCCGCACACAAAAAACGGCGTTTCGAAAAAACGTAGTCGGACAACGGATCCGGAACGACTGGATGAGCGGCGGCGTTGTGTATAGTACTATAGTATAATGCGTATACCGTTGACCGTATACGACATAAGACTGGTTATCGCAACGTTGTCGGCAACGCTAATCGCAGTTGTGCTAATGACTAATACCGCCATGGAGCAAACAATTTTTGCCACTTATTCCCCCCTCCTCATAACCAAAAAAAATTTTTTAGTAGTATAATTTATATACCTCCATAAATATAAAATAACAATTTTTAAAAAGAGATTTAACTCTAATTGAAAATATAACACAACTACACAAGTAAACATTAATAAGTTAAATAATTATAATAATGTAGATTTGCAATAATACATTCAAAATCGTTATAATTGAAAAAATCAAATTGTTTCATAAGTTTTAACACTACGTACTAAAGTACTACAGTAGAGGGAAAAAAACGACTAAGTGAGAAACGTTAATTTTGGTTAAAAGTTATTAAAATAATTGTCATCATAAATAAAATTATTTTTAAATTACATAGAAATTCGAAAGCACATCACTTGTTGAAATAAACTTTTCATTTATATTAATTTTTTTAATATGTAATTTATATATTTATTTATATTTTATAATTAACTCTTTAGTTTAATATAAGCGTTTTAATTGTTTATTTAATTACTGTTTTATTATAATTGTAATTTTTTTATTTACATATATTATTTTATTTCTCAATTTTCTACTATTATTCTAATAAATTGTACAGTACTTTAATGTTATAGGGGAAACCCGTATATTTTGTAATAAATAAATAAATAAATTAGAAGTAAGGCTTCAAAATCACAGGTTGCGATAAACCAAATTTTATCGTTAAAAAATGTAAACGTATTTTATACCTAGGTAGTAGGTACCTACGTAGTTTTGATGGGCGAAGTCGCAACGATAGTAATAATATAATATAGAGATGGATATAAACTATTATAGGTTCTACTATATTTTGTAAAACATTAGGCGTCAGTTACGTCTTGATCGTTCGACGTGAATACGCGATACTTTAAGGAAATTTAATAATTAATAAAAATAATTGACTTTTTATAATATATTTATACTAAATTAATAGCTATTTGACATTTTAAAGTTAACTGCATTCAACGTTTTTTGTCGTGTATACTATTCGTCATTCAATATGATATCTATATATTTTATTTTTATTATTATTTATTTATTTAAATATATATTTATTTATAAAATGTCGTTTATTTCCTAGATTCGATTCGTGTAACTATGCGTATTGTACTATTGTCCAATACTTATCGTAGGAATTAGACAATTTACAATACTACAAGACAAGTAGAGATTTAATGAAAAATACAAAGTGAATATTGAAATGATTTAAATTTAAAAATTATTTATAAAAACCAATGTAACATTTTATTTTTCAGATAGGTGTAGTTTAATTTTAAAATTTCGTTTAAAAAAAAAATAAAATCTGTTTAATACTGTTTGACGATTACACACGCACACCTATACTGGCTATACTGACTTGCTGTACTATATTACACTATGCAAGAAATCACCGTATTTTACTTTATCATATCACGCTCTAACCGCCTACAATCTGTATATGTATATGTATGTGTGTACAAGTTTAATCTACTGCCGATCCCATAGGTAAAAACTAAAAACCAAGAATTATCGTTTTTATTAACTTTATCATCATTTTATTTACGGCTTTCCACAGCAACTTTACGTATACTAGGTGTAAACTATAAGTCTATTAATGTATAATATTAAGTGAATAATAGATGTTATCATAGATGTTTCTGACCAGAAATTATTTATTTTATTCAACGGTTTATCACTTAATTAAAATTTAACACAATATCAAGTATATTAGTCAACAATCTTTATTGAGACCTATTCAATGAAGAGATATGCCAAGAAATAACCATTAGGGTCCTTTTTTTTAAATATTATTCATGAGTCATGAATCATGACTAATTCGAACAAAAATCGTATGTGTAAACAACTAATGTTAGTTCCTACACGACGAAAGAATAGGAATATTATAAGTTATCAATCTACGTCTATAAAATACTGTCATACATTTTAACCCTTTATTCTCTATACAATAAATACTTTATAACTTTATAAGCTATCTATTTAATTTAATTTTTATCATCAACATCCGCATATTTTTAAAATTATCGAAATTCTCAAATTATTTCAAGTTAATACATATATAAAAATAAGAACAACTGATAGTAACTTAGTAATTAAAATAAGTCAAAAACATGCCGAAAAAGAAAATTTTATAAATCAAAAAATAAAAGAATATTCAACTAAAAAAATTAATCAATATGACTACGTTAAAGCTTTAAGCTTCTAAAATAAACCTCATTAAATATAATTTTTTTTTTTTATTGTTTTATTTTATTAAAATTATTAAATTGATAATATTTATTAGGTAAATTATTAAATATTATAAAGAATTATATATTATACAGAATAAAGGGTTAAAATGTATGACAGTATTATAATATGATATAACTGATATTATTAGATTGATAACTTATAATATACTTAGTGTAGGAACTTACACGTGTACCTTTTTTTTACCATGTAGGAACTTACACATGTACCTGTTTTTTACTGTGTAGGAACTTACACATGTACCTGTTTTTTACTGTGTAGGAACTTACACATGTACCTGCTTTTTACTGTATAGGAACTTACATATGTACCTTATTTTATCGTGTAGGAATTAACATATGTATCTTGTTTACCTGCTATAGGTCTCGTGTAGGAACTTACATTCGCCCGTTTGGGATGCGCCGCCACGGATCTAGGACAATTGGTCCCAGCGAAAAAATGTCGTATACCGACAATTGGTCCCCGTCATAATTGTATACTCGGACAATTAGTCCCCGGCGTAAATGTAAATAGTTAAATACAAAATTTAATTAAAATTTATGTAAATCTCGAAAGCCTATACAAATAATTTAAAAGATCGTCTTTTGAAAAGTTATTATCAAAACTTAATATTGCAAATAGAAATAATGTTTTTTTCTATGTCGCTTACAGGTTTCATAAAATTATTTATCTACGATATCATAGTGGTTATTATTAGTTGTAATTTATTGATACCTACCTTTCTTATCCATTCTGCCGATTTTATATCGATTCCGCCGGCTATTGATTCCGTCAGCTACTGTTTATAATATATATATATATATATATATATATATATATGTTTCATACAATGTCCGGAATTGTACATTTCGCAATTTGTACAGTGATTTTTGTACACATTGCAAATCGTACAATGTTGCTGTACAAAGTAACTAGATTGTACAAGTTACATTATTCAATTCGCGATGTGTACAATAATCACTGTACAAATTGCGAAATGTACAATTATTGTACAAATCACAAAATTTAAAAACATAATATTATAAAAATTACAGTTTTTCGTATAAAAAAATATTATTATAAAACTACACATTACTGTACATTGTACACATCGTGATATAAAATAAAATACGTGAATCTATAGTAACTGTTGTGTTTTCAAAGTATTTTCTTAATAAATATTACATAATAGTGTATCATACAAAATTAGATATACCTGGTCTTTACATATTAGTATACTACAATTATTGTACAAATCACAAAATTTAAAAACATATTATATAAAAATTATAGCTTTTCGTATAAAAAAATATTATTATAAAACTACATATTAATGAAATCAAATATAATTACGTATTATTTTCTTATTCGACGATATTATTTATTATTAAGTTCATTTTTATTTATTTTTTAAACAAATAACTATTACCTATTATATTTTAAAAGTATTATATTATTGAAAAAAACATTTTTTAGAATGTTTATTAATTGGTAAAAAAATACTTTGTATTTACCATTTTACTTTTACGCCGTGGACTAATTGTCCGAGTATAAAATTATGACGGGGATTAAACAGTTTGGGATTTGCTAAATATGTCAATTTTACATAAACAAATTGAGCCGTCGAGGGACGCCTGCCAGATGTGAAACATCAACAATTTACTTTTTGTAATAATGTTGATAATTATTATTATTATTATTTTTTTAATTATTATTATTATTTATTTTTTGTCAAGCTTCAGCGAATTGAGACGACGAGCCACGAGTGGGGCGTGGCGACGCGTCGCCACTCCACAGTCGGTCTCACTACCGTACCGCGCTATTAGATATTTCACATCAATAATCTATAATCATGAGATTTAAATATAATATCATACAAATTAATTTTAAAGAAAAACAATTAATTCAAGAATTATAATTTTTGTTATAATTGGTTAAAATACAATCGTGATACATGCAAATTTAGTGTCAATTAATTGGTTAATATAGAGGGCGATTAAATTGTCTACATAAATTACATTTATTTAATTAGTAATTACATATTTTGTAGTATTTATTCGTTGATTTTTTCTTAAGATAATTGTTTTTTTTTTAATTAATCGACGAAGAAATATAAATCAATTCAATCTGAGTATAATATTATAAAGGTCGTGGATTATTATAAATTTAATTCGATTAATGCATTTTGTACATATTTGAGTATATAATTATCTAGAAACCTAATTGTAGCTCAAATTGGAATATCACTGCAGATATTTAAAGGGGAATATATTATGCTTTCTTTATAGTTTTAACTTGTATTTGATGATTTTTAATATTATAATGATAGACATACATTCATTAACATTTATTATTAAGTATTTCCATAACTTATTTAAATTTTGATTAAAAATTAATAATACTATTATAATTATTATTTTAATTAGTAATACTCCAATAAGTAAATCAAAACAGCATTTTCTTTTTTTCATGTTATAATATAGTAATTTATTATTAATTTTGATAGGTACATAGATACATGTACTATTAAATATTAAATAACATACAATCACAGGATATCTTATTAGAAACAACAATATCCAAATGGGTTTTCAATTAAATACATTTTAATAAACAAAGAATATTTCTGTACGTTGATAGACAACTTAAATATATATAACCTATAATATACTATAAATATATAAATACGATAACGACTGATGTACATTTATATATATTCGTTCTTTAATTAATTTTAGCAATGAAAATGAATGATATTCATAACTAATCGATATAAACTTTATACGCATATGATGTGTACTCTAATTACGGCCTAACTTAGTGATAATCATGATTCCCATAGACCATTATTTTAATAAACATTAATATTTCGCTAATCTAACTGAGTTCGACTTTCAAATGTTAATCATAATTTATGCTCTAAATTTTTCTTTATTTATTTAGATTCTTAGTGGTGAATATATTTATTTAGCATATAATTTTTTTTGTGGTTGTATTAAGAAAAAATAATTTGATGTTCTTCGTAAAGACTGGTTTGCGAAACAAACAAAGGAAAAAATACGAAAAAATTTGTATTTTTATACCAATAATTTCAATACAAAATCAATTTAATTTAATAATTTAATTTAACAATTATTAAATTGTTAAACATTATAGTTAACATGCATAGAAAGAAAGCAATTATTTATACAAAAAATTAAAGTATATTGTGTCAAATACTAATACATTAATACTGTTTTATCTGACCATTTGCAATTTAGGTAAAACGCTGTCTTAAAACATGCTATGTTGTCATATGACCAGGGGCGTGTATATGCGGGAGTCGTATACTCCGCGTATACTCATTACAATATTTATAAAGAAATGCATATACATGAAAAAAATATTAATTTTATACTTTATTAGGAATACGGTTGATAAATGTTGTTGTGTGTATACGGTGAATGGTGACAAATGGAAAATGGTATATTATTTTATTGGACGTAGCCCATTCGGCTCCAATTTTCCTAAACGGCTCCTGTTATAAAAATAACACAAATTCCTCTTCACTTCATACAGACTGTCTCAAAAGAGGTATGGTTAAAAATGTGTTGGTGAAAACTAAGTAAATTACAAAAATTTATTATATAAAAAAAGAATATACCTACTATCGTATTATTGTGAATTAAATTTAAAAGTTAAAAAAATGTAAAAACATATATTTATATATAAAAATATTTAATAAAAATTAAAAATTAAATTATAGGTAAATTTTTTTGGCAGAATTTTTTTATATACTTCATACGAATATTTTTAGCGAGTACACGAGTACGTATAATTTATAATTTCAGTATAGAAATTATGTTCAATGTTTCGATATTTTCGATATTATCAATATATCTTATATTTTCAGTAAAAAGTTTTTATACATTTTAAATTTAAAAATACAATATATCGGTGGTATACAGTGCTCGATAGTAATACAAATACGTCCTACATGTTACGGTAAAAATAAAAATAATAATAACAATCAAAATGCATAATTTATTCAATATACTATAAATAGATAACAAAATTAATAATTGTTATTTTTAAAATAAAAAATCATAAAATAAATTCGTTTACTTATACTATATAGAGACTTAGAGTAGCTCAAATTGGTATACCGGTATTACCGAAGCAGTTTGGGAACTTAGACGTTTGTAAATTTTTTTTTCGACAAGAGCCGTTTAGGAATTTACCTGTTTGTAAAACCTTTTTCGACGGTAGCCGTTTTGGAATAAGCAAACAATGGACGGATGGGATGCACCGATTTTATTAATTGTTTTTGAAAATTTTAAATTGGTTTTTTAAATTCTATTTTATAAAATTAAAAATAATATAGTTTGAATATTACTTATCAAGTTGTAAAATCTAAGACCGTAGTACAATCGAGTATAATATAATATTTACGGATGATATTGATAGTACTATTTATTTTCTACAGCGGTATTTATAGGTATGTTATATATGTTATGTATTTTATATAATTTTTCGACTAAGTGTCGAACGAAGTAAGAACATTTTTTTTAAAAAAACCTACATTTAAAAAAATATGGCGTATACTCAAGACGTTATTTACCAATACATCCCTGCACACATGACTTCACGCTTTTAACAACGAAATATGGAAATGTACGTAATGAATTCTTAGTATGGTTTATTTATAGCTAATGTTAGTAGTTAGTACAATATTATTGATAGTTTATTGTATGACCTAGTATTATTGAATATGTAGAGTAGAATATACGATAATCATAAAAGATGGCTTTGTGTCGATGTACACGTATGTACCTACTACCGTCGGAATAAAACAGTAAGTTTAGAAATAAAATTGTTTGGGCTTTTAACAATATGACTATTATTGTTCGTACCCCCCTTATACAATCCATTGTGAATTATGTGTAGATACCAGCGTAATACTAAAATATCAGCGACATTGCGTTCCACAGAACGCACTATAATAGAAGAGTGAGTCGTATTCTTTTTAACAACAAAATAATTTTGCAAATATTCGTATAATTTTTAGACTTATTTTTTCAAATAGTAGATACCTACTAAAAATGTTTTAATAACAATTTCTAAAATCAAACTTGTAAACGATGAACATAAAAATATTATTCTCTACAATCGAAAGTGAACCTTAATATAATACAATACGCGCCGTGTTGTACGGAGTATTTCTCAATTGTGTATTTATTAACAATGACCTCAGACCGTGTTCAGAGCCACAAAAGACGACAGGTCGTTGGGTTCGTCCGGTTTTACAAAAAAACTGCTGAAAATATATTATAGCTATCAGGAAAAAAAATGTCGTACCGTATACAGAATACTGTCAATACTACCACTATATAGCACGATCATTAATCTCATATAAAAGAAATGAAATGTTTTTGTCAATGTATACCGAACAATTCGAAACCTGTTGACGCCAGTTTACTCGCGGGTAGTTCTTTGGTGGCGATGCATGCACAAAAAACGTCTTATACAGCCATGTACACCATATAGGTACATTTTAATACATTATAAGATCCATAACAATATAACTGTCCATACGCTAGGTGTGGTCTTTAGCTAACGCAGATTTTCGGACACACAGTACAATGTGGGTTTTTAACGGAAGGTCGAATTATATTCGTTAAGGCGATAAAATTTCAAAGTAAATAATTTAAAATCAATATCGTCTTCCAGAGTTCATTATTATGTATAGTAATACAGACAACACAGCGAAACCTTCCATAGTGGACATCTCCTAATAGCGAATGTCATTTGGGAAATTAGTATATTTTCATTACTTTTCAACTAAAAGCGATCACCGATAGGCTAAAACCGTTAAGGACATCACAACACTAAAAACCAAATTTGCTTAGATTTAAAGTATGTCATTATCTAAGAAAATATATAGTGTGAATCTCACACTTAAACACTAATAATTACACAATGAGATACAGGCGTTTGAAAATATACGTGTGACGTCATAGACCCGAAGTCGGAACAACGGCGTATGTTTTTACCTGCAAAACTGTCTAGATTAACACAACGATTTCAATCGTTTAATATAATATTTTAAAATTATTTTTTATGTAACCTTAAGTCTTTTTTTGTTTTTATAACACTGATGTGATTATAATCTTGATATACTTTTTAATTTTTTTACAGTAAATAAAACTATTATAGTCAATTTCGTAAAATGTGGTTTGCGCGGCAATACAATGCGAGTCGCGAAGTCAATAATTTTACTAAATAATAATTTCTAATATGTATGCAACAACAAGATATATTCAATTTTAAATCACACTATCGTCATAAACATACTTGAGATTATGAAAAAAAAAATTCTGAAATATTATTTAAAGTTATAAAAACCATTGTGTAAATCAAACTATACTTTTACACGTAAAATATAGGCGGTTGCTCGGTCATCGGCTCTATGACGTCACGCGGCTATTCATTTACCAAAAGGTTTTTTATTGGGTTGTCTACAATAACACACAAATAAACTTAAAATTAAAAAAAAAAATTATTGTTGTTCGTCAGTTGCACGTAACCTTCTTATAATGTTTATAATACTATTATCATTTTATTACCTACACCACTTGCGCCGATTGGATGAGTGTTGACATAGTTTAGGCATAATATGTCCCAGTCTGATTTTCTAAACAGCCTAACAATAAAACGAAATAATTTAAAAATACATGTAATCCAACAACAACCGAGTTATATAATTATAATATTATTATTCCGATTTACATGCGACGATATACGGCCCGTGGTGCGGCCGATCGGTTCGCGGCGAATTGAGATGACGTCTTCATCGTACCTACTACCTGTGCCTTGTTTTCTCCGTCAGGTCCGCGCGTCTTAACAACGCGTAACATCAAAATACGTAATACGTTTTGTGATTTCTGAAACGCCCCTAATGGCCCTTATTATTACGTCATCATCGTCATCCTGTGTGACTAGGTCCAAATAATTTAGTTTTATTTTTCGATGATCGAACACAAATGAAGTTGGACACGGCAGTGATAACAATTAATGCAGTATATACCTACTGTATGTTATATACAGCCTTAAAATCGAGATCGTTTGTATTTTATGAACTCTAAACCTCAGACGACCGTTGACACTGCCGGTTGTGTCAATGAATGTGTGTGTGTGTGTGTGTGTGTGAAGGAACAAAGTATAATATTATATTCTCGCAACTTGCCTATATCAAACGTATATTTAAATGCAATCTATTATTGTGTATTATTTTTTTTTCTGTTATCCATATTATGCGTATTTCATCTGTGGACTGTATTGGTCACACATTTTTTCTGCCTCTACGCAGAAATTCCAAATTATAAGCTACATAATACTGCAGCATATATAGGTATATAATGTTGCAGTAAGAATATTATATATATACAGTAGTTAATATAATATAGTTCAATATAAATGACCGTAAAGTGAGTGGTTTATAAGAAGATTGCCAAAGGCACGGTTTCCCTGCAGCGTCCAGACGCCGCATCTACTGGTCTGGATATGCAAGCGTCTGGACGTGCTGTTTCACTCTTTGAAGCTGCAGAGAAATCGTACCTTAAGCATTATTATTTGACTCAACAATATAGCCAATATAGTACGTATCGTTAATCATCGCATTAAATTGTCACGTTTTGACCGCCGACTGTTGTCCGTTTTATCTGTTGTGTACCGGGAATCGGGATTATAGCTTATATTCTTGCGATATAGATTCGGCTGGTAATTGTAAATAACGCTAGAATACCGTTTATTAAAAAATGTACTGAAAAGATCCATAATATAAAAACTCTGCCAGTTTTATTTTCTTACATACAATGAGTATACGGTATATGGACTTCCGCCAGTGTTCCCGAGTCCCTGCCATATAAGTACATTAACATCGGTTGTGATGACACAATACCTCGAAATTTCCAAAGTAGATATTGGTTTCTATTGCGTCGTTTGATTTTATACCGTTACGTGATTTTTTTTTCTGGCGGTGTTCACACTAAAAAAAAAAAAGGTACTTGTGACGCAGTTTACATGCGTTCAGATTTGATACGGGTAGTATATATAGGACCTATCGGCAGCATTTTTAAACAAAATTTCTCGGAAAATATAAGCCAACAAAATAAGGTACTGCGACTCTGCGAGTCTTTGACAGTATTGCCCACATAGTTATACCAATATTATTTAAACTAATCAAAATAAAATATTATTAAAACTAAAACTGTCGAGGGTTTGACGTATTAGTTTTACATTTAAATATCATTCGACTTTCAGGCTTTGTATTAAAAATGTTAAAAATAACGCTGTACATCCAAATGAATATAAATTTGTTTTATAAACGTTGTGAGTAAATATTTGAACAAAAAAAATATTAATCTCTATTACTCCAAACGTTTTTAATAGGTAATTTACTCAATGATAACTTAAAAAACATAAAAAATAATTGCTTTGGATGATTGTGTTATGTCCCATGTTACGCATGGGCCAGATAGAGAGAGAGAGTGAGTGAGACGTGAAAGAGAGAGTGAGACGTGAAAAAGAGTGTGAGTGAGTGAACGCATACGATTGCAGTGCCATCGGTTATAATGTACATTGTACGTGTTCAGAATTACTTTTGGATGACGCTGCCGACTGCTCGTTTGTGCATGCTCCTGGTATCTGAGGGAAACAAATTGAATGTTCGCATACGACAAAATATACTAGAAATTTAAAAATTCCGGTTTTAATCAAAATTAATTTTTTGAAAATATAGAATTAAGAATTTAAATAAAATAAATATTCTTCTTTTAATTAAGTTTAGTAAGTGGTGCGATTGTCCCCGTCGTCCACGCCACGAGCCGCCACTCGATGGTATGGACGCGGTACCCATTCTACTGGCAATTTATTCCCACTTTGCCGCCGTATCATTTCGTCGAATAGTGTTTTAAGTGTTTACTTTCCAGATCTTTATTATATTATTATTTCATTTAATTACATTATTATTATTCGATTGTCGATCATTGACTTGTATTTATAGAACGTATATGATATTGTGGTGTACTGTGTACCTAAGACCTAACTATATAATATTCAGGTACGGATCCGAGGGAAGGCGCGTTAAGGTGCTTTAAAGCCAGCCACTTTTGGAAGTGTAATATTTAATTTTTAATATTTAAAATGTAAAAATATTAATAACTACGCATATTGATAATAATTTTCATATTTATCATTTGAGTATATAATGTATTATAACTAACAATATTATCTTACATATTAATTAAAAATTATATTTTTTTGTAAAAAAAATTAAATCCCCGTATTACATATTTCTAGTTTCTGGATCCACTATTATATTACCTACATCGGCTACATCTTACAATAAATGCAATTATTTATAATAATAATAATGCCTACTATAGGGCCTTATGTGATGAAGACGATGATGGCGTGATTTAAAATTGAATATATCTTGTTGTTGTATACATATTATTAAAAAATAAAATTTAGTACAATTATTGAGTTCGCGACTGGCGTCGTATTGCCGCGCAAACCAAATTTAACAATATTGACTATAATATTTTTATCTACAATAAAAAAAATTAGAAAGTGTATCAAAATTATAATTACACCAGTGTTTTAAACACAAAAAAAACGCTTATGGTTGTATGAAAAGAATTTTTAATAAATATTATATTTATTGATTGAAATTGTGGGTATTAATCTAGACACTTTTGTACGTAAAAGATACGCCGCCGTTCCAACTTCGGCTCTATTACGTCACACGTATATTTTCAAACGCCTGTATTTCATTGAATAATAATTACTAATTAGTGTTTAAATGTGATAACACTGATACCCCACACCCGCATGTAGTCGACTGGGCGGATATTCGTCGCGGCAACACGATAACGGCACGGCAAATGGGCTGCAGTATTTTTTTTCAGTTATTATAAAATAATATTGTTTGTATTCATTTTATCTCTTCGTTCCTAATTTCAAAGTAAGACGAAACAAATAAGTTTATCATATGATTTTTAAAAATTCAAATGTCTATTTTTTTTTGTTTGGATCCAAAATGAAATGTTGATAAAGATTAATAACATACATGACGTCACACTAATCGTCCGTAGTTCAATAACATAAAGATAAATAAATCGACCGTTGTTCAATATCGATAGAAGAATACACAACAATATACATAAATAATACACAATGTATAATGACTCGTATTTAAAAATATATAACACAACAATATAGGCATGTTTTGAGTATAAATGTATAAGTATAAAAATATTATCAATTTATTATATTTTGTTCGTTTACACACAATACACATTACACACGCACGCACACGCACATATACACTCAAAAATTCACACACATTGTTGAGATTTTGACGTATATATATATTAAAATGTAAAGATAATAATTATTGTTCCTATCGAATTATTGATAATAATTTTTAATATTTATCATTTGAGAATATAATGTAGTATATGATCAAATACTATCTCCTTTCCATTAATGTTAATATTTAACCTAGCCCTATCATCTAGTGTATATCCTGATTTGTTTAAAAAATGTGTAGTTACTCCAATTTTCAAAAATGGAAATAAATTGGATTGTAGTAATTATCGTCCTATCTCACTCTCTTTATCACTATCTAAACTGTTAAAAAAATGTTTAAAATCTAGACTTATGATCTTTCTTGATAAAAATAAATTCTTGGATAAAAACCAATATGGTTTTATTAATGGTAGATCTACTAGTAATGCCCATTTTCAAGTAAATCACTATATTCGTGATAATCTTGATAAAAAACAACAAGTGATGGGAATTTTCCTTGATGTTAAAAAAGCTTTTGATTCAATTAATCATGAATTACTTTTAAAAAAATTGGAAAATGCGGGAATTCGGGGTAGTGTCCTTAAACTATTAAGTTCTTATTTATCTTATAGAACTCAGTTAGTTAAAATTAATAATACCTATAGTAATCCTTTAATATTGACCCATGGTGTACCGCAAGGCACTGTCCTTGGACCATTATTCTTTATAATATTTATTAATAATTTATTTGATTTAGCACTAAATGCTAAAATAATTTGTTTTGCAGATGATACTGTAATATTATTGTCTGATAAAACATCTTATGCACTATATTCTAAGGCAAACATGATTGTAAACCATGTTAAATCATGGTTTGATATTAATTTATTAGAACTAAATCTAAACAAAACTAAATATATGCATTTCAGAATTAATAATACAAATCATAATATATATGATAAAAAATATATATACACACATCATCTTGTAATTACTCTAATTGTATAGTAGATTGTTACTTATTAGAAGAAGTAGATAACATTAAGTACCTTGGGTTATTTTATGACAATAACTTGAAATGGTGTACCCATATACATTTTTTAACAAAAACTATTAGAAAATTATTTTATATCCTAAAGGATATTAGATACATATGTAGGATACAACATAAACGCATTATATATCTATCATTAGTTCAATCAATCTTAAATTTTGGTATTGAATTCTGGCACTCCACCTATACTAGTCACATAAACAATTTATCAAGAACAATTAATAGACTAATTAAATATATTCTAAACATACCATCATCTAATATTATCATTTATCATTAACATCTATAACTCCTTGAATATCCAAAATTTAGATCAACTTTATAAAAAACGCCTATTATTATTAATTTTCCAATATAAACATTTACTTATGCCATCAAATCATGACTACAGTACAAGATATCACATAAATATTAATTTGACCAAGTATACTTGTAACTCCAATTTTGGTAAAATGAATCAATTATACGTTGGAATTGATTTGTGTATCAAATACAGCATTAATATATTAAGTTTCCAAAATTTTATTAATTATTATATATAAAAAATTTATAAATTAATTAATATTATAAATACATTATTACATTTTTATTCTAAAATGTAATTACTATTTACTATAAATTTTATATAATGTACCAACAATAATTATTCTATGTACCTATTCTATTTGAACAGCTATAAATTATTTTGTTATCCAAACTGTAGTATTATTACCTAATAAATATCAACTATTATTTTATATTGTATAAATTCATATATGATTAACTTTATGTACTGATAATTATTATTATATTATAAATCTTATATAAAAGTTAAAACAATAGAACTCTTAACCCCACTACAAGCTATGGCTTATAGGGGTTTAGTAACTTTTTATTTTATTTTATTTCATTGTATAATGTATATATTATGTTTGGTTACAATAAATTATTATTATTATTATTATTATTATTATTATTTATTAGAGTTACATCAAAAACCGATTTCGCGTGAAAATGTCTGTTTTTCCCTGCTCTTTAGAAAATTACTATAGGAATTTTTAATTTTGACCTTCTCAATGCACCAACTTGTTTTCGTGTATATCATCACGTTTTGCAGGAGTAGAAATAATGCTTTAATTTTTGACTTCAGCCCCTCTTTGAAAAGGAAAATGAATCTAAATGATACTTTCGTGAGTTAAAATTTTACGGAATTTTTACGCATAATCAATTTTCAACAAAATCGCTTTTTTATTTTGCTGTAACTCAAAAAAAAAATCATTTTAAGTACTTGAAATTTTCACTAAGTCTAAATATTTTGACTTTTTTAAGCTATTTATTGACAATTGAAATTTTCAATGTACCTAATCTAAGATACCTATATATAAGTTTTTTTGTTTGAAATGCCAATAAAAAAAATTTGGCATTTCAAAAAATTTTTAAAATATAATACAAGGTTTATAATAAGTTGCACTTAGCGTAGTAAAAAAAAATTCAAAAATTGTTAGTCACAATTGTTGTTTATAAGCTAAACATTTAAAGTTCAAATGTTTACAAAATATGTCAAAATCGCGAAAATTTGCAAGGAATTTTAAGTTAAAAATTCATAAGGTTTTAGTGATTTATATCTAAAACCCAATACAAGGTTCTCTATAACATTTTCTTCAAATCACTGTAAAAAAAAAACTCCAGGACAATGTAGAAAAAAATGTACGAGCGTATGAAATTAAATACTTTACAAAATTGCATAAAATAATAACGGTTTATTACAATTTAAATATAGCTAATAATATAATATAATCCTAGACTGACAAATTATCTCCATCATAATTCAGAATCGATTTCGTATACAATCATTCCTGTCATTGCATTCAACCTACTCTCCATCACTATACTATACAGCAGAGCGATACTCGCTTTTCAACCCTTTCTAAATTTAAATACGGAAATTGTCTTACAAATTTTAATTATTTAAAATAGCAAAATATGTTAACGGCAAATCAACGTTAATATATTGTCAATATTTTTGTTTTGTTGTTTTTTATTTTCAATAACTCAAGTTAAAATTATTTAGCCCCCCCCCCCCCCACCATAATAAACCCCTAGCTATACGCCTCTACATTAAAATTTTGATAACTCGAAATATTTGTAGTTAGTCGAATTATTTTTTTCCCCGTGAACTTTGATTTACCGAGAGTACACTGTAATATTGTATTATCATTTTCTATACACGATAAAATTTTCAAAATATTTTAATTGGGAATGGGACTTTTCGGCGCTGCCGTTTCGACGCTGCCGTATCGGCGATAGATATTTTCGACGCTGCCGTTTCGGCGACGCCGATTCGGCGATAATGACAAAATACAATAATGTTATAATGAAAATAAAGTATAAGAATAAAAAAATAAAAAATGCACTATAAAATTGTATTTAAATTATATTTATTATAATAACTAAAAAATTGGAAAAAAAATTTTATATTTTATATTTTATTTTTATAGTATTGTTACTTTTGTATTTATTAGTTGTTTAGTTCTGGACGTACTAATTGGCTACTATTACTACTAGCTATGATAAAATTGTTATCGAAGATAACTTGTACCTATGTATGTATCATGTATGTATGTATGGTGTAATAATAATATAAATAATAATAAAGGATAGTAAATAGGTATATAACGGCAATAATTTACTACTTCCACTACTTCCAAGCAAAAAGGCTAGTGTTTATGAAAAATTATTAAATATGTTAAAAACGCTTGAACCAAATTTAAATCCAGACTCAATTTCTTGTGATTTCGAACTTGCTGCTTTTACAGCTATAAAAGATGCATTCCCAAATGTACAAATATTTGGATGTTATTTTCACTTATGTCAAAACTTTCGATCTAAATTAGGTGAGCTACATTTAATATCTCGTTATAAAAATGAACCAGAATTTTGCATACACGTAAAAAGTATTATCGCATTAGCTTTCGTTCCTATATCAGATCTTGATGATGCGCTTTTTTTTTTACAAATGTATATAGTTTTTTAATCTATATTATTTTATATCTAAATAACTGCCTATAAGTTATATGTGTATTATTTTGTACTAAAATCCCAATTCTAATTATTACTATATACTATTATTATACTATTTTTATAGTCATGAATGTCGTTGAACTTAAATAAAAAAATAACAATATAAACATTATAAACTTTTTAATATTATAAAATAGTAATTCTATCACCATTTTCTACTATACTATAAAGTACAAAATTGAACAGCCAACAATTACAAAATCACAGGTTATCAACCAATATCTGACTACAACTTTATAAGATAAATAATTATCTTGTTAGTATATATGTTAAGTTGTTTCAGATGTGCTAATAGGTAATAAACCTTAAATAAGTAATGGTAATCGGTCAAAAAATCCGGGGACAAAAAGTCCGAAAATACAAAATATTTTATATAATTAATATTTATTTTAAAAATGTATAAATGTTTATAGACATTATATATTATTATATTTATTACAACATATTAGAACAACAATATCAAAATGTATTTGTAACTAAATACATTGTATAACAAACAATGAATTTTATTTTATTTATAAACATGTCAATTTAAACAAAATTAAAAAAAAAATAGTATATCATAATTATTAATTATAATAAAAATATATAAATTTGTCATTATAATAGGTACCTAACTAGTAACTATGCTACTATATAGTGAATTTCCGTTATATTTTTGTTAGTTATACGAAATTATAATAATATGTGTTGTACAGTATTTTTAAATTTTCAAAATAAATATTAATTAGGTATATAAAATATTTTGTATTTTCGGAATTTTTGTCCGACACATTAAAATTATAAAAATGTGCTCGGACTTTTTGTCTTATATAATAAAACGTGAAAAATAGTTCGTTTACTATATAAAGAAATATAAAGAATGCGTTGCGGTTGCATAGAAAAAAGCTCTATGTCGTAAGGTTTATGTGCATTGTGCGCCGTGATGCGGTCGATTATATTAATTATTATTATTATTTCAACTACTGTGATTTTTCGAATATTTTCCACTTTTCGTAAGATTTTAATTGGGAAAGAGTTTTTCCAACCAGTTCTTTTCATATTCGCGTGATGTGCGTCTTTTGAAAGCCGCACGTGTACAGCTTTTTATACCGTTTGCGTTTGTAGCGATCGCGATCGCGGTAACGAGTACGACTGCCGACGACGATCCTCCGGACGTTTTTCTTCTCTTTTTATTTTCTCACATAGGATCGCAAACGCTGATCGATGTACGAGATATTTATCCTATATTTTTGCTTAAATTTGCACGCATACCTACTATATTAAGTAGAGCACTGATGTTTGATTTGAAGCCCATTTATCCATTATATCGTATTTATATTGTTCTGTTGCTCTCGGTAGCTTTAACGGGTTGTGCTGTATATCATATAAATATAAGTGTTTCTCGACGAAGTTTATGTCGCAAAGTACTGTATTCGTGTAGTTGAGTGTATGACAATAATATTTTATATTTTTGTACACCAAATAATGCAAATGTTATTATTTATAAATAATAATTAGACTTCTGAAGTGTATAGTTATCCAACACTCAACTAATAAAAATCAATATATATAAACGTTATAATGTATTTTTGTTAATAATATGCACTATTAAACAATTAATAGTATTCATTAGCTACCACGTGTTTGTAAAACTTTGCTCAAGAGTACCTAAATAAATTATTTAATAATTAATAACCATTAATGAGTTTTAATTTATGGCCTGAATTGTTTATAATATATTATATATTTTTTTATAATATCTTATTATTCTAATAAATTGTACTGTACTATTTAATGTTATAGGGGAAACCCGTATATTTTGTAATAATAAATATTTAATATTTGAGTATAATTCTACGGGTTTTAAATTTAAATAATTATATTCTTATATTGTTGAATAAATAGGTACCTACCTAATGAGAAACAATATATGTATTAATAGTTAAAATATGTATTAAAATTATACAGATCATGTTTGAGAATAAATATTTAAATCTTTGAATGAATTTGGTACATTCAATTTAGTATATAAATATAAAATATATT
Source organism: Rhopalosiphum padi (assembly GCF_020882245.1). Taxonomy (NCBI): domain Eukaryota; kingdom Metazoa; phylum Arthropoda; class Insecta; order Hemiptera; family Aphididae; genus Rhopalosiphum; species Rhopalosiphum padi. The sequence continues at coordinate 19,241,938 of NC_083599.1, forward strand.
AGTCATATTATGAAATATGTATGTAATACATATGTCAGTCCATCATTTTCAGTTGATGCAAACGGTCGTCGATCGTCTGTGTTGTTCTCTTATCTATATTTCGTACTAGTGATTTATTAATTAATTAAATTATGTTGGTGTGCTCCGTTTGTAATGAAGATGTATTCGATAATGAAGATATCAAATGCAGTAAATGTAAAATGTTTTTTCATTTTGCATGCGCCGGTTTTAGAGAAGTCAATTTCAGGAAAATGAGTGCTTCAAACAAAATGAAATGGTTTTGTGTAAATTGTAAAGATTTTAATTCTGAATCAGGTGCTGTAGTAAATCAAGTAAAAAACTGTTCACATTCTGATAAAATATTATCGGATCTGAAAGATTCGGTTAACTTCTTGAGTGAGAAATTTGACGATTTTAAATCGCAATTGAGTGATATTATCAAGTCGATTAATGATGTTAGATTAGAAAATAAACAGCTAAAAGAACAAAATCAAAAGTTAATAAATGAAATGAGTGTGGTCAATAAAAAAATTAATTTTGTGGAACAAAAAATATTTGAAAATCATATTGAAATAGTCGGTGTTCCAGAACAAGTAAATGAAGATTGTTGCAAAATAGTTGAAGAAATGTCATTGGCATTAGGAGAAGCTGTATCAGTTACATCTGCATATCGCTACCGGTCCAAAGTGCCAAATAAAATTGGAAAAATTGTTGCTGTCTTAAGCAGCTATAAAAATAAAAAATCGTTGATGGAGATGTCAAGAAAGAAAAAACTTAAAGCAAAAAATGTCAATGCAAACTGGAATGATGAAGGTATATACATAAACAACTATTTAACACAAGCAAATAATAATTTATTTTACAAAACTAGATTGTTTGCAAAGGCTCATAATTATAAATATGTGTGGTTCAGAGATAGTAAATTATTCTTAAGAAAAGATGAAAATAATAAAGTCATTCTCATAGAAGACGAAAATAGTTTAAAAATATTATACAATAATTGATCTCTGTACCTTTAAATTGTATTCATTTTTTTTTTGTTAGATAATGCATGTTGTAGATACTGTTGAAAAAAACCTGTTATATAATACTAATTATTTCCTTACAATATCTGAATTTATGAAAAAATATAATATTTGTAATAATCTATCAATTACAATAATATGTGTTAATATTAGGAGCATAAATGCTAATTTAGATGAGTTACTACTATTTTTGCAAAATGATTCAGATTTCCATTTAGACGTAATTGTGTTAACGGAAACCTGGCACGATCCTAAAAATTGTATTTATTCTTTACCTGGGTATAAAACATTATACTCTACCACGAAAAGAAACCAGAATGATGGCATAATTGTCTTTGCAAAACAACATTTAGATATTGATTTTCATGAATTCAATTTTTGTGAAGCAAATATTATTAAGTTAATTATCAATAATATTGTTGTACCGTTAAATCTAATATGTATATACAGGTCACCCTCGGATATAATTAATGAATTTTTGACTCGTTTAGAAGCTATATTAATGTCAGATAAAGACATTGTTGATAGCACTATGACTATCTTATTAGGTGATATTAACATAAATATAATAGGTAATGATAATGTTGAGAATAATTACCTTGACTTATTATCATCTAATGGTTTTAGTTCTCTTATTAACGTATATACGAGAATTCCTGCAGGTATTAGTAAAAACTCTTGTATCGATCATATATTTGTCAAATCAAATAAAAAAAAAAATGCCTTGATAACATTGAAGCTGGTGTACTTCAAACCGTTTTTTCAGATCATTATTCTACCATTATATCTATTCCAAATGTAATTAAAGAGAAAAATAAATCAACCACATTTGAGTTTATTAATTTTAAAAAGCTAATTGATACTTTTAATAATGTTAAATGGACGGATTTATATAGTATTTGTGATGTAAATGAGGCAATGGATTTAGTATATACACGTATTTTTGATGCTATAAATATTTCAAAGAGTCTTAGAAAACTTAATTCTAAAACTAATCGTTTAAAAAATTGGATGACATCAGGTTTGTTATGCTCGGTGCGTAAAAAACAAGAATTATCTTTAAAAACAAAAAAACATCCAAACAATATTAAATTAATTCAGTACTTTAAAAAGTACAGAAATAAACTAAACTATGTTATTAAAATGGCAAAAATAAATTATTACAATGACCAATTTCAGCGTGTTTCTGGAGACCCTAAAAACACATGGAAATTAATAAAAAATCTAACTAATAAACCAAATACTGATAATGATATCATAAAACGCCTTAACTATAACGGGAACATTATTGATGCACAAAAAGAACCTTTAACTGCGTCCAATCATTTAAATATGTTTTTTTCCACTATTGGACAAAATCTAGCAAATAAAATAGATAAATGTTTTGATGAAGTTTCTGATGAGCGTACACCAGTGATCAATTTCAACAATTTTTTCTCGGTAAAAATACACTCGATGGAAATCATGAATATAATAAATCATTTTAAAGACGATGTGGCCTGTGGTTTTGATAAAATTAATGTCAAAATTTTAAAAAACTTAGCACCGTATATAATAAATCCTTTAACACACATATTCAATTTAAGTCTGAGACTTGGTATTTTTCCAGATAAATTAAAAGTAGCAATAATTAAACCTCTACATAAAGGTGGTGATAAAGAAAATATGAACAATTACCGACCAATCTCTATGTTGAGTAGTTTTTCAAAAATTTTTGAAAAAATTATCAAAGCTCGTTTGATAGATTATCTGGAAAATAACAGTCTTCTTTCTAAAAATCAATATGGTTTCAGACCTAGGAGAAGTACCGAAGATGCTTTATATGCTGTCACAACATTTATTTCTAAAGCACTCGATAAAGGTGATAAAGCATTAGGTATATTTCTAGATTTAGCGAAAGCTTTCGATACTGTAGATCATAGTTTATTAATTAAAGTTTTCAGTAGTTATGGTATAAATGGTATTTGTTTAAACTGGTTCAAAAGCTATCTAAATAAGAGGAAACAAATTACAAATATGAATGGAGTTTTGGGACAGGTAAATGAAGTTATGTATGGTGTACCTCAAGGTAGTATTCTAGGTCCAATTTTGTTTATTATGTACATTAATAGTCTATGTGATATGAGAGTTGATGGAAAAATAGTTGTATATGCGGATGATACATGTCTGTTATTATCAAGTAGTAATTGGGAAACTCTTAGACAAAAAACGGAATTAAATTTCAAGAAAATAATAAAGTGGTTAAATATTAAAAAACTTTCTTTAAATTTCAACAAAACAATGTTCATGGTTTTTTCAATAAATTATACTTTACCACCGTTTGAAGAAATTACTTTACATGACTGTTCAATTGTATCAAACTGTAACTGCCCGAAAATCAATATAGTAAAAAGAATTAAATATTTAGGACTAATATTCGATTGTAACCTCAAATGGAATATTCACATCAATAGTTTAATAGTAAAATTGCGATCGTTAATGTTCAAATTTCATATATTAAAACATATAACATCATCTCATACATTGAGAATAGTTTATCTTTCTCTATACCAATCTATATTGCAATATGGCATGGTAATTTGGGGAGGTGCATCCATAAATGTTCTTAAGCCATTAAGGGTTCAGCAAAATAGTTTAATTCGTATATGTCTGAAAAAGGACAATCTTATTGGGTCTACCTCGTTAAACTATATAGAGTTTAATGTGCTTCCGCTTGAATTACTTTACAAAAAATCCGCAATCATGTTTGTACATAAAAAATCAGACTTTTTCTTTATTAAACAGAATGACAAGCCTTTGGGGGAAGATAGACTATGTAATATTAAAGTCTTATTTACTAATACGAGTTTTGGTCAAAAATTTATTAATTATATGGGTCCTGTCATTTTTAACGCCTTGCCAATTGATGTGAAAAAAAATATTTTTAATGATCAAATTAACATAAAAAAATGTATAAACAACATTTTATCTAGTGAACTAAGGAAATGTCTATTATAAGAAAATTGTATATTTTAGTATCTCTTAATTATTTTAATTATTTTACAATGTTGGTTATTATTTGTTAAATTAAGTAATTAATTAAATCATATATATATGTACTGTTACTCCCTACACCACCACAAGCCTAGCTTAAAGGTGTAGGTAATTTTTATTATTTTCTTTAAATACTTTGTTTGTATTGTGTTTTCAAATAATAAAAAAAAAAAAAAGAAAAAAAAAAAAAAAAAAAAAAAAAATTTTCAATTTCCATTCGCATTTTATCGGTCACCCAGAAGTCCAAAAAAAATGTATCACATTCACATAAGTGAAAATAAGTTTTATTCGATAATTAATTGATATTATTATGTTCAAATCAGTATTATTTTTGAGGTAAGGTTATGTCATAGTCTATAAAAAAACAGCAATATTAAGTTATTGTACAAGTGTATTCTTTATAAACACTTATTTTACATTCAAATGCAACAAAACATTCTAGTAGATATGTACGATCTTTTTTGTCTTATCAAAATTATTATATCTTATCATCTGTTATATATTTATATTTCATATCTTTATGCATTTTAACATTCGTATTAGTATTTAAATTTCAACTGCAAAGTGGTTTCACAAATGTTGTAATAAGAATGAAGTTTATATGTTAGTTTTTGTTTGATTATTTCCATTTCTGAATTGCTCAGTGTTTTCCCGTACTAGTTGTAATATAAAGATTTTCGTTTCAGTTATGGCATGTATTAGTAACATTTTTTCCTCCGACCATTATACATATTTAACCGACAACATTTTTTCAGATGGTAGTAAGGCAGATCACTTGATGCATGCTGAGACGTGAATTCACATTCCTACCACTTGGCAAGGTATCAACATCCTACAATGAACAATGGACTAGAAGATTCTAATAATAATAATGGCTTTATGCAATGTACGAGTAATAAATATTGAATGTAATTGATAGTCAATTAATCGTAGTATAACATAAAATAAGGGACAAAAAAACATGATCATTATATTCAGAAAATAATTATTATTTACCATCATTAACATTCTTATATTTCATTGAAGCTGATACATCATAAACACTATAAAACATGGTTTTACATAATAATTTACACAATTATTGCTAATTCATAATTTATCAAACTGCTTATAAAACACTCAATTCTCATGTTTGTGTCTTAAAACCTTGACTACTAGATTGTGAAAATGATTTTTATTTACCATTATTAACATTCATATATTTCATTGAAGCTGATACATCATATACACTATAAAACATGGTTTTACATAATAATTTATACAAATATCACAAATTCATATTTTTGACTGCTTATAAAACACTCAATTCTCATGTTAGTGTCTTAAAACCTGGATGAATAGATTTTGAAAATGATTCTCATTTAACATTATTAACATTCATATATTTCATTGAAGCTGATACATCATAAACACTATAAAACATGGTGTTACATAATAATTTACACAATTATTGCTAATTCATAATTTATCAAACTGCTTATAAAACACTCAATTCTCATGTTTGTGTCTTAAAACCTTGACTACTAGATTGTGAAAATGATTTTTATTTACATTATTAACATTCATATATTTCATTGTAGCTGATATATTATAAACACCATAAAACATGGTTTTACATAATAATTTACACAATTATTGCTAATTCATAATTTATCAAACTGCTTATAAAACACTCAATTCCCATGTTTGTGTCTTAAAACCTTGACTACTAGATTGTGAAAATGATTATTATTTACCATTATTAACATTCATATATTTCATTGAAGCTGATACATCATATACACTATAAAACATGGTTTTACATAATAATTTATACAAATATCACAAATTCATATTTTTGACTGCTTATAAAACACTCAATTCTCATGTTAGTGTCTTAAAACCTGGATGAATAGATTTTGAAAATGATTCTCATTTAACATTATTAACATTCATATATTTCATTGAAGCTGATACATCATAAACACTATAAAACATGGTGTTACATAATAATTTACACAATTATTGCTAATTCATAATTTATCAAACTGCTTATAAAACACTCAATTCTCATGTTTGTGTCTTAAAACCTTGACTACTAGATTGTGAAAATGATTTTTATTTACATTATTAACATTCATATATTTCATTGTAGCTGATATATTATAAACACCATAAAACATGGTTTTACATAATAATTTACACAATTATTGCTAATTCATAATTTATCAAACTGCTTATAAAACACTCAATTCTCATGTTTGTGTCTTAAAACCTTGACTACTAGATTGTGAAAATGATTTTTATTTACATTATTAACATTCATATATTTCATTGTAACTGATATATTATAAACACTATAAAACATGGTGTTACATAATAATTTACACAGTTATTGCTAATTCATAATTTATCAAACTGCTTATAAAACACTCAATTCTCATGTTTGTGTCTTAAAACCTTGACTACTAGATTGTGAAAATGATTTTTATTTACCATTATTAACATTCATATATTTAATTGAAGCTGATACATCATAAACACTATAAAACATGGTTTTACATAATAATTTATACAAATATCACAAATTCATATTTTTGACTGCTTATAAAACACTCAATTCTCATGTTAGTGTCTTATAACCTGGATGAATAGATTTTGAAAATGATTCTCATTTAACATTATTAACATTCATATATTTCATTGAAGCTGATACATCATAAACACTATAAAACATGGTGTTACATAATAATTTACACAGTTATTGCTAATTCATAATTTATCAAACTGCTTATAAAACACTCAATTCTCATGTTTGTGTCTTAAAACCTTGACTACTAGATTGTGAAAATGATTTTTATTTACCATTATTAACATTCATATATTTAATTGAAGCTGATACATCATAAACACTATAAAACATGGTTTTACATAATAATTTATACAAATATCACAAATTCATATTTTTGACTGCTTATAAAACACTCAATTCTCATGTTAGTGTCTTAAAACCTGGATGAATAGATTTTGAAAATGATTCTCATTTAACATTATTAACATTCATATATTTCATTGAAGCTGATACATCATAAACACTATAAAACATGGTGTTACATAATAATTTACACAATTATTGCTAATTCATAATTTATCAAACTGCTTATAAAACACTCAATTCTCATGTTTGTGTCTTAAAACCTTGACTACTAGATTGTGAAAATGATTTTTATTTACCATTATTAACATTCATATATTTAATTGAAGCTGATACATCATAAACACTATAAAACATGGTTTTATATAATAATTTATACAAATATTACAAATTTATATTTTTTTTCATATTGAAAATCAAAATCAGCAAGTTTAAGTTATTCTACAAGTATATTTCTTTTATACATTTTTTTTCATTAAAAATCAACACAACACTCTGGTAGATTTTTATTATCTTTTATTGCTCATCAATCATCATTATTATAATTTCTCAAACCATTATATATATTTATATGACTATTTTTTTTTTAGATGGCAGTATAATAGTAGATCACTCAAAGCATGCTGAGACATTAATTAACATTTAAGGAATTTGGGAAAGTTTCAACATCCTACATTGAACATGGACTCGAAGATTTTGAAAATAATAATGATTTTAAGCAATGTAGTTTGTAATGAATATAAAATGTAATTGATAGTAAATTAATAGTAATGTAACAATTGAAATTTGTTAAAAATATGAATATAGTATTGGTAAACAAATTGATCTTTTAATTTTCATTCTTAAAATATGCCTCAGCTTTAAATATATTTTTATTATTACTACGTTTATTTTATAATTAGGATTTCATTAAACCATAAACCAAAGTATTGTAATTTAAACCGTCTAGTTTTAATAGATGTTTTACAGTACTTTTATTCTATAATGATTTGATATTATTATGTTCAAATCAGTATTATTTTTGATGTATGTTTATGTCATAGTCTATTAAAAAACAGCAATTTTAAGTTATTGTACAAGTGTATTCTTTATAAACACTTATTTTACATTCAAATGCAACAAAACATTCTATTAGATATGTACGATCTTTTTTGTCTTATCAAAATTATTATATCTTATCATCTGTTATATATTTATATTTCATATCTATTTCCAGTTTTACATTCGTATTAGTATTTAAGTTTCAACTGCAAAGTGGTTTCACAAATGTTGTAATAAGAATGATGATTGTTTGTTAGTTTTTGTTTGATTATTTCCATTTCTGAATTGCTCAGTGTTTTCCCGTACTAGTTGTAATATAAAGATTTTCGTTTCAGTTATGGCATGTATTAGTAACATTTTTTCCTCCAACCATTATACATATTTAACCGACAACATTTTTTCAGATGGTAGTAAGGCAGATCACTTGATGCATGCTGAGACGTGAATTCACATTCCTACCACTTGGCAAGGTATCAACATCCTACAATGAACAATGGACTAGAAGATTCTAATAATAATTATGGCTTTATGCAATGTACGAGTAATAAATATTGAATGTAATTGATAGTCAATTAATCGTAGTATAACATAAAATAAGGGACAAAAAAACATGATCATTATATTAAGAAAATAATTATAATTTACCATCATTAACATTCTTATATTTCATTGAAGCTGATACATCATAAACACTATAAAACATGGTTTTACATAATAATTTACACAATTATTGCTAATTCATAATTTATCAAACTGCTTATAAAACACTCAATTCTCATGTTTGTGTCTTAAAACCTTGACTACTAGATTGTGAAAATGATTTTTATTTACATTATTAACATTCATATATTTCATTGTAGCTGATATATTATAAACACCATAAAACATGGTTTTACATAATAATTTACACAATTATTGCTAATTCATAATTTATCAAACTGCTTATAAAACACTCAATTCCCATGTTTGTGTCTTAAAACCTTGACTACTAGATTGTGAAAATGATTATTATTTACCATTATTAACATTCATATATTTCATTGAAGCTGATACATCATATACACTATAAAACATGGTTTTACATAATAATTTATACAAATATCACAAATTCATATTTTTGACTGCTTATAAAACACTCAATTCTCATGTTAGTGTCTTAAAACCTGGATGAATAGATTTTGAAAATGATTCTCATTTAACATTATTAACATTCATATATTTCATTGAAGCTGATACATCATAAACACTATAAAACATGGTTTTACATAATAATTTACACAATTATTGCTAATTCATAATTTATCAAACTGCTTATAAAACACTCAATTCTCATGTTTGTGTCTTAAAACCTTGACTACTAGATTGTGAAAATGATTTTTATTTACATTATTAACATTCATATATTTCATTGTAGCTGATATATTATAAACACCATAAAACATGGTTTTACATAATAATTTACACAATTATTGCTAATTCATAATTTATCAAACTGCTTATAAAACACTCAATTCTCATGTTTGTGTCTTAAAACCTTGACTACTAGATTGTGAAAATGATTTTTATTTACATTATTAACATTCATATATTTCATTGTAACTGATATATTATAAACACTATAAAACATGGTGTTACATAATAATTTACACAGTTATTGCTAATTCATAATTTATCAAACTGCTTATAAAACACTCAATTCTCATGTTTGTGTCTTAAAACCTTGACTACTAGATTGTGAAAATGATTTTTATTTACCATTATTAACATTCATATATTTAATTGAAGCTGATACATCATAAACACTATAAAACATGGTTTTACATAATAATTTACACAATTATTGCTAATTCATAATTTATCAAACTGCTTATAAAACACTCAATTCCCATGTTTGTGTCTTAAAACCTTGACTACTAGATTGTGAAAATGATTATTATTTACCATTATTAACATTCATATATTTCATTGAAGCTGATACATCATATACACTATAAAACATGGTTTTACATAATAATTTATACAAATATCACAAATTCATATTTTTGACTGCTTATAAAACACTCAATTCTCATGTTAGTGTCTTAAAACCTGGATGAATAGATTTTGAAAATGATTCTCATTTAACATTATTAACATTCATATATTTCATTGAAGCTGATACATCATAAACACTATAAAACATGGTGTTACATAATAATTTACACAATTATTGCTAATTCATAATTTATCAAATTGCTTATAAAACACTCAATTCTCATGTTTGTGTCTTAAAACCTTGACTACTAGATTGTGAAAATGATTTTTATTTACCATTATTAACATTCATATATTTAATTGAAGCTGATACATCATAAACACTATAAAACATGGTTTTACATAATAATTTATACAAATATCACAAATTTATATTTTTTTTCATATTGAAAATCAAAATCAGCAAGTTTAAGTTATTCTACAAGTATATTTCTTTTATACATTTTTTTTCATTAAAAATCAACACAACACTCTGGAAGATTTTTATTATCTTTTATTGCTCATCAATCATCATTATTATAATTTCTCAAACCATTATATATATTTATATGACTATTTTTTTTTTAGATGGCAGTATAATAGTAGATCACTCAAAGCATGCTGAGACATTAATTAACATTTAAGGAATTTGGGAAAGTTTCAACATCCTACATTGAACATGGACTTGAAGATTTTGAAAATAATAATGATTTTAAGCAATGTAGTTTGTAATGAATATAAAATGTAATTGATAGTAAATTAATAGTAATGTAACAATTGAAATTTGTTAAAAATATGAATATAGTATTGGTAAACAAATTGATCTTTTAATTTTCATTCTTAAAATATGCCTCAGCTTTAAATATATTTTTATTATTACTACGTTTATTTTATAATTAGGATTTCATTAAACCATAAACCAAAGTATTGTAATTTAAACCGTCTAGTTTTAATAGATGTTTTACAGTACTTTTATTCTATAATGATTTGATATTATTATGTTCAAATCAGTATTATTTTTGATGTATGTTTATGTCATAGTCTATTAAAAAACAGCAATTTTAAGTTATTGTACAAGTGTATTCGTTATAAACACTTATTTTACATTCAAATGCAACAAAACATTCTATTAGATATGTACGATCTTTTTTGTCTTATCAAAATTATTATATCTTATCATCTGTTATATATTTATATTTCATATCTATTTCCAGTTTTACATTCGTATTAGTATTTAAGTTTCAACTGCAAAGTGGTTTCACAAATGTTGTAATAAGAATGATGATTGTTTGTTAGTTTTTGTTTGATTATTTCCATTTCTGAATTGCTCAGTGTTTTCCCGTACTAGTTGTAATATAAAGATTTTCGTTTCAGTTATGGCATGTATTAGTAACATTTTTTCCTCCAACCATTATACATATTTAACCGACAACATTTTTTCAGATGGTAGTAAGGCAGATCACTTGATGCATGCTGAGACGTGAATTCACATTCCTACCACTTGGCAAGGTATCAACATCCTACAATGAACAATGGACTAGAAGATTCTAATAATAATTATGGCTTTATGCAATGTACGAGTAATAAATATTGAATGTAATTGATAGTCAATTAATCGTAGTATAACATAAAATAAGGGACAAAAAAACATGATCATTATATTAAGAAAAAAATTATAATTTACCATCATTAACATTCTTATATTTCATTGAAGCTGATACATCATAAACACTATAAAACATGGTTTTACATAATAATTTACACAATTATTGCTAATTCATATTTTTGACTGCTTATAAAACACTCAATTCTCATGTTTGTGTCTTAAAACCTTGACTACTAGATTGTGAAAATGATTTTTATTTACCATTATTAACATTCATATATTTAATTGAAGCTGATACATCATAAACACTATAAAACATGGTTTTACATAATAATTTATACAAATATCACAAATTCATATTTTTGACTGCTTATAAAACACTCAATTCTCATGTTAGTGTCTTAAAACCTGGATGAATAGATTTTGAAAATGATTCTCATTTAACATTATTAACATTCATATATTTCATTGAAGCTGATACATCATAAACACTTAAAACACTATAAAACATGGTGTTACATAATAATTTACACAATTATTGCTAATTCATAATTTATCAAACTGCTTATAAAACACTCAATTCTCATGTTTTGATCCCCATAACCATGTTCATAAGTTGTATGCTTTTGATTTTTCGAAATACCGTTATTAAGGATTTTTAAACGTCGTACTTAGGTCGAACGATTTTTGAAAACCCAAAATTTGAAATAACGAGTTTTTGGAAAAATGAAAAACTGATTCTGGTTTGGAATTACATGTAGAACATTTTAACTTCTGTGATAAATTTTCGTTGGACCACCAGGTGACCTAGGAAAAGCGAATGAAAATTGAAAATTTCGAAAAATGAAAATTCTCGTTTACGAAGTGTTTTAAGGGAAAACCGAGAGAGATAGGAGGAAAGTCGTGAGACATAAAATTGATCCCCATAACCATCTTCATAAGTTGTATGCTTTTGATTTTTCAAAATACCGTTATTAAGGATTTTTAAACGTCGTACTTAGGTCGAACGATTTTTGAAAACCCAAAATTTGAAATAACGAGTTTTTGGAAAAATGAAAAACTGATTCTGGTTTGGAATTACATGTAGAACATTTTAACTTCTGTGATAAATTGTCGTTGGACCACCAGGTGACCTAGGAAAAGCGAATGAAAATTGAAAATTTCGAAAAATGAAAATTCTCGTTTATGAAGTGTTTTACGGGAAAACCGAGAGAGATAGGAGGAAAGTCGTCAGACATAAAATTGATCCCCATTACTATGTTCATAAGTTGTATGCTTTTGATTTTTCGAAATACCGTTATTAAGGATTTTTAAACGTCGTACTTAGGTCGAACGATTTTTGAAAACCCAAAATTTGAAATAACGAGTTTTTGGAAAAATGAAAAACTGATTCTGGTTTGGAATTACATGTAGAACTTTTTAACTTCTGTGATAAATTGTCGTTGGACCACCAGGTGACCTAGGAAAAGCGAATGAAAATTGAAAATTTCGAAAAATGAAAATTCTCGTTTACGAAGTGTTTTAAGGGAAAACCGAGAGAGATAGGAGGAAAGTCGTGAGACATAAAATTGATCCCCATAACCATCTTCATAAGTTGTATGCTTTTGATTTTTCAAAATACCGTTATTAAGGATTTTTAAACGTCGTACTTAGGTCGAACGATTTTTGAAAACCCAAAATTTGAAATAACGAGTTTTTGGAAAAATGAAAAACTGATTCTGGTTTGGAATTACATGTAGAACATTTTAACTTCTGTGATAAATTGTCGTTGGACCACCAGGTGACCTAGGAAAAGCGAATGAAAATTGAAAATTTCGAAAAATGAAAATTCTCGTTTACGAAGTGTTTTAAGGGAAAACCGAGAGAGATAGGAGGAAAGTCGTGAGACATAAAATTGATCCCCATAACCATCTTCATAAGTTGTATGCTTTTGATTTTTCAAAATACCGTTATTAAGGATTTTTAAACGTCGTACTTAGGTCGAACGATTTTTGAAAACCCAAAATTTGAAATAACGAGTTTTTGGAAAAATGAAAAACTGATTCTGGTTTGGAATTACATGTAGAACTTTTTAACTTCTGTGATAAATTGTCGTTGGACCACCAGGTGACCTAGGAAAAGCGAATGAAAATTGAAAATTTCGAAAAATGAAAATTCTCGTTTACGAAGTGTTTTAAGGGAAAACCGAGAGAGATAGGAGGAAAGTCGTGAGACATAAAATTGATCCCCATAACCATCTTCATAAGTTGTATGCTTTTGATTTTTCAAAATACCGTTATTAAGGATTTTTAAACGTCGTACTTAGGTCGAACGATTTTTGAAAACCCAAAATTTGAAATAACGAGTTTTTGGAAAAATGAAAAACTGATTCTGGTTTGGAATTACATGTAGAACATTTTAACTTCTGTGATAAATTGTCGTTGGACCACCAGGTGACCTAGGAAAAGCGAATGAAAATTGAAAATTTCGAAAAATGAAAATTCTCGTTTACGAAGTGTTTTAAGGGAAAACCGAGAGAGATAGGAGGAAAGTCGTGAGACATAAAATTGATCCCCATAACCATCTTCATAAGTTGTATGCTTTTGATTTTTCAAAATACCGTTATTAAGGATTTTTAAACGTCGTACTTAGGTCGAACGATTTTTGAAAACCCAAAATTTGAAATAACGAGTTTTTGGAAAAATGAAAAACTGATTCTGGTTTGGAATTACATGTAGAACATTTTAACTTTTGTGATAAATTGTCGTTGGACCACCAGGTGACCGGGAAAACTCGAATGAAAATTGAAAATTTCGAAAAATGAAAATTCTCATTTACGAAGTGTTTTACGGGAAAACCGAGAGAGATAGGAGGAAAGTCGTGAGATATAAAATTGATCCCCATAACCATGTTCATAAGTTGTTTGCTTTTGATTTTTCGAAATACCGTTATTAAGGATTTTTAAACGTCGTACTTAGGTCGAACGATTTTTGAAAACCCAAAATTTGAAATAACGAGTTTTTGGAAAAATGAAAAACTGATTCTGGTTTGGAATTACATGTAGAACTTTTTAACTTCTGTGATAAATTGTCGTTGGACCACCAGGTGACCTAGGAAAAGCGAATGAAAATTGAAAATTTCGAAAAATGAAAATTCTCGTTTACGAAGTGTTTTAAGGGAAAACCGAGAGAGATAGGAGGAAAGTCGTGAGACATAAAATTGATCCCCATAACCATCTTCATAAGTTGTATGCTTTTGATTTTTCAAAATACCGTTATTAAGGATTTTTAAACGTCGTACTTAGGTCGAACGATTTTTGAAAACCCAAAATTTGAAATAACGAGTTTTTGGAAAAATGAAAAACTGATTCTGGTTTGGAATTACATGTAGAACATTTTAACTTTTGTGATAAATTGTCGTTGGACCACCAGGTGACCGGGAAAACTCGAATGAAAATTGAAAATTTCGAAAAATGAAAATTCTCATTTACGAAGTGTTTTACGGGAAAACCGAGAGAGATAGGAGGAAAGTCGTGAGATATAAAATTGATCCCCATAACCATGTTCATAAGTTGTTTGCTTTTGATTTTTCGAAATACCGTTATTAAGGATTTTTAAACGTCGTACTTAGGTCGAACGATTTTTGAAAACCCAAAATTTGAAATAACGAGTTTTTGGAAAAATGAAAAACTGATTCTGGTTTGGAATTACATGTAGAACTTTTTAACTTCTGTGATAAATTGTCGTTGGACCACCAGGTGACCTAGGAAAAGCGAATGAAAATTGAAAATTTCGAAAAATGAAAATTCTCGTTTACGAAGTGTTTTAAGGGAAAACCGAGAGAGATAGGAGGAAAGTCATGAGACATAAAATTGATCCCCATAACCATCTTCATAAGTTGTATGCTTTTGATTTTTCAAAATACCGTTATTAAGGATTTTTAAACGTCGTACTTAGGTCGAACGATTTTTGAAAACCCAAAATTTGAAATAACGAGTTTTTGGAAAAATGAAAAACTGATTCTGGTTTGGAATTACATGTAGAACATTTTAACTTTTGTGATAAATTGTCGTTGGACCACCAGGTGACCGGGAAAACTCGAATGAAAATTGAAAATTTCGAAAAATGAAAATTCTCATTTACGAAGTGTTTTACGGGAAAACCGAGAGAGATAGGAGGAAAGTCGTGAGATATAAAATTGATCCCCATAACCATGTTCATAAGTTGTTTGCTTTTGATTTTTCGAAATACCGTTATTAAGGATTTTTAAACGTCGTACTTAGGTCGAACGATTTTTGAAAACCCAAAATTTGAAATAACGAGTTTTTGGAAAAATGAAAAACTGATTCTGGTTTGAAATTACATGTAGAATATTTTAACTTCTGTGATAAATTGTCGTTGGACCACCAGGTAACCGGGAAAACTCGAATGAAAATTGAAAATTTCGAAAAATGAAAATTCTCATTTACGATGTGTTTTACGGGAAAACCGAGAGAGATAGGACGAAAGTCGTAAGACATAAAATTGATCCCCATAACCATCTTCATAAGTAATATGCTTTTGATTTTTCGAAATACCGTTATTAAGGATTTTTAAACGTCGTACTTAGGTCGAACGATTTTTGAAAACCCAAAATTTGAAATAACGAGTTTTTGGAAAAATGAAAAACTGATTCTGGTTTGGAATTACATGTAGAACATTTTAACTTTTGTGATAAATTGTCGTTGGACCACCAGGTGACTTGGGAAAAGCGAATGAAAATTGAAAATTTCGAAAAATGAAAATTCTCGTTTACGAAGTGTTTTACGGGAAAACCGAGAGAGATAGGAGGAAAGTAGTGAGACATAAAATTGATCCCCATAACCATCTTCATAAGTTGTTTGCTTTTGATTTTTCGAAATACCGTTATTAAGGATTTTTAAACGTCGTACTTAGGTCGAACGATTTTTGAAAACCCAAAATTTGAAATAACGAGTTTTTGGAAAAATGAAAAACTGATTCTGGTTTGGAATTACATGTAGAACATTTTAACTTTTGTGATAAATTGTCGTTGGACCACCAGGTGACTTGGGAAAAGCGAATGAAAATTGAAAATTTCGAAAAATGAAAATTCTCGTTTACGAAGTGTTTTACGGGAAAACCGAGAGAGATAGGAGGAAAGTCGTGAGACATAAAATTGATCCCCATAACCATCTTCATAAGTTGTTTGCTTTTGATTTTTCGAAATACTGTTATTAAGGATTTTTAAACGTCGTACTTAGGTCGAACGATTTTTGAAAACCCAAAATTTGAAATAACGAGTTTTTGGAAAAATGAAAAACTGATTCTGGTTTGGAATTACATGTAGAACATTTTAACTTTTGTGATAAATTGTCGTTGGACCACCAGGTGACTTGGGAAAAGCGAATGAAAATTGAAAATTTCGAAAAATGAAAATTCTCGTTTACGAAGTGTTTTACGGGAAAACCGAGAGAGATAGGAAGAGAGTCGTGAGACATAAAATTGATCCCCATAACCATCTTCATAAGTTGTATGCTATTGATTTTTCGAAATACCGTTCTTAAGGATTTTTAAACGTCGTACTTAGGTCGAACGATTTTTGAAAACCCAAAATTTGAAATAACGAGTTTTTGGAAAAATGAAAAACTGATTCTGGTTTGAAATTACATGTAGAACATTTTAACTTTTGTGATAAATTGTTGTTGGACCACCAGGTGACCTGGGAAAAGCGAATGAAAATTGAAAATTTCGATAAATGAAAATTCTCGTTTACGAAGTGTTTTACGGGAAAACCGAGAGAGATAGGAGGAAAGTCGTAAGAAATAAAATTGATCCCCATAACTATGTTCATAAGTTGTATGCTTTTGATTTTTCGAAATCGTTATTAAGGATTTTTAAACGTCGTACTTATGTCGAACGATTTTTGAAAACCCAAAATTTGAAATAACGAGTTTTTGGAAAAATTAAAAACTGATTCTGGTTTGGAATTACATGTAGAACACTTTAACTTCTGTGATAAATTGTTGTTGGACCACCAGGTGACCTGGGAAAAGCGAATGAAAATTGAAAATTTCGAAAAATGAAAATTCTCGTTTACGAAGTCTTTTACGGGAAAACCGAGAGAGATAGGACGAAAGTCGTGAGACATAAAATTGATCCCCATAACCATCTTCATAAGTTGTTTGCTTTTGATTTTTCGAAATACCGTTATTAAGGATTTTTAAACGTCGTACTTAGGTCGAACGATTTTTGAAAACCCAAAATTTGAAATAACGAGTTTTTGGAAAAATTAAAAACTGATTCTGGTTTTAAATTACATGTAGAACATTTTAACGTCTGTGATAAATTGTCGTTGGACCACCAAGTGACAGAGAAAACTCGAATGAAAATTGAAAATTTCGAAAAATGAAAATTCTCGTTTACGAAGTGTTTTACGGGAAAACCGAGAGAGATAGGAGGAAAGTCGTGAGACATAAAATTGATCCCCATAACCATCTTCATAAGTTGTTTGCTTTTGATTTTTCGAAATACTGTTATTAAGGATTTTTAAACGTCGTACTTAGGTCGAACGATTTTTGAAAACCCAAAATTTGAAATAACGAGTTTTTGGAAAAATGAAAAACTGATTCTGGTTTGAAATTACATGTAGAACAATTTAACTTCTGTGATAAATTGTCGTTGGACCACCAGGTGACTTGGGAAAAGCGAATGAAAATTGAAAATTTCGAAAAATGAAAATTCTCATTTACGAAGTGTTTTACGGGAAAACCGAGAGAGATAGGAGGAAAGTCGTGAGACATAAAATTGATCCCCATAACCATCTTCATAACTTGTATGCTTTTGATTTTTCGAAATACCGTTCTTAAGGATTTTTAAACGTCGTACTTATGTCGAACGATTTTTGAAAACCCAAAATTTGAAATAACGAGTTTTTGGAAAAATTAAAAACTGATTCTGGTTTGGAATTACATGTAGAACACTTTAACTTCTGTGATAAATTGTTGTTGGACCACCAGGTGACCTGGGAAAAGCGAATGAAAATTGAAAATTTCGAAAAATGAAAATTCTCGTTTACGAAGTCTTTTACGGGAAAACCGAGAGAGATAGGACGAAAGTCGTAAGACATAAAATTGATCCCCATAACCATGTTCATAAGTTGTTTGCTTTTGATTTTTCGAAATACCGTTATTAAGGATTTTTAAACGTCGTACTTAGGTCGAACGATTTTTGAAAACCCAAAATTTGAAATAACGAGTTTTTGGAAAAATGAAAAACTGATTCTGGTTTGGAATTACATGTAGAACATTTTAACTTTTGTGATAAATTGTCGTTGGACCACCAGGTGACCGGGAAAACTCGAATGAAAATTGAAAATTTCGAAAAATGAAAATTCTCATTTACGAAGTGTTTTACGGGAAAACCGAGAGAGATAGGAGGAAAGTCGTGAGATATAAAATTGATCCCCATAACCATGTTCATAAGTTGTTTGCTTTTGATTTTTCGAAATACCGTTATTAAGGATTTTTAAACGTCGTACTTAGGTCGAACGATTTTTGAAAACCCAAAATTTGAAATAACGAGTTTTTGGAAAAATGAAAAACTGATTCTGGTTTGAAATTACATGTAGAATATTTTAACTTCTGTGATAAATTGTCGTTGGACCACCAGGTAACCGGGAAAACTCGAATGAAAATTGAAAATTTCGAAAAATGAAAATTCTCATTTACGATGTGTTTTACGGGAAAACCGAGAGAGATAGGACGAAAGTCGTAAGACATAAAATTGATCCCCATAACCATCTTCATAAGTAATATGCTTTTGATTTTTCGAAATACCGTTATTAAGGATTTTTAAACGTCGTACTTAGGTCGAACGATTTTTGAAAACCCAAAATTTGAAATAACGAGTTTTTGGAAAAATGAAAAACTGATTCTGGTTTGGAATTACATGTAGAACATTTTAACTTTTGTGATAAATTGTCGTTGGACCACCAGGTGACTTGGGAAAAGCGAATGAAAATTGAAAATTTCGAAAAATGAAAATTCTCGTTTACGAAGTGTTTTACGGGAAAACCGAGAGAGATAGGAGGAAAGTAGTGAGACATAAAATTGATCCCCATAACCATCTTCATAAGTTGTTTGCTTTTGATTTTTCGAAATACCGTTATTAAGGATTTTTAAACGTCGTACTTAGGTCGAACGATTTTTGAAAACCCAAAATTTGAAATAACGAGTTTTTGGAAAAATGAAAAACTGATTCTGGTTTGGAATTACATGTAGAACATTTTAACTTTTGTGATAAATTGTCGTTGGACCACCAGGTGACTTGGGAAAAGCGAATGAAAATTGAAAATTTCGAAAAATGAAAATTCTCGTTTACGAAGT
Source organism: Rhopalosiphum padi (assembly GCF_020882245.1). Lineage (NCBI taxonomy): Eukaryota > Metazoa > Arthropoda > Insecta > Hemiptera > Aphididae > Rhopalosiphum > Rhopalosiphum padi. The sequence continues at coordinate 19,261,932 of NC_083599.1, forward strand.
GTTTTACGGGAAAACCGAGAGAGATAGGAGGAAAGTCGTGAGACATAAAATTGATCCCCATAACCATCTTCATAAGTTGTTTGCTTTTGATTTTTCGAAATACTGTTATTAAGGATTTTTAAACGTCGTACTTAGGTCGAACGATTTTTGAAAACCCAAAATTTGAAATAACGAGTTTTTGGAAAAATGAAAAACTGATTCTGGTTTGGAATTACATGTAGAACATTTTAACTTTTGTGATAAATTGTCGTTGGACCACCAGGTGACTTGGGAAAAGCGAATGAAAATTGAAAATTTCGAAAAATGAAAATTCTCGTTTACGAAGTGTTTTACGGGAAAACCGAGAGAGATAGGAAGAGAGTCGTGAGACATAAAATTGATCCCCATAACCATCTTCATAAGTTGTATGCTATTGATTTTTCGAAATACCGTTCTTAAGGATTTTTAAACGTCGTACTTAGGTCGAACGATTTTTGAAAACCCAAAATTTGAAATAACGAGTTTTTGGAAAAATGAAAAACTGATTCTGGTTTGAAATTACATGTAGAACATTTTAACTTTTGTGATAAATTGTTGTTGGACCACCAGGTGACCTGGGAAAAGCGAATGAAAATTGAAAATTTCGATAAATGAAAATTCTCGTTTACGAAGTGTTTTACGGGAAAACCGAGAGAGATAGGAGGAAAGTCGTAAGAAATAAAATTGATCCCCATAACTATGTTCATAAGTTGTATGCTTTTGATTTTTCGAAATCGTTATTAAGGATTTTTAAACGTCGTACTTATGTCGAACGATTTTTGAAAACCCAAAATTTGAAATAACGAGTTTTTGGAAAAATTAAAAACTGATTCTGGTTTGGAATTACATGTAGAACACTTTAACTTCTGTGATAAATTGTTGTTGGACCACCAGGTGACCTGGGAAAAGCGAATGAAAATTGAAAATTTCGAAAAATGAAAATTCTCGTTTACGAAGTCTTTTACGGGAAAACCGAGAGAGATAGGACGAAAGTCGTGAGACATAAAATTGATCCCCATAACCATCTTCATAAGTTGTTTGCTTTTGATTTTTCGAAATACCGTTATTAAGGATTTTTAAACGTCGTACTTAGGTCGAACGATTTTTGAAAACCCAAAATTTGAAATAACGAGTTTTTGGAAAAATTAAAAACTGATTCTGGTTTTAAATTACATGTAGAACATTTTAACGTCTGTGATAAATTGTCGTTGGACCACCAAGTGACAGAGAAAACTCGAATGAAAATTGAAAATTTCGAAAAATGAAAATTCTCGTTTACGAAGTGTTTTACGGGAAAACCGAGAGAGATAGGAGGAAAGTCGTGAGACATAAAATTGATCCCCATAACCATCTTCATAAGTTGTTTGCTTTTGATTTTTCGAAATACTGTTATTAAGGATTTTTAAACGTCGTACTTAGGTCGAACGATTTTTGAAAACCCAAAATTTGAAATAACGAGTTTTTGGAAAAATGAAAAACTGATTCTGGTTTGAAATTACATGTAGAACAATTTAACTTCTGTGATAAATTGTCGTTGGACCACCAGGTGACTTGGGAAAAGCGAATGAAAATTGAAAATTTCGAAAAATGAAAATTCTCATTTACGAAGTGTTTTACGGGAAAACCGAGAGAGATAGGAGGAAAGTCGTGAGACATAAAATTGATCCCCATAACCATCTTCATAACTTGTATGCTTTTGATTTTTCGAAATACCGTTCTTAAGGATTTTTAAACGTCGTACTTATGTCGAACGATTTTTGAAAACCCAAAATTTGAAATAACGAGTTTTTGGAAAAATTAAAAACTGATTCTGGTTTGGAATTACATGTAGAACACTTTAACTTCTGTGATAAATTGTTGTTGGACCACCAGGTGACCTGGGAAAAGCGAATGAAAATTGAAAATTTCGAAAAATGAAAATTCTCGTTTACGAAGTCTTTTACGGGAAAACCGAGAGAGATAGGACGAAAGTCGTAAGACATAAAATTGATCCCCATAACCATGTTCATAAGTTGTTTGCTTTTGATTTTTCGAAATACCGTTATTAAGGATTTTTAAACGTCGTACTTAGGTCGAACGATTTTTGAAAACCCAAAATTTGAAATAACGAGTTTTTGGAAAAATGAAAAACTGATTCTGGTTTGGAATTACATGTAGAACATTTTAACTTTTGTGATAAATTGTCGTTGGACCACCAGGTGACTTGGGAAAAGCGAATGAAAATTGAAAATTTCGAAAAATGAAAATTCTCGTTTACGAAGTGTTTTACGGGAAAACCGAGAGAGATAGGAGGAAAGTCGTGAGACATAAAATTGATCCCCATAACCATCTTCATAAGTAGTTTGCTTTTGATTTTTCGAAATACTGTTATTAAGGATTTTTAAACGTCGTACTTAGGTCGAACGATTTTTGAAAACCCAAAATTTGAAATAACGAGTTTTTGGAAAAATGAAAAACTGATTCTTGTTTGAAATTACATGTAGAACAATTTAACTTCTGTGATAAATTGTCGTTGGACCACCAGGTGACTTGGGAAAAGCGAATGAAAATTGAAAATTTCGAAAAATGAAAATTCTCATTTACGAAGTGTTTTACGGGAAAACCGAGAGAGATAGGAGGAAAGTCGTGAGACATAAAATTGATCCCCATAACCATCTTCATAACTTGTATGCTTTTGATTTTTCGAAATACCGTTCTTAAGGATTTTTAAACGTCGTACTTATGTCGAACGATTTTTGAAAACCCAAAATTTGAAATAACGAGTTTTTGGAAAAATTAAAAACTGATTCTGGTTTGGAATTACATGTAGAACACTTTAACTTCTGTGATAAATTGTTGTTGGACCACCAGGTGACCTGGGAAAAGCGAATGAAAATTGAAAATTTCGAAAAATGAAAATTCTCGTTTACGAAGTCTTTTACGGGAAAACCGAGAGAGATAGGACGAAAGTCGTGAGACATAAAATTGATCTCCATAACCATGTTCATAAGTTGTTTGCTTTTGATTTTTCGAAATACCGTTATTAAGGATTTTTAAACGTCGTACTTAGGTCGAACGATTTTTGAAAACCCAAAATTTGAAATAACGAGTTTTTGGAAAAATGAAAAACTGATTCTGGTTTGGAATTACATGTAGAACATTTTAACTTTTGTGATAAATTGTCGTTGGACCACCAGGTGACTTGGGAAAAGCGAATGAAAATTGAAAATTTCGAAAAATGAAAATTCTCGTTTACGAAGTGTTTTACGGGAAAACCGAGAGAGATAGGAGGAGAGTCGTGAGACATAAAATTGATCCCCATAACCATCTTCATAACTTGTATGCTTTTGATTTTTCGAAATACCGTTCTTAAGGATTTTTAAACGTCGTACTTATGTCGAACGATTTTTGAAAACCCAAAATTTGAAATAACGAGTTTTTGGAAAAATTAAAAACTGATTCTGGTTTGGAATTACATGTAGAACACTTTAACTTCTGTGATAAATTGTTGTTGGACCACCAGGTGACCTGGGAAAAGCGAATGAAAATTGAAAATTTCGAAAAATGAAAATTCTCGTTTACGAAGTCTTTTACGGGAAAACCGAGAGAGATAGGACGAAAGTCGTAAGACATAAAATTGATCCCCATAACCATGTTCATAAGTTGTTTGCTTTTGATTTTTCGAAATACCGTTATTAAGGATTTTTAAACGTCGTACTTAGGTCGAACGATTTTTGAAAACCCAAAATTTGAAATAACGAGTTTTTGGAAAAATGAAAAACTGATTCTGGTTTGGAATTACATGTAGAACATTTTAACTTTTGTGATAAATTGTCGTTGGACCACCAGGTGACTTGGGAAAAGCGAATGAAAATTGAAAATTTCGAAAAATGAAAATTCTCGTTTACGAAGTGTTTTACGGGAAAACCGAGAGAGATAGGAGGAAAGTCGTGAGACATAAAATTGATCCCCATAACCATCTTCATAAGTTGTTTGCTTTTGATTTTTCGAAATACTGTTATTAAGGATTTTTAAACGTCGTACTTAGGTCGAACGATTTTTGAAAACCCAAAATTTGAAATAACGAGTTTTTGGAAAAATGAAAAACTGATTCTTGTTTGAAATTACATGAAGAACAATTTAACTTCTGTGATAAATTGTCGTTGGACCACCAGGTGACTTGGGAAAAGCGAATGAAAATTGAAAATTTCGAAAAATGAAAATTCTCATTTACGAAGTGTTTTACGGGAAAACCGAGAGAGATAGGAGGAAAGTCGTGAGACATAAAATTGATCCCCATAACCATCTTCATAACTTGTATGCTTTTGATTTTTCGAAATACCGTTCTTAAGGATTTTTAAACGTCGTACTTATGTCGAACGATTTTTGAAAACCCAAAATTTGAAATAACGAGTTTTTGGAAAAATTAAAAACTGATTCTGGTTTGGAATTACATGTAGAACACTTTAACTTCTGTGATAAATTGTTGTTGGACCACCAGGTGACCTGGGAAAAGCGAATGAAAATTGAAAATTTCGAAAAATGAAAATTCTCGTTTACGAAGTCTTTTACGGGAAAACCGAGAGAGATAGGACGAAAGTCGTGAGACATAAAATTGATCCCCATAACCATCTTCATAAGTTGTTTGCTTTTGATTTTTCGAAATACCGTTATTAAGGATTTTTAAACGTCGTACTTAGGTCGAACGATTTTTGAAAACCCAAAATTTGAAATAACGAGTTTTTGGAAAAATTAAAAACTGATTCTGGTTTTAAATTACATGTAGAACATTTTAACGTCTGTGATAAATTGTCGTTGGACCACCAAGTGACAGAGAAAACTCGAATGAAAATTGAAAATTTCGAAAAATGAAAATTCTCGTTTACGAAGTGTTTTACGGGAAAACCGAGAGAGATAGGAGGAAAGTCGTGAGACATAAAATTGATCCCCATAACCATCTTCATAAGTTGTTTGCTTTTGATTTTTCGAAATACTGTTATTAAGGATTTTTAAACGTCGTACTTAGGTCGAACGATTTTTGAAAACCCAAAATTTGAAATAACGAGTTTTTGGAAAAATGAAAAACTGATTCTGGTTTGAAATTACATGTAGAACAATTTAACTTCTGTGATAAATTGTCGTTGGACCACCAGGTGACTTGGGAAAAGCGAATGAAAATTGAAAATTTCGAAAAATGAAAATTCTCATTTACGAAGTGTTTTACGGGAAAACCGAGAGAGATAGGAGGAAAGTCGTGAGACATAAAATTGATCCCCATAACCATCTTCATAACTTGTATGCTTTTGATTTTTCGAAATACCGTTCTTAAGGATTTTTAAACGTCGTACTTATGTCGAACGATTTTTGAAAACCCAAAATTTGAAATAACGAGTTTTTGGAAAAATTAAAAACTGATTCTGGTTTGGAATTACATGTAGAACACTTTAACTTCTGTGATAAATTGTTGTTGGACCACCAGGTGACCTGGGAAAAGCGAATGAAAATTGAAAATTTCGAAAAATGAAAATTCTCGTTTACGAAGTCTTTTACGGGAAAACCGAGAGAGATAGGACGAAAGTCGTAAGACATAAAATTGATCCCCATAACCATGTTCATAAGTTGTTTGCTTTTGATTTTTCGAAATACCGTTATTAAGGATTTTTAAACGTCGTACTTAGGTCGAACGATTTTTGAAAACCCAAAATTTGAAATAACGAGTTTTTGGAAAAATGAAAAACTGATTCTGGTTTGGAATTACATGTAGAACATTTTAACTTTTGTGATAAATTGTCGTTGGACCACCAGGTGACCGGGAAAACTCGAATGAAAATTGAAAATTTCGAAAAATGAAAATTCTCATTTACGAAGTGTTTTACGGGAAAACCGAGAGAGATAGGAGGAAAGTCGTGAGATATAAAATTGATCCCCATAACCATGTTCATAAGTTGTTTGCTTTTGATTTTTCGAAATACCGTTATTAAGGATTTTTAAACGTCGTACTTAGGTCGAACGATTTTTGAAAACCCAAAATTTGAAATAACGAGTTTTTGGAAAAATGAAAAACTGATTCTGGTTTGAAATTACATGTAGAATATTTTAACTTCTGTGATAAATTGTCGTTGGACCACCAGGTAACCGGGAAAACTCGAATGAAAATTGAAAATTTCGAAAAATGAAAATTCTCATTTACGATGTGTTTTACGGGAAAACCGAGAGAGATAGGACGAAAGTCGTAAGACATAAAATTGATCCCCATAACCATCTTCATAAGTAATATGCTTTTGATTTTTCGAAATACCGTTATTAAGGATTTTTAAACGTCGTACTTAGGTCGAACGATTTTTGAAAACCCAAAATTTGAAATAACGAGTTTTTGGAAAAATGAAAAACTGATTCTGGTTTGGAATTACATGTAGAACATTTTAACTTTTGTGATAAATTGTCGTTGGACCACCAGGTGACTTGGGAAAAGCGAATGAAAATTGAAAATTTCGAAAAATGAAAATTCTCGTTTACGAAGTGTTTTACGGGAAAACCGAGAGAGATAGGAGGAAAGTAGTGAGACATAAAATTGATCCCCATAACCATCTTCATAAGTTGTTTGCTTTTGATTTTTCGAAATACCGTTATTAAGGATTTTTAAACGTCGTACTTAGGTCGAACGATTTTTGAAAACCCAAAATTTGAAATAACGAGTTTTTGGAAAAATGAAAAACTGATTCTGGTTTGGAATTACATGTAGAACATTTTAACTTTTGTGATAAATTGTCGTTGGACCACCAGGTGACTTGGGAAAAGCGAATGAAAATTGAAAATTTCGAAAAATGAAAATTCTCGTTTACGAAGTGTTTTACGGGAAAACCGAGAGAGATAGGAGGAAAGTCGTGAGACATAAAATTGATCCCCATAACCATCTTCATAAGTTGTTTGCTTTTGATTTTTCGAAATACTGTTATTAAGGATTTTTAAACGTCGTACTTAGGTCGAACGATTTTTGAAAACCCAAAATTTGAAATAACGAGTTTTTGGAAAAATGAAAAACTGATTCTGGTTTGGAATTACATGTAGAACATTTTAACTTTTGTGATAAATTGTCGTTGGACCACCAGGTGACTTGGGAAAAGCGAATGAAAATTGAAAATTTCGAAAAATGAAAATTCTCGTTTACGAAGTGTTTTACGGGAAAACCGAGAGAGATAGGAAGAGAGTCGTGAGACATAAAATTGATCCCCATAACCATCTTCATAAGTTGTATGCTATTGATTTTTCGAAATACCGTTCTTAAGGATTTTTAAACGTCGTACTTAGGTCGAACGATTTTTGAAAACCCAAAATTTGAAATAACGAGTTTTTGGAAAAATGAAAAACTGATTCTGGTTTGAAATTACATGTAGAACATTTTAACTTTTGTGATAAATTGTTGTTGGACCACCAGGTGACCTGGGAAAAGCGAATGAAAATTGAAAATTTCGATAAATGAAAATTCTCGTTTACGAAGTGTTTTACGGGAAAACCGAGAGAGATAGGAGGAAAGTCGTAAGAAATAAAATTGATCCCCATAACTATGTTCATAAGTTGTATGCTTTTGATTTTTCGAAATCGTTATTAAGGATTTTTAAACGTCGTACTTATGTCGAACGATTTTTGAAAACCCAAAATTTGAAATAACGAGTTTTTGGAAAAATTAAAAACTGATTCTGGTTTGGAATTACATGTAGAACACTTTAACTTCTGTGATAAATTGTTGTTGGACCACCAGGTGACCTGGGAAAAGCGAATGAAAATTGAAAATTTCGAAAAATGAAAATTCTCGTTTACGAAGTCTTTTACGGGAAAACCGAGAGAGATAGGACGAAAGTCGTGAGACATAAAATTGATCCCCATAACCATCTTCATAAGTTGTTTGCTTTTGATTTTTCGAAATACCGTTATTAAGGATTTTTAAACGTCGTACTTAGGTCGAACGATTTTTGAAAACCCAAAATTTGAAATAACGAGTTTTTGGAAAAATTAAAAACTGATTCTGGTTTTAAATTACATGTAGAACATTTTAACGTCTGTGATAAATTGTCGTTGGACCACCAAGTGACAGAGAAAACTCGAATGAAAATTGAAAATTTCGAAAAATGAAAATTCTCGTTTACGAAGTGTTTTACGGGAAAACCGAGAGAGATAGGAGGAAAGTCGTGAGACATAAAATTGATCCCCATAACCATCTTCATAAGTTGTTTGCTTTTGATTTTTCGAAATACTGTTATTAAGGATTTTTAAACGTCGTACTTAGGTCGAACGATTTTTGAAAACCCAAAATTTGAAATAACGAGTTTTTGGAAAAATGAAAAACTGATTCTGGTTTGAAATTACATGTAGAACAATTTAACTTCTGTGATAAATTGTCGTTGGACCACCAGGTGACTTGGGAAAAGCGAATGAAAATTGAAAATTTCGAAAAATGAAAATTCTCATTTACGAAGTGTTTTACGGGAAAACCGAGAGAGATAGGAGGAAAGTCGTGAGACATAAAATTGATCCCCATAACCATCTTCATAACTTGTATGCTTTTGATTTTTCGAAATACCGTTCTTAAGGATTTTTAAACGTCGTACTTATGTCGAACGATTTTTGAAAACCCAAAATTTGAAATAACGAGTTTTTGGAAAAATTAAAAACTGATTCTGGTTTGGAATTACATGTAGAACACTTTAACTTCTGTGATAAATTGTTGTTGGACCACCAGGTGACCTGGGAAAAGCGAATGAAAATTGAAAATTTCGAAAAATGAAAATTCTCGTTTACGAAGTCTTTTACGGGAAAACCGAGAGAGATAGGACGAAAGTCGTAAGACATAAAATTGATCCCCATAACCATGTTCATAAGTTGTTTGCTTTTGATTTTTCGAAATACCGTTATTAAGGATTTTTAAACGTCGTACTTAGGTCGAACGATTTTTGAAAACCCAAAATTTGAAATAACGAGTTTTTGGAAAAATGAAAAACTGATTCTGGTTTGGAATTACATGTAGAACATTTTAACTTTTGTGATAAATTGTCGTTGGACCACCAGGTGACTTGGGAAAAGCGAATGAAAATTGAAAATTTCGAAAAATGAAAATTCTCGTTTACGAAGTGTTTTACGGGAAAACCGAGAGAGATAGGAGGAAAGTCGTGAGACATAAAATTGATCCCCATAACCATCTTCATAAGTAGTTTGCTTTTGATTTTTCGAAATACTGTTATTAAGGATTTTTAAACGTCGTACTTAGGTCGAACGATTTTTGAAAACCCAAAATTTGAAATAACGAGTTTTTGGAAAAATGAAAAACTGATTCTTGTTTGAAATTACATGTAGAACAATTTAACTTCTGTGATAAATTGTCGTTGGACCACCAGGTGACTTGGGAAAAGCGAATGAAAATTGAAAATTTCGAAAAATGAAAATTCTCATTTACGAAGTGTTTTACGGGAAAACCGAGAGAGATAGGAGGAAAGTCGTGAGACATAAAATTGATCCCCATAACCATCTTCATAACTTGTATGCTTTTGATTTTTCGAAATACCGTTCTTAAGGATTTTTAAACGTCGTACTTATGTCGAACGATTTTTGAAAACCCAAAATTTGAAATAACGAGTTTTTGGAAAAATTAAAAACTGATTCTGGTTTGGAATTACATGTAGAACACTTTAACTTCTGTGATAAATTGTTGTTGGACCACCAGGTGACCTGGGAAAAGCGAATGAAAATTGAAAATTTCGAAAAATGAAAATTCTCGTTTACGAAGTCTTTTACGGGAAAACCGAGAGAGATAGGACGAAAGTCGTGAGACATAAAATTGATCTCCATAACCATGTTCATAAGTTGTTTGCTTTTGATTTTTCGAAATACCGTTATTAAGGATTTTTAAACGTCGTACTTAGGTCGAACGATTTTTGAAAACCCAAAATTTGAAATAACGAGTTTTTGGAAAAATGAAAAACTGATTCTGGTTTGGAATTACATGTAGAACATTTTAACTTTTGTGATAAATTGTCGTTGGACCACCAGGTGACTTGGGAAAAGCGAATGAAAATTGAAAATTTCGAAAAATGAAAATTCTCGTTTACGAAGTGTTTTACGGGAAAACCGAGAGAGATAGGAGGAGAGTCGTGAGACATAAAATTGATCCCCATAACCATCTTCATAACTTGTATGCTTTTGATTTTTCGAAATACCGTTCTTAAGGATTTTTAAACGTCGTACTTATGTCGAACGATTTTTGAAAACCCAAAATTTGAAATAACGAGTTTTTGGAAAAATTAAAAACTGATTCTGGTTTGGAATTACATGTAGAACACTTTAACTTCTGTGATAAATTGTTGTTGGACCACCAGGTGACCTGGGAAAAGCGAATGAAAATTGAAAATTTCGAAAAATGAAAATTCTCGTTTACGAAGTCTTTTACGGGAAAACCGAGAGAGATAGGACGAAAGTCGTAAGACATAAAATTGATCCCCATAACCATGTTCATAAGTTGTTTGCTTTTGATTTTTCGAAATACCGTTATTAAGGATTTTTAAACGTCGTACTTAGGTCGAACGATTTTTGAAAACCCAAAATTTGAAATAACGAGTTTTTGGAAAAATGAAAAACTGATTCTGGTTTGGAATTACATGTAGAACATTTTAACTTTTGTGATAAATTGTCGTTGGACCACCAGGTGACTTGGGAAAAGCGAATGAAAATTGAAAATTTCGAAAAATGAAAATTCTCGTTTACGAAGTGTTTTACGGGAAAACCGAGAGAGATAGGAGGAAAGTCGTGAGACATAAAATTGATCCCCATAACCATCTTCATAAGTTGTTTGCTTTTGATTTTTCGAAATACTGTTATTAAGGATTTTTAAACGTCGTACTTAGGTCGAACGATTTTTGAAAACCCAAAATTTGAAATAACGAGTTTTTGGAAAAATGAAAAACTGATTCTTGTTTGAAATTACATGAAGAACAATTTAACTTCTGTGATAAATTGTCGTTGGACCACCAGGTGACTTGGGAAAAGCGAATGAAAATTGAAAATTTCGAAAAATGAAAATTCTCATTTACGAAGTGTTTTACGGGAAAACCGAGAGAGATAGGAGGAAAGTCGTGAGACATAAAATTGATCCCCATAACCATCTTCATAACTTGTATGCTTTTGATTTTTCGAAATACCGTTCTTAAGGATTTTTAAACGTCGTACTTATGTCGAACGATTTTTGAAAACCCAAAATTTGAAATAACGAGTTTTTGGAAAAATTAAAAACTGATTCTGGTTTGGAATTACATGTAGAACACTTTAACTTCTGTGATAAATTGTTGTTGGACCACCAGGTGACCTGGGAAAAGCGAATGAAAATTGAAAATTTCGAAAAATGAAAATTCTCGTTTACGAAGTCTTTTACGGGAAAACCGAGAGAGATAGGACGAAAGTCGTGAGACATAAAATTGATCTCCATAACCATGTTCATAAGTTGTTTGCTTTTGATTTTTCGAAATACCGTTATTAAGGATTTTTAAACGTCGTACTTAGGTCGAACGATTTTTGAAAACCCAAAATTTGAAATAACGAGTTTTTGGAAAAATGAAAAACTGATTCTGGTTTGGAATTACATGTAGAACATTTTAACTTTTGTGATAAATTGTCGTTGGACCACCAGGTGACTTGGGAAAAGCGAATGAAAATTGAAAATTTCGAAAAATGAAAATTCTCGTTTACGAAGTGTTTTACGGGAAAACCGAGAGAGATAGGAGGAGAGTCGTGAGACATAAAATTGATCCCCATAACCATCTTCATAAGTTGTATGCTTTTGATTTTTCGAAATACCGTTCTTAAGGATTTTTAAACGTCGTACTTAGGTCGAACGATTTTTGAAAACCCAAAATTTGAAATAACCAGTTTTTGGAAAAATTAAAAACTGATTCTGGTTTGGAATTACATGTAGAACACTTTAACTTCTGTGATAAATTGTTGTTGGACCACCAGGTGACCTAGGAAAAGCGAATGAAAATTGAAAATTTCGAAAAATGAAAATTCTCGTTTACGAAGTCTTTTACGGGAAAACCGAGAGAGATAGGACGAAAGTCGTGAGACATAAAATTGATCCCCATAACCATCTTCATAAGTTGTTTGCTTTTGATTTTTCGAAATACCGTTATTAAGGATTTTTAAACGTCGTACTTAGGTCGAACGATTTTTGAAAACCCAAAATTTGAAATAACGAGTTTTTGGAAAAATTAAAAACTGATTCTGGTTTTAAATTACATGTAGAACATTTTAACGTCTGTGATAAATTGTCGTTGGACCACCAAGTGACAGAGAAAACTCGAATGAAAATTGAAAATTTCGAAAAATGAAAATTCTCGTTTACGAAGTGTTTTACGGGAAAACCGAGAGAGATAGGAGGAAAGTCGTGAGACATAAAATTGATCCCCATAACCATCTTCATAAGTTGTTTGCTTTTGATTTTTCGAAATACTGTTATTAAGGATTTTTAAACGTCGTACTTAGGTCGAACGATTTTTGAAAACCCAAAATTTGAAATAACGAGTTTTTGGAAAAATGAAAAACTGATTCTGGTTTGAAATTACATGTAGAACAATTTAACTTCTGTGATAAATTGTCGTTGGACCACCAGGTGACTTGGGAAAAGCGAATGAAAATTGAAAATTTCGAAAAATGAAAATTCTCATTTACGAAGTGTTTTACGGGAAAACCGAGAGAGATAGGAGGAAAGTCGTGAGACATAAAATTGATCCCCATAACCATCTTCATAACTTGTATGCTTTTGATTTTTCGAAATACCGTTCTTAAGGATTTTTAAACGTCGTACTTATGTCGAACGATTTTTGAAAACCCAAAATTTGAAATAACGAGTTTTTGGAAAAATTAAAAACTGATTCTGGTTTGGAATTACATGTAGAACACTTTAACTTCTGTGATAAATTGTTGTTGGACCACCAGGTGACCTGGGAAAAGCGAATGAAAATTGAAAATTTCGAAAAATGAAAATTCTCGTTTACGAAGTCTTTTACGGGAAAACCGAGAGAGATAGGACGAAAGTCGTAAGACATAAAATTGATCCCCATAACCATGTTCATAAGTTGTTTGCTTTTGATTTTTCGAAATACCGTTATTAAGGATTTTTAAACGTCGTACTTAGGTCGAACGATTTTTGAAAACCCAAAATTTGAAATAACGAGTTTTTGGAAAAATGAAAAACTGATTCTGGTTTGGAATTACATGTAGAACATTTTAACTTTTGTGATAAATTGTCGTTGGACCACCAGGTGACTTGGGAAAAGCGAATGAAAATTGAAAATTTCGAAAAATGAAAATTCTCGTTTACGAAGTGTTTTACGGGAAAACCGAGAGAGATAGGAGGAAAGTCGTGAGACATAAAATTGATCCCCATAACCATCTTCATAAGTTGTTTGCTTTTGATTTTTCGAAATACTGTTATTAAGGATTTTTAAACGTCGTACTTAGGTCGAACGATTTTTGAAAACCCAAAATTTGAAATAACGAGTTTTTGGAAAAATGAAAAACTGATTCTTGTTTGAAATTACATGTAGAACAATTTAACTTCTGTGATAAATTGTCGTTGGACCACCAGGTGACTTGGGAAAAGCGAATGAAAATTGAAAATTTCGAAAAATGAAAATTCTCATTTACGAAGTGTTTTACGGGAAAACCGAGAGAGATAGGAGGAAAGTCGTGAGACATAAAATTGATCCCCATAACCATCTTCATAACTTGTATGCTTTTGATTTTTCGAAATACCGTTCTTAAGGATTTTTAAACGTCGTACTTATGTCGAACGATTTTTGAAAACCCAAAATTTGAAATAACGAGTTTTTGGAAAAATTAAAAACTGATTCTGGTTTGGAATTACATGTAGAACACTTTAACTTCTGTGATAAATTGTTGTTGGACCACCAGGTGACCTGGGAAAAGCGAATGAAAATTGAAAATTTCGAAAAATGAAAATTCTCGTTTACGAAGTCTTTTACGGGAAAACCGAGAGAGATAGGACGAAAGTCGTGAGACATAAAATTGATCTCCATAACCATGTTCATAAGTTGTTTGCTTTTGATTTTTCGAAATACCGTTATTAAGGATTTTTAAACGTCGTACTTAGGTCGAACGATTTTTGAAAACCCAAAATTTGAAATAACGAGTTTTTGGAAAAATGAAAAACTGATTCTGGTTTGGAATTACATGTAGAACATTTTAACTTTTGTGATAAATTGTCGTTGGACCACCAGGTGACTTGGGAAAAGCGAATGAAAATTGAAAATTTCGAAAAATGAAAATTCTCGTTTACGATGTGTTTTACGGGAAAACCGAGAGAGATAGGAGGAGAGTCGTGAGACATAAAATTGATCCCCATAACCATCTTCATAAGTTGTATGCTTTTGATTTTTCGAAATACCGTTCTTAAGGATTTTTAAACGTCGTACTTAGGTCGAACGATTTTTGAAAACCCAAAATTTGAAATAACGAGTTTTTGGAAAAATGAAAAACTGATTCTGGTTTGGAATTTCATGTAGAACTTTTTAACTTCTGTGATAAATTGTCGTTGGACCACCAGGTGACCTGGGAAAAGCGAATGAAAATTGAAAATTTCGAAAAATGAAAATTCTCATTTACGAAGTGTTTTACGGGAAAACTGAGAGAGATAGGACGAAAGTCGTAAGACATAAAATTGATCCCCATAACCATCTTCATAAGTAATATGCTTTTGATTTTTCGAAATACCGTTATTAAGGATTTTTAAACGTCGTACTTAGGTCGAACGATTTTTGAAAACCCAAAATTTGAAATAACGAGTTTTTGGAAAAATGAAAAACTGATTCTGGTTTGGAATTACATGTAGAACATTTTAACTTCTGTGATAAATTGTTGTTGGACCACCAGGTGACCTGGGAAAAGCGAATGAAAATTGAAAATTTCGAAAAATGAAAATTCTCGTTTACGAAGTCTTTTACGGGAAAACCGAGAGAGATAGGACGAAAGTCGTGAGACATAAAATTGATCCCCATAACCATGTTCATAAGTTGTTTGCTTTTGGTTTTTCGAAATACCGTTATTAAGGATTTTTAAACGTCGTACTTAGGTCGAACGATTTTTGAAAACCCAAAATTTGAAATAACGAGTTTTTGGAAAAATGAAAAACTGATTCTGGTTTGAAATTACATGTAGAACATTTTAACGTCTGTGATAAATTGTCGTTGGACCACCAGGTGACTTGGGAAAAGCGAATGAAAATTGAAAATTTCGAAAAATGAAAATTCTCGTTTACGAAGTGTTTTACGGGAAAACCGAGAGAGATAGGAGGAAAGTCGTGAGACATAAAATTGATCCCCATAACTATGTTCATAAGTTGTATGCTTTTGATTTTTCGAAATCGTTATTAAGGATTTTTAAACGTCGTACTTATGTCGAACGATTTTTGAAAACCCAAAATTTGAAATAACGAGTTTTTGGAAAAATTAAAAACTGATTCTGGTTTGGAATTACATGTAGAACACTTTAACTTCTGTGATAAATTGTTGTTGGACCACCAGGTGACCTGGGAAGAGCGAATGAAAATTGAAAATTTCGAAAAATGAAAATTCTCGTTTACGAAGTCTTTTACGGGAAAACCGAGAGAGATAGGACGAAAGTCGTGAGACATAAAATTGATCCCCATAACCATGTTCATAAGTTGTTTGCTTTTGATTTTTCGAAATACCGTTATTAAGGATTTTTAAACGTCGTACTTAGGTCGAACGATTTTTGAAAACCCAAAATTTGAAATAACGAGTTTTTGGAAAAATTAAAAACTGATTCTGGTTTTAAATTACATGTAGAACATTTTAACGTCTGTGATAAATTGTCGTTGGACCTCCAAGTGACAGAGAAAACTCGAATGAAAATTGAAAATTTCGAAAAATGAAAATTCTCGTTTACGAAGTGTTTTACGGGAAAACCGAGAGAGATAGGAGGAAAGTCGTGAGACATAAAATTGATCCCCATAACCATCTTCATAAGTTGTTTGCTTTTGATTTTTCGAAATACCGTTATTAAGGATTTTTAAACGTCGTACTTAGGTCGAACGATTTTTGAAAACCCAAAATTTGAAATAACGAGTTTTTGGAAAAATGAAAAACTGATTCTGGTTTGAAATTACATGTAGAACATTTTAACTTCTGTGATAAATTGTCGTTGGACCACCAGGTGACTTGGGAAAAGCGAATGAAAATTGAAAATTTCGAAAAATGAAAATTCTCGTTTACGAAGTGTTTTACGGGAAAACCGAGAGAGATAGGAGGAAAGTCGTGAGACATAAAATTGATCCCCATAACTATGTTCATAAGTTGTATGCTTTTGATTTTTCGAAATACTGTTATTAAGGATTTTTAAACGTCGTACTTAGGTCGAACGATTTTTGAAAACCCAAAATTTGAAATAACGAGTTTTTGGAAAAATGAAAAACTGATTCTGGTTTGGAATTTCATGTAGAACTTTTTAACTTCTGTGATAAATTGTCGTTGGACCACCAGGTGACCTGGGAAAAGCGAATGAAAATTGATAATTTCGAAAAATGAAAATTCTCATTTACGAAGTGTTTTACGGGAAAACTGAGAGAGATAGGACGAAAGTCGTAAGACATAAAATTGATCCCCATAACCATCTTCATAAGTAATATGCTTTTGATTTTTCGAAATACCGTTATTAAGGATTTTTAAACGTCGTACTTAGGTCGAACGATTTTTGAAAACCCAAAATTTGAAATAACGAGTTTTTGGAAAAATGAAAAACTGATTCTGGTTTGAAATTACATGTAGAACATTTTAACTTCTGTGATAAATTGTCGTTGGACCACCAGGTGACTTGGGAAAAGCGAATGAAAATTGAAAATTTCGAAAAATGAAAATTCTCATTTACGAAGTGTTTTACGGGAAAACTGAGAGAGATAGGACGAAAGTCGTAAGACATAAAATTGATCCCCATAACCATCTTCATAAGTTATATGCTTTTGATTTTTCGAAATACCGTTATTAAGGATTTTTAAACGTCGTACTTAGGTCGAACGATTTTTGAAAACCCAAAATTTGAAATAACGAGTTTTTGGAAAAATGAAAAACTGATTCTGGTTTGGAATTACATGTAGAACATTTTAACTTTTGTGATAAATTGTCGTTGGACCACCAGGTGACTTGGGAAAAGCGAATGAAAATTGAAAATTTCGAAAAATGAAAATTCTCGTTTACGAAGTGTTTTACGGGAAAACCGAGAGAGATAGGAGGAAAGTCGTGAGACATAAAATTGATCCCCATAACCATCTTCATAAGTTGTTTGCTTTTGATTTTTCGAAATACCGTTATTAAGGATTTTTAAACGTCGTACTTAGGTCGAACGATTTTTGAAAACCCAAAATTTGAAATAACGAGTTTTTGGAAAAATGAAAAACTGATTCTGGTTTGGAATTACATGTAGAACATTTTAACTTCTGTGATAAATTGTCGTTGGACCACCAGGTGACCGGGAAAACTCGAATGAAAATTGAAAATTTCGAAAAATGAAAATTCTCATTTACGAAGTGTTTTACGGGAAAACCGAGAGAGATAGGAGGAAAGTCGTGAGACATAAAATTGATCCCCATAACCATCTTCATAAGTTGTTTGCTTTTGATTTTTCGAAATACCGTTATTAAGGATTTTTAAACGTCGTACTTAGGTCGAACGATTTTTGAAAACCCAAAATTTGAAATAACGAGTTTTTGGAAAAATGAAAAACTGATTCTGGTTTGGAATTTCATGTAGAACTTTTTAACTTCTGTGATAAATTGTCGTTGGACCACCAGGTGACCTGGGAAAAGCGAATGAAAATTGAAAATTTCGAAAAATGAAAATTCTCATTTACGAAGTGTTTTACGGGAAAACTGAGAGAGATAGGACGAAAGTCGTAAGACATAAAATTGATCCCCATAACCATCTTCATAAGTAATATGCTTTTGATTTTTCGAAATCGTTATTAAGGATTTTTAAACGTCGTACTTATGTCGAACGATTTTTGAAAACCCAAAATTTGAAATAACGAGTTTTTGGAAAAATTAAAAACTGATTCTGGTTTGGAATTACATGTAGAACACGTTAACTTCTGTGATAAATTGTTGTTGGACCACCAGGTGACCTGGGAAAAGCGAATGAAAATTGAAAATTTCGAAAAATGAAAATTCTCGTTTACGAAGTCTTTTACGGGAAAACCGAGAGAGATAGGACGAAAGTCGTGAGACATAAAATTGATCCCCATAACCATGTTCATAAGTTGTTTGCTTTTGATTTTTCGAAATACCGTTATTAAGGATTTTTAAACGTCGTACTTAGGTCGAACGATTTTTGAAAACCCAAAATTTGAAATAACGAGTTTTTGGAAAAATTAAAAACTGATTCTGGTTTTAAATTACATGTAGAACATTTTAACTTTTGTGATAAATTGTCGTTGGACCACCAGGTGACTTGGGAAAAGCGAATGAAAATTGAAAATTTCGAAAAATGAAAATTCTCGTTTACGAAGTGTTTTACGGGAAAACCGAGAGAGATAGGAGGAAAGTCGTGAGACATAAAATTGATCCCCATAACCATCTTCATAAGTTGTTTGCTTTTGATTTTTCGAAATACCGTTATTAAGGATTTTTAAACGTCGTACTTAGGTCGAACGATTTTTGAAAACCCAAAATTTGAAATAACGAGTTTTTGGAAAAATGAAAAACTGATTCTGGTTTGGAATTACATGTAGAACATTTTAACTTTTGTGATAAATTGTCGTTGGACCACCAGGTGACTTGGGAAAAGCGAATGAAAATTGAAAATTTCGAAAAATGAAAATTCTCGTTTACGAAGTGTTTTACGGGAAAACCGAGAGAGATAGGAGGAGAGTCGTGAGACATAAAATTGATCCCCATAACCATCTTCATAAGTTGTATGCTTTTGATTTTTCGAAATACCGTTCTTAAGGATTTTTAAACGTCGTACTTAGGTCGAACGATTTTTGAAAACCCAAAATTTGAAATAACGAGTTTTTGGAAAAATGAAAAACTGATTCTGGTTTGGAATTTCATGTAGAACTTTTTAACTTCTGTGATAAATTGTCGTTGGACCACCAGGTGACCTGGGAAAAGCGAATGAAAATTGAAAATTTCGAAAAATGAAAATTCTCATTTACGAAGTGTTTTACGGGAAAACTGAGAGAGATAGGACGAAAGTCGTAAGACATAAAATTGATCCCCATAACCATCTTCATAAGTAATATGCTTTTGATTTTTCGAAATACCGTTATTAAGGATTTTTAAACGTCGTACTTAGGTCGAACGATTTTTGAAAACCCAAAATTTGAAATAACGAGTTTTTGGAAAAATGAAAAACTGATTCTGGTTTGGAATTACATGTAGAACACTTTAACTTCTGTGATAAATTGTTGTTGGACCACCAGGTGACCTGGGAAAAGCGAATGAAAATTGAAAATTTCGAAAAATGAAAATTCTCATTTACGAAGTGTTTTACGGGAAAACCGAGAGAGATAGGAGGAAAGTCGTGAGACATAAAATTGATCCCCATAACCATCTTCATAAGTTGTTTGCTTTTGATTTTTCGAAATACCGTTATTAAGGATTTTTAAACGTCGTACTTAGGTCGAACGATTTTTGAAAACCCAAAATTTGAAATAACGAGTTTTTGGAAAAATGAAAAACTGATTCTGGTTTGAAATTACATGTAGAACATTTTAACTTCTGTGATAAATTGTCGTTGGACCACCAGGTGACCTAGGAAAAGCGAATGAAAATTGAAAATTTCGAAAAATGAAAATTCTCGTTTACGAAGTCTTTTACGGGAAATCCGAGAGAGATAGGACGAAAATCGTGAGACATAAAATTGATCCCCATAACTATGTTCATAAGTTGTATGCTTTTGATTTTTCGAAATCGTTATTAAGGATTTTTAAACGTCGTACTTATGTCGAACGATTTTTGAAAACCCAAAATTTGAAATAACGAGTTTTTGGAAAAATTAAAAACTGATTCTGGTTTGGAATTACATGTAGAACACTTTAACTTCTGTGATAAATTGTTGTTGGACCACCAGGTGACCTGGGAAAAGCGAATGAAAATTGAAAATTTCGAAAAATGAAAATTCTCGTTTACGAAGTCTTTTACGGGAAAACCGAGAGAGATAGGACGAAAGTCGTGAGACATAAAATTGATCCCCATAACCATGTTCATAAGTTGTTTGCTTTTGATTTTTCGAAATACCGTTATTAAGGATTTTTAAACGTCGTACTTAGGTCGAACGATTTTTGAAAACCCAAAATTTGAAATAACGAGTTTTTGGAAAAATTAAAAACTGATTCTGGTTTTAAATTACATGTAGAACATTTTAACGTCTGTGATAAATTGTCGTTGGACCACCAAGTAACAGAGAAAACTCGAATGAAAATTGAAAATTTCGAAAAATGAAAATTCTCGTTTACGAAGTGTTTTACGGGAAAACCGAGAGAGATAGGAGGAAAGTCGTGAGACAAAAAATTGATCCCCATAACCATCTTCATAAGTTGTATGCTTTTGATTTTTCGAAATACCGTTATTAAGGATTTTTAAACGTCGTAATTAGGTCGAACGATTTTTGAAAACCCAAAATTTGAAATAACGAGTTTTTGGAAAAATTAAAAACTGATTCTGGTTTGGAATTACATGTAGAACACTTTAACTTCTGTGATAAATTGTTGTTGGACCACCAGGTGACCTGGGAAAAGCGAATGAAAATTGAAAATTTCGAAAAATGAAAATTCTCATTTACGAAGTGTTTTACGGGAAAACCGAGAGAGATAGGACGAAAGTCGTAAGACATAAAATTGATCCCCATAACCATGTTCATAAGTAATATGCTTTTGATTTTTCGAAATACCGTTATTAAGGATTTTTAAACGTCGTAATTAGGTCGAACGATTTTTGAAAACCCAAAATTTGAAATAACGAGTTTTTGGAAAAATGAAAAACTGATTCTGGTTTGGAATTACATGTAGAACACTTTAACTTCTGTGATAAATTGTTGTTGGACCACCAGGTGACCTGGGAAAAGCGAATGAAAATTGAAAATTTCGAAAAATGAAAATTCTCGTTTACGAAGTGTTTTACGGGAAAACCGAGAGAGATAGGAGGAAAGTCGTGAGACATAAAATTGATCCCCATAACCATGTTCATAAGTTGTTTGCTTTTGATTTTTCGAAATACCGTTATTAAGGATTTTTAAACGTCGTACTTAGGTCGAACGATTTTTGAAAACCTAAAATTTGAAATAACGAGTTTTTGGAAAAATGAAAAACTGATTCTGGTTTGGAATTACATGTAGAACATTTTAACTTTTGTGATAAATTGTCGTTGGACCACCAGGTGACTTGGGAAAAGCGAATGAAAATTGAAAATTTCGAAAAATGAAAATTCTCGTTTACGAAGTGTTTTACGGGAAAACCGAGAGAGATAGGAGGAAAGTCGTGAGACATAAAATTGATCCCCATAACCATGTTCATAAGTTGTATGCTTTTGATTTTTCGAAATACCGTTATTAAGGATTTTTAAACGTCGTACTTAGGTCGAACGATTTTTGAAAACCCAAAATTTGAAATAACGAGTTTTTGGAAAAATGAAAAACTGATTCTGGTTTGGAATTACATGTAGAACATTTTAACTTTTGTGATAAATTGTCGTTGGACCACCAGGTGACCTAGGAAAAGCGAATGAAAATTGAAAATTTCGAAAAATGAAAAAGCTCTAAGTTACACTGTGTAACAAATGTAACAAAAAATATATATTTTATAATATTACTCAGTCAACCTTTTTATTCATAAGAGATACTATAAAGTTGACCCATGACCCACACACACTTAAACCCAAATGACCACAAATAGTATGTTGTGATCTTATACTGGTAAATCTGTGTAGTGTGTAAATCAAAATTCATAATAATTTTGATTATGTCTTATATGACAAAAAATGTATTCGTTTGTACTCTTTTATAATATGTTGGATTTGATGCAATGCAATTAATTTAATATTCATTAAAAATTATTTGTGATTTTTTTTTATCGTTTTTTAATGCAGTTTCAAAAACATACATACATATTAATATCAGTAGTAAACTCAACATAATTTATAAAGCATAAATAAATCTTAGAAATAGCATTTACTTGATTAAAATCTATAAATATTTAATGTATAAGTTAATATACACATCAGTTATAAGTTATGGATAAATTATAAAACTGTTATTTTATATATCTATTAAAAATTATATTGCCCAAATATAAATATATATGTTATATTTTGCTTTTGTTTGTCATTAAATAAGAAATTAAATTTAATGACTTAATTTTAATTTATATATTAAAAAATATAAGTTGTAAATTTGTAAAGTTTGTAAGGTTTGAATACAAAACAGTTTGTTAAAAGAATGTAAATATCCATAATACAAGAAGTCACTATTTCAATTTTTTTGTTTTTATAGATGAAATTTGATTTAAATGGTGTAAAAATCATAATAATAAAATTAATTAGTTTGTTGACACATTTAAAAGTCAATAAATAAAAGCCTTTTACACCTTATAAGGAGTTAAATTAAAAAAAAATAATATTAATTGTCACAATAATATTTGTATCAAGTTTTCTTTTATTTCATTTAAACCGACAAACTTTGTTTGATAATTAATTATTAGATATTTATCAATAGAGTAATATTGACAACTTGCTGGATAGCGATTAGTTTGTATGCGAACAACACATCTTTTTTGAGTAGTCCATGTTAGTCACTATTATACTAATTTATCTGGAATCTCTTCTTTGCAGACTATAACAATAAAACAAAATCATATAAATAAAACCATAAGCATACATTTTTTGATTATAAATGTAAAATAACCATCACCAATGTAGTATTATTTATTTGTTAATTATGATAACAATATTATAGAATATCTGGTTACTTAAAATGTTTAAACTATTGTGATAAAAATGAAAAATAAGTAAACAGGAACACTAAAATAGCAGACAGTTAACCAGATAGCAATGAATACAATACTGATTTTAAGTATACATTAAATGCATTTTGACAATGTATTATGTATATTGATTAAACATAAAAATTTATATTATTTCTTTCCTCTATAAGAAAGAGTAGAATATTATAAAATTGAATGTATTATTTAAATCTCTTATTTTGTATGTGTAACAATGCCTATAAATATCTAAAAATATTGTTTTGGGTTAAATTAAAACTTAAATAATTATGAACATAATTAATAGCAGTATCAAATTGCATTGATCCCCTGTGTTGCTATGGCTGTAATATACAGACTAATAAAATATAGATAGTATTCATAAAATAACTTTTATAATAGTAAAGTGACACACTATAGTAATTCAGATAATATGAACTCTTCTACTTTACCGGATAAACAATTATGTTAGTAGGAACAGTTTTTTCAGATGTTTTTCCAAACAGAATAATCTCCTTATTGGCCTGGATACATGTATACTTCAGTTACTGTATCTTGCTAACTATAATTAGGAAAAAAAAATTATATTAACTAAATAATTTTGAAAATTGTTTCAATAGCTCAATATTATAATGAAATTTAATGTAAAATAGAAACCAATCTTTAATCAATATTATTATAGCAAACTGCAAACATCTTTGTGTTATAGTTGTGTACCTAAAGTATATATACTTATATTATTTATTATTATCTATACTTGATATAGAAAAGTAAAAAAATAACAATATAGATATATACAACCTTTTTAATATTATAAAATAGTAATTCTATCACCATTTACTACTACTATAAAATTGATCAGCCAACAATTACAAAATCACAGGTATCAACCAACACCTGACTACAACTTTATAAGATAAATAATTATCTTGTCAGTGTATCTCTTAAGTTGTTTCACTGTTTCAGTCTTTCAGATATGCTAATAGGTAATAAACCTTAAATGAGTACTACATTATAGGAACATTAGGAACACTATACAGAACTTACATGATTTAAGTTATGAAGATTTGAATATGAATGTTGTAGATAGCATGAATTTAACTTGTTTTTTGCAATGGTTTCAATTATTTATCGATACATTATACCTAGAAAGTAAAAATAATTATACTGTTATACTGTTAATTAAATCTACATATTATGCAAACCGGTTGTTTACAATGACTATAAGAATGACTGATGAAGACCACATCTAAAGAGAACTGTTTAAATCTGTAATTTGTATACTGTACAGGGTAAAGAACATATTATTTAATTATACAAAAACTAACTACTTAGAACGTAAATACTAAAAAGTAAAATTAAAAAAATACAAATTATCAAATTAACGTATAATTATTATTTACGTAAAAATTGAACATAACCGCAATTGTTTATCAGACATTCGAAGTGGTAATCTTATAAAACTAAAACCATGGTTATACTAATTAATAATTCATTATCTTAATGTATAATATATGATAATATTGATAAAGCTAATTTTGTATTGTTTTTTGGCTTTTTTATGCTTTTTGAAAGTTATCTATTTAACTACTGAAAAATTCATTACACTGACCATTTAAATGGAATCTGCATAAAATTCTCTATCGATAAACTTTAGATTTCACCATTTATCATTCTTCTATGTGGGATTAACCTCATCTACAAACGAACAATGACAAATTTTTGAATAGAAAACATAATATTACACTTGTCATTTTGTAATTTACTATACCTATTGTTCAGCGTTAATACATTTTGAGACTTGTCATATTATTATTATACATTCACAACAATATACATTTAATTATAAGCATTTTTTAGGAGTATATATCGTTAATTTTGATGATTGAAATTCAAAGTTCATCAGTTATATGAACAATTATTGATACCTAGGTACCTAGTTGATATATAACACTGTTATATCCCGTTCCAGTCAGATCTTGTACGGTTGTTTAATTTATTGTTTGGTACCTAGTCGGTTCTTCTTAAGGAATGAAAATCAAATATCAACACAATTTTGGTTGATGAATTTAATTTATTGATTGCGAGTCGAATACTGAATAGTTAATTAAGTTTTACTTAATGAAGGATCATAAAATATAGTGTTAGAGTAAAACGACTTATTAAAAATTGTATGGCTTACGATCGAGTGATCGACTGACTGCGTCGTACATTTTAAAAATGATGGTCGTATCTCATATATACAACGAAATTGCTTATATAAACGAGGGGTATAAACATTAAATAAATGTATTATCGATGTGATTTGATGAAAAATTACTTCTAAATAAATTATTTTTTATGCTGATGGCGTAATTGCCAAACGTTGAAACGCGAACAAACCTAAAACGAGTAAAAAGTTCAAAAAAAGTTCTAAAATATAATTCGTTAAATCGATATACGGGGGTATACCACAAAGAAACGTATGTGTATACAAAAAAACAAGTGATTCGATTTTCAACTATTTTCGCACTCCGATTACGGGGTAAATAATGATCCTAGGCATTTTGACCATAGAACCTTATAACTCGTCATGGCATTTATAAGTCAGCACTCAAATTTCAAAAAGATTGAACAAAAACTCAATTTCAAAAAATTCAGAAAATACGTAAAATCTATAAGTACCAAAAAAGAAAAAGAAAATCATAACTTCCCAACAAAACGTCCGATTTCTTTGGTTTTGGTACCGTTCGATTTTTGACAAAAATTTTTTAACGGTGCGTAGAAAAAAATTGCTCTAACCACCCAAAGTCTAAGTGTTTCTTACAGTTTCGACACAAGACGCCGATTTTGATCACCGATCTACAAAAAATCGAACCTGCGAATTTCAGAAACGTGGAACAAAAAAATAAACATTTTTCAAAATATTCATGAGGGGGGGCATAGGACCCTCCGACCACCGAAAGATTTTATGTAAAATAACTTAAAACAAAACTTTTGGTGAAGAAACTATGCCCCTACATCGAAACCCGGCCGAGTAACACTCGACTAAAAAACTCAAATTTCGGAATTCCAAAGCCCCAAAGTGGGGTAAAAACGGCTTTTACGTTCTCGACAAAAGATATCACTTTTAATCAGAATCCTCAAAAATACCAGAATATTGAGTTTCAGACACGTAGAACGACCACTAAGGTTTTTCAAAAATATATTTTTTGGGGGGGGGGTTAAAGGTACCCCAACTACAGGGTAATTTTTGGAGAGGCCTAACCATTGTTTAGGATCGTAACTTTTATAGCTGTAGAGACAATAGTTTTTTCGTAAGAATTTTTCAAAATTATAATATATCATATCATTGCCGCATGATTCTCGATATGATTTGATGAAAAACTATTTCTAAATAATATGTATACTTACCTAGTGTTTTACTAAATATGAATGCCTTCCTAAAATTTAACAATTTAATGCAAGTATACAGTACTAATAAGTAATAATAGTACTCATAGATAATGATGAAACACAGTACGAAATTAAGAATATTTACGCTTTTGAAAAGGTGTTTAAGGTCTACCTTTTGTAATTGTACGTATAATAAGTAATGTAGTTTTTTTATTTACATAGAATATTATATGACTTTGACGTTTGCGAATATACCGTATTTCTTACAAATTGTACCGAGTCGTAATTTTTCATAATTTTTTTGTTGCTTTTGGTAATTAAAATGTAGAAGATTCAGTATTATTATACCGTTTAGGGTAATGTTAAACTTTTATAACTGAAAAATATAATTATTTACTTTGAAACCAGATTCATTAAAGAAATTGACTTAAGTACCTAATGTTGAATATTACGCAGACTTGCATTAAGTAAATAAAATAAATATTTAAAAAGTTTTATGTTATACAACATAACTTTTCTAAAACTTCGCATTTTACAACTCGTTATTTTAACACATGATATAATATGTTGTTATTATGATATTCATCCATAGATTTTGAGATTCAACTTGAAGTACTAACTTTTTAATATTATAGTTCATAGTTGTATCGTTTCGAAATCTTCGAGGTTCAATGCAGTGACACCTTGAGATCAAATTTTTGTTCTAAAAATGTTGAATTTTAATTTTAAAATTAAGAAATTGCTAAAACCAAATTTCCCGCCAATTTCTTTTTTTGAAAACTTTAAATTTAAATCACCACTTACCGTCTAAATAATTAAGTTGAAAAACCTTTACTATTTGGAAGATTATCTAGGGACGCATCTGCGTCGATCCTTGAAGATTTTATCTAGATGGGGCCAGTATTAAAGGGTTTAGTTTTGAAGTTAGATTTTTGAAAACGTAATAATAAATTGAATTTTTGGACAAAAATTCATAAAAAAATCAGAATTTGGACAGTTATATAATTATAAATGAGTCGACAGTTTTTAAATATTATGCAATAGTTTATGAGGAAAATAGAAAATAGCGAAAATATTGAATGCGCGGTAGGGTTGCCTATACAAAATACCTTCAAATCTGTATGCCAAATTAATAAAATACATAATGCGTTCACTATTTGAGGTGTACTGTATGACAAAATAATTTATAAAATAAATTGTATCATAGAGATAGAATAATAGAAGAATCAACCGACCAACCAATATTTTATTTTTAAAAAATAATTATAATGTATAGAACTTGCCTATATAAACCCCTTCTACTGATGAAAGAAATAAGGATCTGACAGCCTGGCTATAACTAATATTATTGAAATATAAACAAAACACAGATCACAAATGTCCATAAAACTTTTTTTTGTTGTGTAAAAAAGCTTAAAAATGTAATATAAGGATAATCATAATTCATAAGTCTTGATTTGTTTTTATAAGTATTATAAGTTTATACCTTGACATTTATCTATCAAATTGCAAAAAAAGAACAAACTTTTTCGTAGTTAAAAGTTGTCTTTCTTCTATTTTTAAGTTTTGGAAATTGTATACATGATTCTTCATAAGAAGTTATATAGCAAGTATATTATTATATTTTTATACATATAATGGCATTTTCAAATGCATTGTTTTTCCTGTAAAAATGAATTTAACCTACTTCTGTACTAATGCAATAGTAAAATTAATTACTTATTCACAATGCCATCAAATCTACTTAGTAATAATATAGGCTGATAGAACATCTTTGTTCATAATTGTTTTTCTGATATAATGATTTTATTTCATTGAATTTAAATGTCAGTACACCCATTATTAACCTATTGTACAGCAAAGCAACACCCACTTACTCAATTTTTTATAGTTAAGATTAAAAATTGAAAGCAAAACAAAGATTCTCATAAATAGTTCTTACTGCAACCAAAAGATCTGAAAATGCTTATATACAGTTTTTGTATAAACATTATAAGATTAATTTTAATAAGAAGAACATCACTTTTTAATTTTTAAGTAGTATTTAAAAAAAAATGTAATGGGTACGTTAGTTTATTAACTCTATAATTTATTTTAAAATCATTATTTTTGAAAAAATAAAGTATAATTTTTTACTAGTAGTTACTCACTTAATAATATAATTAAATAACAGTAAATTTTATAAATAAAATAATTCAATAACAATAAACTTAATAAATTACATAATTTAATAATAAAAGGAATATTATAATTTATAACATTGAACAATAACAGACCTCCTACAATAATAGGTACAATTAATTCCCCAGTTGAATAATTTTTTGTAAGTGGACAAGTAGAAAATTAAATTTAAATGAATTACAATATTCACAGTATTTACAACATAGGTACTAAGGGATAAGGTCCAATTTGTTGTGGAACATAGTCATGATTTTGGAGAACAGTCCTCTTCAAAAACATCAACAGATCATCATTTCTGTTTAGTTACTGTACAGATTCTCTGATAATCCTTGTAGTATTTTTCTTTCAGATCTGGAAGTATAATTTCTAATTTAAAAAAGTAAATTTACATTATTCAACCATAAACATAACAAATCATGTTTATTCAGAAAATAAAAATTATACAATTTCCGTGAGGTTATTTGTGTACTGTTGTAATTCTAAAAGAACTGATTTTCAACAATAGTCAATCTTTGAAAGACTGTCTTTCTGTTTATTATATAAATTAATCATTATTAAATAATTGGTATAATATTGTCAACAATAACAATAATTAAAAACAATTTGTTTTCATACACACCATTACAAAGCAAAAATATCCACTACACGATTTCTATTTATAATGATACATTTACATATAACTTAGTATTTGAAGTAATAAAAATTTCTCAAAATTAAAACTAATCTTTTTCATCAGTGATTCAATACTAATAAGGGAATTGTTCAAATTTTACAACACCAGGTTAAGCTTTGAAGGCAATATGATAAATACGCACAGCAAATAAAAAACAATTTATATACTAGACTAAATACAAATATTGATGGAACTTACTAATTTTGTTATGAATTGTTGTTACACTGTTAATTATGTTAAACATGTACCTATCAACAAAACATAAAACACATAAGATAATAATATAATAATAACATTTATAGGACAGTGTAACATAGAGACCACAGTGCAACTAAAACGATTAACAAAGAAAAAAAAGGAAAATAATTTTAAAATAACATGTAATGATCTTATTGATAAATATAAAATATATGTAATTTGTAACTTATTATGAGTTGTAAAGTATTTACTATTTATGTATTATATATTTATATTGAAATAATAAGGAAATTATTTACTTTATGAGTGTAATAATATATAAGTTGTTAATGTACAACATACAAATAAGTAATAATGTGTGAAATTCTATAACAAACATTTGTTATTTAGGTCTATAGTTGCGCCAATGGCTTAAAAATAAAGGTAGTACTTACTAGTTGGATATTAATTAATTAATAAACATTCAAATATATTACAAACAATTGATTTAGGCACTTATTATACACAAGTTTTACTTATGTTAAATGTTGAACCAAACTTCCAGCCAGGGGCAGCAAACGTAAAATAAGTAATCGTTATTCGTTGCCCGTTAAAGTCGTTAAAATGTTGAATAACAGTAATTTATTAATTTCGACCGACAGAATACGACGGATAAATAATGTAATATGTATCTGGTTCTGGGGACCATTCTGAGAAATTTATATACTCAAAAATCATAGTAGAATTATTTACAATGTTGAATAGTTGGTATTAACTATTAATTTGAATCTTTGCGATTTGAGGTTAGTGTTCAAACTTTTAATTTATGTTATCACCTATAATTTCTTATCACAGGTACCAACTCTTATCACGGGGTCCAACTGGCCCCATCATCGACAAAACGTTCTAGTAGATATGCAAGGTTTATACTAGTAGTATCTATAAACCTTGGTAGATATGTACGATCTTTTTTGACTTATCAAAATTATTATATCTTATCATCTGTTATAAATTTATATTTCATATCTATTTCCAGTTTTACATTCGTATTAGTATTTAAGTTTCAACTGCAAAGTGGTTTCACAAATGTTGTAATAAGAATGAAGTTTGTGTGTTAGTTTTTGTTTGATTATTTCCATTTCTGAATTGCTCAGTGTTTTCCCGTTCTAGTTGTAATAAAAAGATTTTCGTTTCAATTATGGCATGTATTAGTGATATTTTTTCCTCCAACCATTATACATATTTAACAGACAACATATTTCAGATGGTAGTACGGCAGATCACTTGATGCATGCTGAGACGTGAATTCACATTCCTACCAATTGGAAAAGTATCAACATCCTACATTGAACAATGTACTAGAAGATTCTGATAATAATAATGGTTTTATGCAATGTATGTGTAATGAATAAAGAATGTAATTGATAGTCAATTAATAGTAGTATAACATAAAATTAGGGTCAAAAAACCCTGATCTTCATATTAAGAAAATAATTCTTATTTAACATCATTAACATTCATATATTTCATTGAAGCTGATACTTCATAAACTGTATGAAGCATGGTTTACATAATAATTTATACAAATATTACAAATTTATACTTTTGACTGCTTATATAACACTCAATTCTCATGTTAGTGTCTTAAAACCTTGACTACTAGATTGTGAAATGATTCTTATTTACCATTATTAACATTCATATATTTCATTGAAGCTGATACATCATAAACACCATAAAACATGGCATTACATAATAATTTATACAAATATTACAAATTCATATTTTTGACTGCTTATATAACACTCAATTCTCATGTTAGTGTCTTAAAACCTTGACTACTAGATTGTGAAAATGATTCTTATTTACCATTATTAACATTCATATATTTCATTGAAGCTGATACTTCATAAACTGTATGAAGCATGGTTTAACATAATAATTTATACAAATATTACAAATTTATATTTTTTTTCATATCGAAAATCAGCAAGTTTAACTTATTCTACAAGTATATTTCTTTTATACATTTTTTTTCATTAAAAATCAACACAACACTCTGGTAGATTTTTATTATCTTTTATTGCTCATCAATCATCATTATTATAATTTCTCAAACCATTATATATATTTATATAACTTTTTTTTTTTAGATGGCAGTATAATAGTAGATCACTCAAAGCATACTGAGACATTAATTAACATTTTTGGAATTTGGGAAAGTTTCAACATCTTACATTGAACATGGACTTGAAGATTCTGATAATGATAATGATTTTATGCAATGTAGTTTGTAATGAAAATAAAATGTAATTGATAGTAAATTAATAGTAGTGTAACAATTGAAATTTGTTAAAAATATGAATATAGTATTGGTAAACAAATTGATCTTTTCATTTTCATTCTTAAAATATGCCTCAGCTTTAAAAATATTTTTATTATTACTACGTTTATTTTATAATTAGGATTTCATCAAACCATAAACTAAAGTATTATAATTTAAACCGTCTAGTTTTAATAGATGTTTTACAGAACTTTTATTCGATAATGATTTGATATTATTATGTTCAAATCAGTATTATTTTTGAGGTATGGTTATGTCATAGTCTATTAAAAAACAACAATTTTCAGTTATTGTACAAGTGTATTCTTTATAAACACTTATTTTACATTCAAATCCAACAAAACATTCTAGTAGATTTGTACGATCTTTTTTGTCTTATCAAAATTATTATATCTTATCATCTGTTATATATTTATATTTCATATCTATTTCCAGTTTTACATTCGTATTAGTATTTAAGTTTCAACTGCAAAGTGGTTTCACAAATGTTGTAATAAGAATGATGTTTGTGTGTTAGTTTTTGTTTGATTATTTCCATTTCTGAATTGCTCAGTGTTTTACGGTTCTAGTTGTAATATAAAGATTTTCGTTTCAATTATGGCATGTATTAGTGACATTTTTTCCTCCAACCATTATACATATTTAACCGACAACATATTTCAGATGGTAGTACGGCAGATCACTTGATGCATGCTGAGACGTGAATTCACATTCCTACCAATTGGAAAAGTATCAACATCCTACATTGAACAATGTACTAGAAGATTCTGATAATAATAATGGTTTTATGCAATGTATGTGTAATGAATAAAGAATGTAATTGATAGTCAATTAATAGTAGTATAACATAAAATTAGGGTCAAAAAACCCTGATCTTCATATTAAGAAAATAATTCTTATTTAACATCATTAACATTCATATATTTCATTGAAGCTGATACTTCATAAACTGTATGAAGCATGGTTTACATAATAATTTATACAAATATTACAAATTTATACTTTTGACTGCTTATATAACACTCAATTCTCATGTTAGTGTCTTAAAACCTTGACTACTAGATTGTGAAATGATTCTTATTTACCATTATTAACATTCATATATTTCATTGAAGCTGATACATCATAAACACCATAAAACATGGCATTACATAATAATTTATACAAATATTACAAATTCATATTTTTGACTGCTTATATAACACTCAATTCTCATGTTAGTGTCTTAAAACCTTGACTACTAGATTGTGAAAATGATTCTTATTTACCATTATTAACATTCATATATTTCATTGAAGCTGATACTTCATAAACTGTATGAAGCATGGTTTAACATAATAATTTATACAAATATTACAAATTTATATTTTTTTTCATATCGAAAATCAGCAAGTTTAACTTATTCTACAAGTATATTTCTTTTATACATTTTTTTTCATTAAAAATCAACACAACACTCTGGTAGATTTTTATTATCTTTTATTGCTCATCAATCATCATTATTATAATTTCTCAAACCATTATATATATTTATATAACTTTTTTTTTTTAGATGGCAGTATAATAGTAGATCACTCAAAGCATACTGAGACATTAATTAACATTTTTGGAATTTGGGAAAGTTTCAACATCTTACATTGAACATGGACTTGAAGATTCTGATAATGATAATGATTTTATGCAATGTAGTTTGTAATGAAAATAAAATGTAATTGATAGTAAATTAATAGTAGTGTAACAATTGAAATTTGTTAAAAATATGAATATAGTATTGGTAAACAAATTGATCTTTTCATTTTCATTCTTAAAATATGCCTCAGCTTTAAAAATATTTTTATTATTACTACGTTTATTTTATAATTAGGATTTCATCAAACCATAAACTAAAGTATTATAATTTAAACCGTCTAGTTTTAATAGATGTTTTACAGAACTTTTATTCGATAATGATTTGATATTATTATGTTCAAATCAGTATTATTTTTGAGGTATGGTTATGTCATAGTCTATTAAAAAACAACAATTTTCAGTTATTGTACAAGTGTATTCTTTATAAACACTTATTTTACATTCAAATCCAACAAAACATTCTAGTAGATTTGTACGATCTTTTTTGTCTTATCAAAATTATTATATCTTATCATCTGTTATATATTTATATTTCATATCTATTTCCAGTTTTACATTCGTATTAGTATTTAAGTTTCAACTGCAAAGTGGTTTCACAAATGTTGTAATAAGAATGATGTTTGTGTGTTAGTTTTTGTTTGATTATTTCCATTTCTGAATTGCTCAGTGTTTTACGGTTCTAGTTGTAATATAAAGATTTTCGTTTCAATTATGGCATGTATTAGTGACATTTTTTCCTCCAACCATTATACATATTTAACCGACAACATTTTTTCAGATGGTAGTACGGCAGATCACTTGATGCATGCTGAGACGTGAATTCACATTCCTACCACTTGGCAAGGTATCAACATCCTACACTGAACAATGGACTAGAAGATTCTAATAATAATAATGGTTTTATGCAATGTACGAGTAATGAATATAGAATGTAATTGATAGTCAATTAATAGTAGTATAACATAAAATTAGTGCCAAAAAACCATGATCATTATATTAAGAAAATAATTATTATTTACCATTATTAACATTCATGTATTTCATTGAAGCTGATACATCATAAACACTATAAAACATGGTATTACATAATAATTTATACAAATATTACAAATTCATATTTTTAACTGCTTATAAAACACTCTATTCTCATGTTAGTGTCTTAAAACCTTGACTACTAGATTGTGAAATGATTCTTATTTACCATTATTAACATTCATATATTTCATTGAAGCTGATACATCATAAACACCATAAAACATGGTATTACATAATAATTTATACAAATATTACAAATTCATATTTTTGACTGCTTATATAACACTCAATTCTCATGTTAGTGTCTTAAAACCTTGACCACTAGATTGTGAAAATGATTCTTATTTACCATTATTAACATTCCTATATTTCATTGAAGCTGATACATCATAAACACTATAAAACATGGTATTACATAATAATTTATACAAATATTACAAATTCATATTTTTAACTGCTTATAAAACACTCAATTCTCATGTTAGTGTCTTAAAACCTTGACTACTAGATTGTGAAAATGATTCTTATTTACCATTATTAACATTCATATATTTCATTGAAGCTGATACATCATAAACACTATAAAACATGGTTTTACATAATAATTTACACAATTATTGCTAATTTATAATATATCAAACTGCTTACAAAACACTCAATTCTCATGTTAGTGTCTTAAAAATTTGACTACTAGATTGTGAAAATGATTCTTATTTACCATCATTAACATTCATATATTTCATTTATGCTGTTAATTCATAAACACTATAAAACATGGTTTTACATAATAATAATTTTTACAAATATTACAAATTCATATTTTTAACTTCTTATAAAACACTCAATTCTCATGTTAGTATCTTCGAACCTTGACTACTAGATTGTGAAAATGATTCTTATTTACCATTATTAACATTCATGTGTATCATTTATGCTGATACATCCTAAACACTATAAAACATGGTTTTACATAATAATTTATACAAATATTAC
This sequence comes from Rhopalosiphum padi, assembly GCF_020882245.1. Classification (NCBI taxonomy): domain Eukaryota; kingdom Metazoa; phylum Arthropoda; class Insecta; order Hemiptera; family Aphididae; genus Rhopalosiphum; species Rhopalosiphum padi. The sequence continues at coordinate 19,297,379 of NC_083599.1, forward strand.
AAATTCATATTTTTAACTTCTTATAAAACACTCAATTCTCATGTTAGTCTCTTCAAACCTTGACTACTAAATTGTGAAAATGATTCTTATTTACCATTATTAACATACATATATTTCAATGAAGCTGATACATCATAAACACTATAAAACATGGTTTTACATAATAATTTATACAAATATTAAAAATTCATATTTTTTGCATATTGAAAATCAACAAGTTTAATTTATTGTACAAGTATATTTTGTTATACATTTTTTTTCATTAACATTCAACACAACACTGGTAGATTTCTAATATCTTTTATTACTGATCAATCATCATTATTATAATTTCTCCAACCATTATACATATTTATATGAATATTTTTTTTTAGGTGGCAGTATAATAGTGGAACACTGAAACATGCTGAGACATTAATTAACATTTTTGGAATTTGGGAAAGTTTCAACATCTTACATTGAACATGGACTTGAAGATTCTGATAATGATAATGATTTTATGCAATGTAGTTTGTAATGAAAATAAAATGTAATTGATAGTAAATTAATAGTAGTGTAACAATTGAAATTTGTTAAAAATATGAATATAGTATTGGTAAACAAATTGATCTTTTCATTTTCATTCTTAAAATATGCCTCAGCTTTAAAAATATTTTTATTATTACTACGTTTATTTTATAATTAGGATTTCATCAAACCATAAACCAAAGTATTATAATTTAAACCGTCTAGTTTTAATAGATGTTTTACAGAACTTTTATTCGATAATGATTTGATATTATTATGTTCAAATCAGTATTATTTTTGAGGTATGGTTATGTCATAGTCTATTAAAAAACAACAATTTTAAGTTATTGTACAAGTGTATTCTTTATAAACACTTATTTTACATTCAAATCCAACAAAACATTCTAGTAGATTTGTACGATCTTTTTTGTCTTATCAAAATTATTATATCTTATCATCTGTTATATATTTATATTTCATATCTATTTCCAGTTTTACATTAGTATTAGTATTTAAGTTTCAACTGCAAAGTGGTTTCACAAATGTTGTAATAAGAATGATGTTTGCGTGTTAGTTTTTGTTTGATTATTTCCATTTCTGAATTGCTCAGTGTTTTACGGTTCTAGTTGTAATATAAAGATTTTCGTTTCAATTATGGCATGTATTAGTGACATTTTTTCCTCCAACCATTATACATATTTAACCGACAACATTTTTTCAGATGGTAGTACGGCAGATCACTTGATGCATGCTGAGACGTGAATTCACATTCCTACCACTTGGCAAGGTATCAACATCCTACACTGAACAATGGACTAGAAGATTCTAATAATAATAATAGTTTTATGCAATGTACGAGTAATGAATATAGAATGTAATTGATAGTCAATTAATAGTAGTATAACATAAAATTAGTGCCAAAAAACCATGATCATTATATTAAGAAAATAATTATTATTTACCATTATTAACATTCATGTATTTCATTGAAGCTGATACATCATAAACACTATAAAACATGGTATTACATAATAATTTATACAAATATTACAAATTCATATTTTTAACTGCTTATAAAACACTCTATTCTCATGTTAGTGTCTTAAAACCTTGACTACTAGATTGTGAAATGATTCTTATTTACCATTATTAACATTCATATATTTCATTGAAGCTGATACATCATAAACACCATAAAACATGGTATTACATAATAATTTATACAAATATTACAAATTCATATTTTTAACTGCTTATAAAACACTCAATTCTCATGTTAGTGTCTTAAAACCTTGACTACTAGATTGTGAAAATGATTCTTATTTACCATTATTAACATTCATATATTTCATTGAAGCTGATACATCATAAACACTATAAAACATGGTTTTACATAATAATTTACACAATTATTGCTAATTTATAATATATCAAACTGCTTACAAAACACTCAATTCTCATGTTAGTGTCTTAAAAATTTGACTACTAGATTGTGAAAATGATTCTTATTTACCATCATTAACATTCATATATTTCATTTATGCTGTTAATTCATAAACACTATAAAACATGGTTTTACATAATAATAATTTTTACAAATATTACAAATTCATATTTTTAACTTCTTATAAAACACTCAATTCTCATGTTAGTATCTTCGAACCTTGACTACTAGATTGTGAAAATGATTCTTATTTACCATTATTAACATTCATGTGTATCATTTATGCTGATACATCCTAAACACTATAAAACATGGTTTTACATAATAATTTATACAAATATTACAAATTCATATTTTTAACTTCTTATAAAACACTCAATTCTCATGTTAGTCTCTTCAAACCTTGACTACTAAATTGTGAAAATGATTCTTATTTACCATTATTAACATACATATATTTCAATGAAGCTGATACATCATAAACACTATAAAACATGGTTTTACATAATAATTTATACAAATATTAAAAATTCATATTTTTTGCATATTGAAAATCAACAAGTTTAATTTATTGTACAAGTATATTTTGTTATACATTTTTTTTCATTAACATTCAACACAACACTGGTAGATTTCTAATATCTTTTATTACTGATCAATCATCATTATTATAATTTCTCCAACCATTATACATATTTATATGAATATTTTTTTTTAGGTGGCAGTATAATAGTGGAACACTGAAACATGCTGAGACATTAATTAACATTTTTGGAATTTGGGAAAGTTTCAACATCTTACATTGAACATGGACTTGAAGATTCTGATAATGATAATGATTTTATGCAATGTAGTTTGTAATGAAAATAAAATGTAATTGATAGTAAATTAATAGTAGTGTAACAATTGAAATTTGTTAAAAATATGAATATAGTATTGGTAAACAAATTGATCTTTTCATTTTCATTCTTAAAATATGCCTCAGCTTTAAAAATATTTTTATTATTACTACGTTTATTTTATAATTAGGATTTCATCAAACCATAAATTAAAGTATTATAATTTAAACCGTCTAGTTTTAATAGATGTTTTACAGAACTTTTATTTGATAATGATTTGATATTATTATGTTCAAATCAGTATTATTTTTGAGGTATGGTTATGTCATAGTCTATTAAAAAACAACAATTTTAAGTTATTGTACAAGTGTATTCTTTATAAACACTTATTTTACATTCAAATCCAACAAAACATTCTAGTAGATTTGTACGATCTTTTTTGTCTTATCAAAATTATTATATCTTATCATCTGTTATATATTTATATTTCATATCTATTTCCAGTTTTACATTAGTATTAGTATTTAAGTTTCAACTGCAAAGTGGTTTCACAAATGTTGTAATAAGAATGATGTTTGCGTGTTAGTTTTTGTTTGATTATTTCCATTTCTGAATTGCTCAGTGTTTTACGGTTCTAGTTGTAATATAAAGATTTTCGTTTCAATTATGGCATGTATTAGTGACATTTTTTCCTCCAACCATTATACATATTTAACCGACAACATTTTTTCAGATGGTAGTACGGCAGATCACTTGATGCATGCTGAGACGTGAATTCACATTCCTACCACTTGGCAAGGTATCAACATCCTACACTGAACAATGGACTAGAAGATTCTAATAATAATAATAGTTTTATGCAATGTACGAGTAATGAATATAGAATGTAATTGATAGTCAATTAATAGTAGTATAACATAAAATTAGTGCCAAAAAACCATGATCATTATATTAAGAAAATAATTATTATTTACCATTATTAACATTCATGTATTTCATTGAAGCTGATACATCATAAACACTATAAAACATGGTATTACATAATAATTTATACAAATATTACAAATTCATATTTTTAACTGCTTATAAAACACTCTATTCTCATGTTAGTGTCTTAAAACCTTGACTACTAGATTGTGAAATGATTCTTATTTACCATTATTAACATTCATATATTTCATTGAAGCTGATACATCATAAACACCATAAAACATGGTATTACATAATAATTTATACAAATATTACAAATTCATATTTTTAACTGCTTATAAAACACTCAATTCTCATGTTAGTGTCTTAAAACCTTGACTACTAGATTGTGAAAATGATTCTTATTTACCATTATTAACATTCATATATTTCATTGAAGCTGATACATCATAAACACTATAAAACATGGTTTTACATAATAATTTACACAATTATTGCTAATTTATAATATATCAAACTGCTTACAAAACACTCAATTCTCATGTTAGTGTCTTAAAAATTTGACTACTAGATTGTGAAAATGATTCTTATTTACCATTATTAACATTCATGTGTATCATTTATGCTGATACATCCTAAACACTATAAAACATGGTTTTACATAATAATTTATACAAATATTACAAATTCATATTTTTAACTTCTTATAAAACACTCAATTCTCATGTTAGTCTCTTCAAACCTTGACTACTAAATTGTGAAAATGATTCTTATTTACCATTATTAACATACATATATTTCAATGAAGCTGATACATCATAAACACTATAAAACATGGTTTTACATAATAATTTATACAAATATTAAAAATTCATATTTTTTGCATATTGAAAATCAACAAGTTTAATTTATTGTACAAGTATATTTTGTTATACATTTTTTTTCATTAACATTCAACACAACACTGGTAGATTTCTAATATCTTTTATTACTGATCAATCATCATTATTATAATTTCTCCAACCATTATACATATTTATATGAATATTTTTTTTTAGGTGGCAGTATAATAGTGGAACACTGAAACATGCTGAGACATTAATTAACATTTTTGGAATTTGGGAAAGTTTCAACATCTTACATTGAACATGGACTTGAAGATTCTGATAATGATAATGATTTTATGCAATGTAGTTTGTAATGAAAATAAAATGTAATTGATAGTAAATTAATAGTAGTGTAACAATTGAAATTTGTTAAAAATATGAATATAGTATTGGTAAACAAATTGATCTTTTCATTTTCATTCTTAAAATATGCCTCAGCTTTAAAAATATTTTTATTATTACTACGTTTATTTTATAATTAGGATTTCATCAAACCATAAACCAAAGTATTATAATTTAAACCGTCTAGTTTTAATAGATGTTTTACAGAACTTTTATTCGATAATGATTTGATATTATTATGTTCAAATCAGTATTATTTTTGAGGTATGGTTATGTCATAGTCTATTAAAAAACAACAATTTTAAGTTATTGTACAAGTGTATTCTTTATAAACACTTATTTTACATTCAAATCCAACAAAACATTCTAGTAGATTTGTACGATCTTTTTTGTCTTATCAAAATTATTATATCTTATCATCTGTTATATATTTATATTTCATATCTATTTCCAGTTTTACATTAGTATTAGTATTTAAGTTTCAACTGCAAAGTGGTTTCACAAATGTTGTAATAAGAATGATGTTTGCGTGTTAGTTTTTGTTTGATTATTTCCATTTCTGAATTGCTCAGTGTTTTACGGTTCTAGTTGTAATATAAAGATTTTCGTTTCAATTATGGCATGTATTAGTGACATTTTTTCCTCCAACCATTATACATATTTAACCGACAACATTTTTTCAGATGGTAGTACGGCAGATCACTTGATGCATGCTGAGACGTGAATTCACATTCCTACCACTTGGCAAGGTATCAACATCCTACACTGAACAATGGACTAGAAGATTCTAATAATAATAATAGTTTTATGCAATGTACGAGTAATGAATATAGAATGTAATTGATAGTCAATTAATAGTAGTATAACATAAAATTAGTGCCAAAAAACCATGATCATTATATTAAGAAAATAATTATTATTTACCATTATTAACATTCATGTATTTCATTAAAGCTGATACATCATAAACACTATAAAACATGGTATTACATAATAATTTATACAAATATTACAAATTCATATTTTTAACTGCTTATAAAACACTCAATTCTCATGTTAGTGTCTTAAAACCTTGACTACTAGATTGTGAAAATGATTCTTATTTACCATCATTAACATTCATATATTTCATTGAAGCTGATACATCATAAACACCATAAAACATGGTATTACATAATAATTTATACAAATATTACAAATTCATATTTTTAACTGCTTATAAAACACTCAATTCTCATGTTAGTGTCTTAAAACCTTGACTACTAGATTGTGAAAATGATTCTTATTTACCATCATTAACATTCATATATTTCATTTATGCTGTTAATTCATAAACACTATAAAACATGGTTTTACATAATAATAATTTTTACAAATATTACAAATTCATATTTTTAACTTCTTATAAAACACTCAATTCTCATGTTAGTATCTTCGAACCTTGACTACTAGATTGTGAAAATGATTCTTATTTACCATTATTAACATTCATGTATATCATTTATGCTGATACATCCTAAACACTATAAAACATGGTTTTACATAATAATTTATACAAATATTACAAATTCATATTTTTAACTTCTTATAAAACACTCAATTCTCATGTTAGTCTCTTCAAACCTTGACTACTAAATTGTGAAAATGATTCTTATTTACCATTATTAACATACATATATTTCAATGAAGCTGATACATCATAAACACTATAAAACATGGTTTTACATAATAATTTATACAAATATTAAAAATTCATATTTTTTGCATATTGAAAATCAACAAGTTTAATTTATTGTACAAGTATATTTTGTTATACATTTTTTTTCATTAACATTCAACACAACACTGGTAGATTTCTAATATCTTTTATTACTGATCAATCATCATTATTATAATTTCTCCAACCATTATACATATTTATATGAATATTTTTTTTTAGGTGGCAGTATAATAGTGGAACACTGAAACATGCTGAGACATTAATTAACATTTTTGGAATTTGGGAAAGTTTCAACATCTTACATTGAACATGGACTTGAAGATTCTGATAATGATAATGATTTTATGCAATGTAGTTTGTAATGAAAATAAAATGTAATTGATAGTAAATTAATAGTAGTGTAACAATTGAAATTTGTTAAAAATATGAATATAGTATTGGTAAACAAATTGATCTTTTCATTTTCATTCTTAAAATATGCCTCAGCTTTAAAAATATTTTTATTATTACTACGTTTATTTTATAATTAGGATTTCATCAAACCATAAATTAAAGTATTATAATTTAAACCGTCTAGTTTTAATAGATGTTTTACAGAACTTTTATTCGATAATGATTTGATATTATTATGTTCAAATCAGTATTATTTTTGAGGTATGGTTATGTCATAGTCTATTAAAAAACAACAATTTTCAGTTATTGTACAAGTGTATTCTTTATAAACACTTATTTTACATTCAAATCCAACAAAACATTCTAGTAGATTTGTACGATCTTTTTTGTCTTATCAAAATTATTATATCTTATCATCTGTTATATATTTATATTTCATATCTATTTCCAGTTTTACATTAGTATTAGTATTTAAGTTTCAACTGCAAAGTGGTTTCACAAATGTTGTAATAAGAATGATGTTTGTGTGTTAGTTTTTGTTTGATTATTTCCATTTCTGAATTGCTCAGTGTTTTACGGTTCTAGTTGTAATATAAACGTTTTCGTTTCAATTATGGCATGTATTAGTGACATTTTTTCCTCCAACCATTATACATATTTAACCGACAACATTTTTTCAGATGGTAGTACGGCAGATCACTTGATGCATGCTGAGACGTGAATTCACATTCCTACCACTTGGCAAGGTATCAACATCCTACACTGAACAATGGACTAGAAGATTCTAATAATAATAATAGTTTTATGCAATGTACGAGTAATGAATATAGAATGTAATTGATAGTCAATTAATAGTAGTATAACATAAAATTAGTGCCAAAAAACCATGATCATTATATTAAGAAAATAATTATTATTTACCATTATTAACATTCATGTATTTCATTGAAGCTGATACATCATAAACACTATAAAACATGGTATTACATAATAATTTATACAAATATTACAAATTCATATTTTTAACTGCTTATAAAACACTTTATTCTCATGTTAGTGTCTTAAAACCTTGACTACTAGATTGTGAAATGATTCTTATTTACCATTATTAACATTCATATATTTCATTGAAGCTGATACATCATAAACACCATAAAACATGGTATTACATAATAATTTATACAAATATTACAAATTCATATTTTTGACTGCTTATATAACACTCAATTCTCATGTTAGTGTCTTAAAACCTTGACCACTAGATTGTGAAAATGATTCTTATTTACCATTATTAACATTCCTATATTTCATTGAAGCTGATACATCATAAACACTATAAAACATGGTATTACATAATAATTTATACAAATATTACAAATTCATATTTTTAACTGCTTATAAAACACTCAATTCTCATGTTAGTGTCTTAAAACCTTGACTACTAGATTGTGAAAATGATTCTTATTTACCATTATTAATATTCATATATTTCATTGAAGCTGATACATCATAAACACTATAAAACATGGTTTTACATAATAATTTACACAATTATTGCTAATTTATAATATATCAAACTGCTTACAAAACACTCAATTCTCATGTTAGTGTCTTAAAAATTTGACTACTAGATTGTGAAAATGATTCTTATTTACCATCATTAACATTCATATATTTCATTTATGCTGTTAATTCATAAACACTATAAAACATGGTTTTACATAATAATAATTTTTACAAATATTACAAATTCATATTTTTAACTTCTTATAAAACACTCAATTCTCATGTTAGTATCTTCGAACCTTGACTACTAGATTGTGAAAATGATTCTTATTTACCATTATTAACATTCATGTATTTCATTGAAGCTGATACATCATAAACACTATAAAACATGGTATTACATAATAATTTATACAAATATTACAAATTCATATTTTTAACTGCTTATAAAACACTCTATTCTCATGTTAGTGTCTTAAAACCTTGACTACTAGATTGTGAAATGATTCTTATTTACCATTATTAACATTCATATATTTCATTGAAGCTGATACATCATAAACACCATAAAACATGGTATTACATAATAATTTATACAAATATTACAAATTCATATTTTTGACTGCTTATATAACACTCAATTCTCATGTTAGTGTCTTAAAACCTTGACCACTAGATTGTGAAAATGATTCTTATTTACCATTATTAACATTCATATATTTCATTGAAGCTGATACATCATAAACACTATAAAACATGGTTTTACATAATAATTTACACAATTATTGCTAATTTATAATATATCAAACTGCTTACAAAACACTCAATTCTCATGTTAGTGTCTTAAAAATTTGACTACTAGATTGTGAAAATGATTCTTATTTACCATTATTAACATTCATATATTTCATTGAAGCTGATACTTCATAAACTGTATGAAGCATGGTTTAACATAATAATTTATACAAATATTACAAATTTATATTTTTTTTCATATCGAAAATCAGCAAGTTTAACTTATTCTACAAGTATATTTCTTTTATACATTTTTTTTCATTAAAAATCAACACAACACTCTGGTAGATTTTTATTATCTTTTATTGCTCATCAATCATCATTATTATAATTTCTCAAACCATTATATATATTTATATAACTTTTTTTTTTTAGATGGCAGTATAATAGTAGATCACTCAAAGCATACTGAGACATTAATTAACATTTTTGGAATTTGGGAAAGTTTCAACATCTTACATTGAACATGGACTTGAAGATTCTGATAATGATAATGATTTTATGCAATGTAGTTTGTAATGAAAATAAAATGTAATTGATAGTAAATTAATAGTAGTGTAACAATTGAAATTTGTTAAAAATATGAATATAGTATTGGTAAACAAATTGATCTTTTCATTTTCATTCTTAAAATATGCCTCAGCTTTAAAAATATTTTTATTATTACTACGTTTATTTTATAATTAGGATTTCATCAAACCATAAACTAAAGTATTATAATTTAAACCGTCTAGTTTTAATAGATGTTTTACAGAACTTTTATTCGATAATGATTTGATATTATTATGTTCAAATCAGTATTATTTTTGAGGTATGGTTATGTCATAGTCTATTAAAAAACAACAATTTTCAGTTATTGTACAAGTGTATTCTTTATAAACACTTATTTTACATTCAAATCCAACAAAACATTCTAGTAGATTTGTACGATCTTTTTTGTCTTATCAAAATTATTATATCTTATCATCTGTTATATATTTATATTTCATATCTATTTCCAGTTTTACATTCGTATTAGTATTTAAGTTTCAACTGCAAAGTGGTTTCACAAATGTTGTAATAAGAATGATGTTTGTGTGTTAGTTTTTGTTTGATTATTTCCATTTCTGAATTGCTCAGTGTTTTACGGTTCTAGTTGTAATATAAAGATTTTCGTTTCAATTATGGCATGTATTAGTGACATTTTTTCCTCCAACCATTATACATATTTAACCGACAACATTTTTTCAGATGGTAGTACGGCAGATCACTTGATGCATGCTGAGACGTGAATTCACATTCCTACCACTTGGCAAGGTATCAACATCCTACACTGAACAATGGACTAGAAGATTCTAATAATAATAATGGTTTTATGCAATGTACGAGTAATGAATATAGAATGTAATTGATAGTCAATTAATAGTAGTATAACATAAAATTAGTGCCAAAAAACCATGATCATTATATTAAGAAAATAATTATTATTTACCATTATTAACATTCATGTATTTCATTGAAGCTGATACATCATAAACACTATAAAACATGGTATTACATAATAATTTATACAAATATTACAAATTCATATTTTTAACTGCTTATAAAACACTCTATTCTCATGTTAGTGTCTTAAAACCTTGACTACTAGATTGTGAAATGATTCTTATTTACCATTATTAACATTCATATATTTCATTGAAGCTGATACATCATAAACACCATAAAACATGGTATTACATAATAATTTATACAAATATTACAAATTCATATTTTTGACTGCTTATATAACACTCAATTCTCATGTTAGTGTCTTAAAACCTTGACCACTAGATTGTGAAAATGATTCTTATTTACCATTATTAACATTCCTATATTTCATTGAAGCTGATACATCATAAACACTATAAAACATGGTATTACATAATAATTTATACAAATATTACAAATTCATATTTTTAACTGCTTATAAAACACTCAATTCTCATGTTAGTGTCTTAAAACCTTGACTACTAGATTGTGAAAATGATTCTTATTTACCATTATTAACATTCATATATTTCATTGAAGCTGATACATCATAAACACTATAAAACATGGTTTTACATAATAATTTACACAATTATTGCTAATTTATAATATATCAAACTGCTTACAAAACACTCAATTCTCATGTTAGTGTCTTAAAAATTTGACTACTAGATTGTGAAAATGATTCTTATTTACCATCATTAACATTCATATATTTCATTTATGCTGTTAATTCATAAACACTATAAAACATGGTTTTACATAATAATAATTTTTACAAATATTACAAATTCATATTTTTAACTTCTTATAAAACACTCAATTCTCATGTTAGTATCTTCGAACCTTGACTACTAGATTGTGAAAATGATTCTTATTTACCATTATTAACATTCATGTGTATCATTTATGCTGATACATCCTAAACACTATAAAACATGGTTTTACATAATAATTTATACAAATATTACAAATTCATATTTTTAACTTCTTATAAAACACTCAATTCTCATGTTAGTCTCTTCAAACCTTGACTACTAAATTGTGAAAATGATTCTTATTTACCATTATTAACATACATATATTTCAATGAAGCTGATACATCATAAACACTATAAAACATGGTTTTACATAATAATTTATACAAATATTAAAAATTCATATTTTTTGCATATTGAAAATCAACAAGTTTAATTTATTGTACAAGTATATTTTGTTATACATTTTTTTTCATTAACATTCAACACAACACTGGTAGATTTCTAATATCTTTTATTACTGATCAATCATCATTATTATAATTTCTCCAACCATTATACATATTTATATGAATATTTTTTTTTAGGTGGCAGTATAATAGTGGAACACTGAAACATGCTGAGACATTAATTAACATTTTTGGAATTTGGGAAAGTTTCAACATCTTACATTGAACATGGACTTGAAGATTCTGATAATGATAATGATTTTATGCAATGTAGTTTGTAATGAAAATAAAATGTAATTGATAGTAAATTAATAGTAGTGTAACAATTGAAATTTGTTAAAAATATGAATATAGTATTGGTAAACAAATTGATCTTTTCATTTTCATTCTTAAAATATGCCTCAGCTTTAAAAATATTTTTATTATTACTACGTTTATTTTATAATTAGGATTTCATCAAACCATAAACCAAAGTATTATAATTTAAACCGTCTAGTTTTAATAGATGTTTTACAGAACTTTTATTCGATAATGATTTGATATTATTATGTTCAAATCAGTATTATTTTTGAGGTATGGTTATGTCATAGTCTATTAAAAAACAACAATTTTAAGTTATTGTACAAGTGTATTCTTTATAAACACTTATTTTACATTCAAATCCAACAAAACATTCTAGTAGATTTGTACGATCTTTTTTGTCTTATCAAAATTATTATATCTTATCATCTGTTATATATTTATATTTCATATCTATTTCCAGTTTTACATTAGTATTAGTATTTAAGTTTCAACTGCAAAGTGGTTTCACAAATGTTGTAATAAGAATGATGTTTGCGTGTTAGTTTTTGTTTGATTATTTCCATTTCTGAATTGCTCAGTGTTTTACGGTTCTAGTTGTAATATAAAGATTTTCGTTTCAATTATGGCATGTATTAGTGACATTTTTTCCTCCAACCATTATACATATTTAACCGACAACATTTTTTCAGATGGTAGTACGGCAGATCACTTGATGCATGCTGAGACGTGAATTCACATTCCTACCACTTGGCAAGGTATCAACATCCTACACTGAACAATGGACTAGAAGATTCTAATAATAATAATAGTTTTATGCAATGTACGAGTAATGAATATAGAATGTAATTGATAGTCAATTAATAGTAGTATAACATAAAATTAGTGCCAAAAAACCATGATCATTATATTAAGAAAATAATTATTATTTACCATTATTAACATTCATGTATTTCATTGAAGCTGATACATCATAAACACTATAAAACATGGTATTACATAATAATTTATACAAATATTACAAATTCATATTTTTAACTGCTTATAAAACACTCTATTCTCATGTTAGTGTCTTAAAACCTTGACTACTAGATTGTGAAATGATTCTTATTTACCATTATTAACATTCATATATTTCATTGAAGCTGATACATCATAAACACCATAAAACATGGTATTACATAATAATTTATACAAATATTACAAATTCATATTTTTAACTGCTTATAAAACACTCAATTCTCATGTTAGTGTCTTAAAACCTTGACTACTAGATTGTGAAAATGATTCTTATTTACCATTATTAACATTCATATATTTCATTGAAGCTGATACATCATAAACACTATAAAACATGGTTTTACATAATAATTTACACAATTATTGCTAATTTATAATATATCAAACTGCTTACAAAACACTCAATTCTCATGTTAGTGTCTTAAAAATTTGACTACTAGATTGTGAAAATGATTCTTATTTACCATCATTAACATTCATATATTTCATTTATGCTGTTAATTCATAAACACTATAAAACATGGTTTTACATAATAATAATTTTTACAAATATTACAAATTCATATTTTTAACTTCTTATAAAACACTCAATTCTCATGTTAGTATCTTCGAACCTTGACTACTAGATTGTGAAAATGATTCTTATTTACCATTATTAACATTCATGTGTATCATTTATGCTGATACATCCTAAACACTATAAAACATGGTTTTACATAATAATTTATACAAATATTACAAATTCATATTTTTAACTTCTTATAAAACACTCAATTCTCATGTTAGTCTCTTCAAACCTTGACTACTAAATTGTGAAAATGATTCTTATTTACCATTATTAACATACATATATTTCAATGAAGCTGATACATCATAAACACTATAAAACATGGTTTTACATAATAATTTATACAAATATTAAAAATTCATATTTTTTGCATATTGAAAATCAACAAGTTTAATTTATTGTACAAGTATATTTTGTTATACATTTTTTTTCATTAACATTCAACACAACACTGGTAGATTTCTAATATCTTTTATTACTGATCAATCATCATTATTATAATTTCTCCAACCATTATACATATTTATATGAATATTTTTTTTTAGGTGGCAGTATAATAGTGGAACACTGAAACATGCTGAGACATTAATTAACATTTTTGGAATTTGGGAAAGTTTCAACATCTTACATTGAACATGGACTTGAAGATTCTGATAATGATAATGATTTTATGCAATGTAGTTTGTAATGAAAATAAAATGTAATTGATAGTAAATTAATAGTAGTGTAACAATTGAAATTTGTTAAAAATATGAATATAGTATTGGTAAACAAATTGATCTTTTCATTTTCATTCTTAAAATATGCCTCAGCTTTAAAAATATTTTTATTATTACTACGTTTATTTTATAATTAGGATTTCATCAAACCATAAATTAAAGTATTATAATTTAAACCGTCTAGTTTTAATAGATGTTTTACAGAACTTTTATTTGATAATGATTTGATATTATTATGTTCAAATCAGTATTATTTTTGAGGTATGGTTATGTCATAGTCTATTAAAAAACAACAATTTTAAGTTATTGTACAAGTGTATTCTTTATAAACACTTATTTTACATTCAAATCCAACAAAACATTCTAGTAGATTTGTACGATCTTTTTTGTCTTATCAAAATTATTATATCTTATCATCTGTTATATATTTATATTTCATATCTATTTCCAGTTTTACATTAGTATTAGTATTTAAGTTTCAACTGCAAAGTGGTTTCACAAATGTTGTAATAAGAATGATGTTTGCGTGTTAGTTTTTGTTTGATTATTTCCATTTCTGAATTGCTCAGTGTTTTACGGTTCTAGTTGTAATATAAAGATTTTCGTTTCAATTATGGCATGTATTAGTGACATTTTTTCCTCCAACCATTATACATATTTAACCGACAACATTTTTTCAGATGGTAGTACGGCAGATCACTTGATGCATGCTGAGACGTGAATTCACATTCCTACCACTTGGCAAGGTATCAACATCCTACACTGAACAATGGACTAGAAGATTCTAATAATAATAATAGTTTTATGCAATGTACGAGTAATGAATATAGAATGTAATTGATAGTCAATTAATAGTAGTATAACATAAAATTAGTGCCAAAAAACCATGATCATTATATTAAGAAAATAATTATTATTTACCATTATTAACATTCATGTATTTCATTGAAGCTGATACATCATAAACACTATAAAACATGGTATTACATAATAATTTATACAAATATTACAAATTCATATTTTTAACTGCTTATAAAACACTCTATTCTCATGTTAGTGTCTTAAAACCTTGACTACTAGATTGTGAAATGATTCTTATTTACCATTATTAACATTCATATATTTCATTGAAGCTGATACATCATAAACACCATAAAACATGGTATTACATAATAATTTATACAAATATTACAAATTCATATTTTTAACTGCTTATAAAACACTCAATTCTCATGTTAGTGTCTTAAAACCTTGACTACTAGATTGTGAAAATGATTCTTATTTACCATTATTAACATTCATATATTTCATTGAAGCTGATACATCATAAACACTATAAAACATGGTTTTACATAATAATTTACACAATTATTGCTAATTTATAATATATCAAACTGCTTACAAAACACTCAATTCTCATGTTAGTGTCTTAAAAATTTGACTACTAGATTGTGAAAATGATTCTTATTTACCATTATTAACATTCATGTGTATCATTTATGCTGATACATCCTAAACACTATAAAACATGGTTTTACATAATAATTTATACAAATATTACAAATTCATATTTTTAACTTCTTATAAAACACTCAATTCTCATGTTAGTCTCTTCAAACCTTGACTACTAAATTGTGAAAATGATTCTTATTTACCATTATTAACATACATATATTTCAATGAAGCTGATACATCATAAACACTATAAAACATGGTTTTACATAATAATTTATACAAATATTAAAAATTCATATTTTTTGCATATTGAAAATCAACAAGTTTAATTTATTGTACAAGTATATTTTGTTATACATTTTTTTTCATTAACATTCAACACAACACTGGTAGATTTCTAATATCTTTTATTACTGATCAATCATCATTATTATAATTTCTCCAACCATTATACATATTTATATGAATATTTTTTTTTAGGTGGCAGTATAATAGTGGAACACTGAAACATGCTGAGACATTAATTAACATTTTTGGAATTTGGGAAAGTTTCAACATCTTACATTGAACATGGACTTGAAGATTCTGATAATGATAATGATTTTATGCAATGTAGTTTGTAATGAAAATAAAATGTAATTGATAGTAAATTAATAGTAGTGTAACAATTGAAATTTGTTAAAAATATGAATATAGTATTGGTAAACAAATTGATCTTTTCATTTTCATTCTTAAAATATGCCTCAGCTTTAAAAATATTTTTATTATTACTACGTTTATTTTATAATTAGGATTTCATCAAACCATAAACCAAAGTATTATAATTTAAACCGTCTAGTTTTAATAGATGTTTTACAGAACTTTTATTCGATAATGATTTGATATTATTATGTTCAAATCAGTATTATTTTTGAGGTATGGTTATGTCATAGTCTATTAAAAAACAACAATTTTAAGTTATTGTACAAGTGTATTCTTTATAAACACTTATTTTACATTCAAATCCAACAAAACATTCTAGTAGATTTGTACGATCTTTTTTGTCTTATCAAAATTATTATATCTTATCATCTGTTATATATTTATATTTCATATCTATTTCCAGTTTTACATTAGTATTAGTATTTAAGTTTCAACTGCAAAGTGGTTTCACAAATGTTGTAATAAGAATGATGTTTGCGTGTTAGTTTTTGTTTGATTATTTCCATTTCTGAATTGCTCAGTGTTTTACGGTTCTAGTTGTAATATAAAGATTTTCGTTTCAATTATGGCATGTATTAGTGACATTTTTTCCTCCAACCATTATACATATTTAACCGACAACATTTTTTCAGATGGTAGTACGGCAGATCACTTGATGCATGCTGAGACGTGAATTCACATTCCTACCACTTGGCAAGGTATCAACATCCTACACTGAACAATGGACTAGAAGATTCTAATAATAATAATAGTTTTATGCAATGTACGAGTAATGAATATAGAATGTAATTGATAGTCAATTAATAGTAGTATAACATAAAATTAGTGCCAAAAAACCATGATCATTATATTAAGAAAATAATTATTATTTACCATTATTAACATTCATGTATTTCATTGAAGCTGATACATCATAAACACTATAAAACATGGTATTACATAATAATTTATACAAATATTACAAATTCATATTTTTAACTGCTTATAAAACACTCTATTCTCATGTTAGTGTCTTAAAACCTTGACTACTAGATTGTGAAATGATTCTTATTTACCATTATTAACATTCATATATTTCATTGAAGCTGATACATCATAAACACCATAAAACATGGTATTACATAATAATTTATACAAATATTACAAATTCATATTTTTAACTGCTTATAAAACACTCAATTCTCATGTTAGTGTCTTAAAACCTTGACTACTAGATTGTGAAAATGATTCTTATTTACCATTATTAACATTCATATATTTCATTGAAGCTGATACATCATAAACACTATAAAACATGGTTTTACATAATAATTTACACAATTATTGCTAATTTATAATATATCAAACTGCTTACAAAACACTCAATTCTCATGTTAGTGTCTTAAAAATTTGACTACTAGATTGTGAAAATGATTCTTATTTACCATCATTAACATTCATATATTTCATTTATGCTGTTAATTCATAAACACTATAAAACATGGTTTTACATAATAATAATTTTTACAAATATTACAAATTCATATTTTTAACTTCTTATAAAACACTCAATTCTCATGTTAGTATCTTCGAACCTTGACTACTAGATTGTGAAAATGATTCTTATTTACCATTATTAACATTCATGTGTATCATTTATGCTGATACATCCTAAACACTATAAAACATGGTTTTACATAATAATTTATACAAATATTACAAATTCATATTTTTAACTTCTTATAAAACACTCAATTCTCATGTTAGTCTCTTCAAACCTTGACTACTAAATTGTGAAAATGATTCTTATTTACCATTATTAACATACATATATTTCAATGAAGCTGATACATCATAAACACTATAAAACATGGTTTTACATAATAATTTATACAAATATTAAAAATTCATATTTTTTGCATATTGAAAATCAACAAGTTTAATTTATTGTACAAGTATATTTTGTTATACATTTTTTTTCATTAACATTCAACACAACACTGGTAGATTTCTAATATCTTTTATTACTGATCAATCATCATTATTATAATTTCTCCAACCATTATACATATTTATATGAATATTTTTTTTTAGGTGGCAGTATAATAGTGGAACACTGAAACATGCTGAGACATTAATTAACATTTTTGGAATTTGGGAAAGTTTCAACATCTTACATTGAACATGGACTTGAAGATTCTGATAATGATAATGATTTTATGCAATGTAGTTTGTAATGAAAATAAAATGTAATTGATAGTAAATTAATAGTAGTGTAACAATTGAAATTTGTTAAAAATATGAATATAGTATTGGTAAACAAATTGATCTTTTCATTTTCATTCTTAAAATATGCCTCAGCTTTAAAAATATTTTTATTATTACTACGTTTATTTTATAATTAGGATTTCATCAAACCATAAATTAAAGTATTATAATTTAAACCGTCTAGTTTTAATAGATGTTTTACAGAACTTTTATTTGATAATGATTTGATATTATTATGTTCAAATCAGTATTATTTTTGAGGTATGGTTATGTCATAGTCTATTAAAAAACAACAATTTTAAGTTATTGTACAAGTGTATTCTTTATAAACACTTATTTTACATTCAAATCCAACAAAACATTCTAGTAGATTTGTACGATCTTTTTTGTCTTATCAAAATTATTATATCTTATCATCTGTTATATATTTATATTTCATATCTATTTCCAGTTTTACATTAGTATTAGTATTTAAGTTTCAACTGCAAAGTGGTTTCACAAATGTTGTAATAAGAATGATGTTTGCGTGTTAGTTTTTGTTTGATTATTTCCATTTCTGAATTGCTCAGTGTTTTACGGTTCTAGTTGTAATATAAAGATTTTCGTTTCAATTATGGCATGTATTAGTGACATTTTTTCCTCCAACCATTATACATATTTAACCGACAACATTTTTTCAGATGGTAGTACGGCAGATCACTTGATGCATGCTGAGACGTGAATTCACATTCCTACCACTTGGCAAGGTATCAACATCCTACACTGAACAATGGACTAGAAGATTCTAATAATAATAATAGTTTTATGCAATGTACGAGTAATGAATATAGAATGTAATTGATAGTCAATTAATAGTAGTATAACATAAAATTAGTGCCAAAAAACCATGATCATTATATTAAGAAAATAATTATTATTTACCATTATTAACATTCATGTATTTCATTGAAGCTGATACATCATAAACACTATAAAACATGGTATTACATAATAATTTATACAAATATTACAAATTCATATTTTTAACTGCTTATAAAACACTCTATTCTCATGTTAGTGTCTTAAAACCTTGACTACTAGATTGTGAAATGATTCTTATTTACCATTATTAACATTCATATATTTCATTGAAGCTGATACATCATAAACACCATAAAACATGGTATTACATAATAATTTATACAAATATTACAAATTCATATTTTTAACTGCTTATAAAACACTCAATTCTCATGTTAGTGTCTTAAAACCTTGACTACTAGATTGTGAAAATGATTCTTATTTACCATTATTAACATTCATATATTTCATTGAAGCTGATACATCATAAACACTATAAAACATGGTTTTACATAATAATTTACACAATTATTGCTAATTTATAATATATCAAACTGCTTACAAAACACTCAATTCTCATGTTAGTGTCTTAAAAATTTGACTACTAGATTGTGAAAATGATTCTTATTTACCATTATTAACATTCATGTGTATCATTTATGCTGATACATCCTAAACACTATAAAACATGGTTTTACATAATAATTTATACAAATATTACAAATTCATATTTTTAACTTCTTATAAAACACTCAATTCTCATGTTAGTCTCTTCAAACCTTGACTACTAAATTGTGAAAATGATTCTTATTTACCATTATTAACATACATATATTTCAATGAAGCTGATACATCATAAACACTATAAAACATGGTTTTACATAATAATTTATACAAATATTAAAAATTCATATTTTTTGCATATTGAAAATCAACAAGTTTAATTTATTGTACAAGTATATTTTGTTATACATTTTTTTTCATTAACATTCAACACAACACTGGTAGATTTCTAATATCTTTTATTACTGATCAATCATCATTATTATAATTTCTCCAACCATTATACATATTTATATGAATATTTTTTTTTAGGTGGCAGTATAATAGTGGAACACTGAAACATGCTGAGACATTAATTAACATTTTTGGAATTTGGGAAAGTTTCAACATCTTACATTGAACATGGACTTGAAGATTCTGATAATGATAATGATTTTATGCAATGTAGTTTGTAATGAAAATAAAATGTAATTGATAGTAAATTAATAGTAGTGTAACAATTGAAATTTGTTAAAAATATGAATATAGTATTGGTAAACAAATTGATCTTTTCATTTTCATTCTTAAAATATGCCTCAGCTTTAAAAATATTTTTATTATTACTACGTTTATTTTATAATTAGGATTTCATCAAACCATAAACCAAAGTATTATAATTTAAACCGTCTAGTTTTAATAGATGTTTTACAGAACTTTTATTCGATAATGATTTGATATTATTATGTTCAAATCAGTATTATTTTTGAGGTATGGTTATGTCATAGTCTATTAAAAAACAACAATTTTAAGTTATTGTACAAGTGTATTCTTTATAAACACTTATTTTACATTCAAATCCAACAAAACATTCTAGTAGATTTGTACGATCTTTTTTGTCTTATCAAAATTATTATATCTTATCATCTGTTATATATTTATATTTCATATCTATTTCCAGTTTTACATTAGTATTAGTATTTAAGTTTCAACTGCAAAGTGGTTTCACAAATGTTGTAATAAGAATGATGTTTGCGTGTTAGTTTTTGTTTGATTATTTCCATTTCTGAATTGCTCAGTGTTTTACGGTTCTAGTTGTAATATAAAGATTTTCGTTTCAATTATGGCATGTATTAGTGACATTTTTTCCTCCAACCATTATACATATTTAACCGACAACATTTTTTCAGATGGTAGTACGGCAGATCACTTGATGCATGCTGAGACGTGAATTCACATTCCTACCACTTGGCAAGGTATCAACATCCTACACTGAACAATGGACTAGAAGATTCTAATAATAATAATAGTTTTATGCAATGTACGAGTAATGAATATAGAATGTAATTGATAGTCAATTAATAGTAGTATAACATAAAATTAGTGCCAAAAAACCATGATCATTATATTAAGAAAATAATTATTATTTACCATTATTAACATTCATGTATTTCATTAAAGCTGATACATCATAAACACTATAAAACATGGTATTACATAATAATTTATACAAATATTACAAATTCATATTTTTAACTGCTTATAAAACACTCAATTCTCATGTTAGTGTCTTAAAACCTTGACTACTAGATTGTGAAAATGATTCTTATTTACCATCATTAACATTCATATATTTCATTGAAGCTGATACATCATAAACACCATAAAACATGGTATTACATAATAATTTATACAAATATTACAAATTCATATTTTTAACTGCTTATAAAACACTCAATTCTCATGTTAGTGTCTTAAAACCTTGACTACTAGATTGTGAAAATGATTCTTATTTACCATCATTAACATTCATATATTTCATTTATGCTGTTAATTCATAAACACTATAAAACATGGTTTTACATAATAATAATTTTTACAAATATTACAAATTCATATTTTTAACTTCTTATAAAACACTCAATTCTCATGTTAGTATCTTCGAACCTTGACTACTAGATTGTGAAAATGATTCTTATTTACCATTATTAACATTCATGTATATCATTTATGCTGATACATCCTAAACACTATAAAACATGGTTTTACATAATAATTTATACAAATATTACAAATTCATATTTTTAACTTCTTATAAAACACTCAATTCTCATGTTAGTCTCTTCAAACCTTGACTACTAAATTGTGAAAATGATTCTTATTTACCATTATTAACATACATATATTTCAATGAAGCTGATACATCATAAACACTATAAAACATGGTTTTACATAATAATTTATACAAATATTAAAAATTCATATTTTTTGCATATTGAAAATCAACAAGTTTAATTTATTGTACAAGTATATTTTGTTATACATTTTTTTTCATTAACATTCAACACAACACTGGTAGATTTCTAATATCTTTTATTACTGATCAATCATCATTATTATAATTTCTCCAACCATTATACATATTTATATGAATATTTTTTTTTTAGGTGGCAGTATAATAGTGGAACACTGAAACATGCTGAGACATTAATTAACATTTTTGGAATTTGGGAAAGTTTCAACATCTTACATTGAACATGGACTTGAAGATTCTGATAATGATAATGATTTTATGCAATGTAGTTTGTAATGAAAATAAAATGTAATTGATAGTAAATTAATAGTAGTGTAACAATTGAAATTTGTTAAAAATATGAATATAGTATTGGTAAACAAATTGATCTTTTCATTTTCATTCTTAAAATATGCCTCAGCTTTAAAAATATTTTTATTATTACTACGTTTATTTTATAATTAGGATTTCATCAAACCATAAATTAAAGTATTATAATTTAAACCGTCTAGTTTTAATAGATGTTTTACAGAACTTTTATTCGATAATGATTTGATATTATTATGTTCAAATCAGTATTATTTTTGAGGTATGGTTATGTCATAGTCTATTAAAAAACAACAATTTTCAGTTATTGTACAAGTGTATTCTTTATAAACACTTATTTTACATTCAAATCCAACAAAACATTCTAGTAGATTTGTACGATCTTTTTTGTCTTATCAAAATTATTATATCTTATCATCTGTTATATATTTATATTTCATATCTATTTCCAGTTTTACATTAGTATTAGTATTTAAGTTTCAACTGCAAAGTGGTTTCACAAATGTTGTAATAAGAATGATGTTTGTGTGTTAGTTTTTGTTTGATTATTTCCATTTCTGAATTGCTCAGTGTTTTACGGTTCTAGTTGTAATATAAACGTTTTCGTTTCAATTATGGCATGTATTAGTGACATTTTTTCCTCCAACCATTATACATATTTAACCGACAACATTTTTTCAGATGGTAGTACGGCAGATCACTTGATGCATGCTGAGACGTGAATTCACATTCCTACCACTTGGCAAGGTATCAACATCCTACACTGAACAATGGACTAGAAGATTCTAATAATAATAATAGTTTTATGCAATGTACGAGTAATGAATATAGAATGTAATTGATAGTCAATTAATAGTAGTATAACATAAAATTAGTGCCAAAAAACCATGATCATTATATTAAGAAAATAATTATTATTTACCATTATTAACATTCATGTATTTCATTGAAGCTGATACATCATAAACACTATAAAACATGGTATTACATAATAATTTATACAAATATTACAAATTCATATTTTTAACTGCTTATAAAACACTTTATTCTCATGTTAGTGTCTTAAAACCTTGACTACTAGATTGTGAAATGATTCTTATTTACCATTATTAACATTCATATATTTCATTGAAGCTGATACATCATAAACACCATAAAACATGGTATTACATAATAATTTATACAAATATTACAAATTCATATTTTTGACTGCTTATATAACACTCAATTCTCATGTTAGTGTCTTAAAACCTTGACCACTAGATTGTGAAAATGATTCTTATTTACCATTATTAACATTCCTATATTTCATTGAAGCTGATACATCATAAACACTATAAAACATGGTATTACATAATAATTTATACAAATATTACAAATTCATATTTTTAACTGCTTATAAAACACTCAATTCTCATGTTAGTGTCTTAAAACCTTGACTACTAGATTGTGAAAATGATTCTTATTTACCATTATTAATATTCATATATTTCATTGAAGCTGATACATCATAAACACTATAAAACATGGTTTTACATAATAATTTACACAATTATTGCTAATTTATAATATATCAAACTGCTTACAAAACACTCAATTCTCATGTTAGTGTCTTAAAAATTTGACTACTAGATTGTGAAAATGATTCTTATTTACCATCATTAACATTCATATATTTCATTTATGCTGTTAATTCATAAACACTATAAAACATGGTTTTACATAATAATAATTTTTACAAATATTACAAATTCATATTTTTAACTTCTTATAAAACACTCAATTCTCATGTTAGTATCTTCGAACCTTGACTACTAGATTGTGAAAATGATTCTTATTTACCATTATTAACATTCATGTATTTCATTGAAGCTGATACATCATAAACACTATAAAACATGGTATTACATAATAATTTATACAAATATTACAAATTCATATTTTTAACTGCTTATAAAACACTCTATTCTCATGTTAGTGTCTTAAAACCTTGACTACTAGATTGTGAAATGATTCTTATTTACCATTATTAACATTCATATATTTCATTGAAGCTGATACATCATAAACACCATAAAACATGGTATTACATAATAATTTATACAAATATTACAAATTCATATTTTTGACTGCTTATATAACACTCAATTCTCATGTTAGTGTCTTAAAACCTTGACCACTAGATTGTGAAAATGATTCTTATTTACCATTATTAACATTCCTATATTTCATTGAAGCTGATACATCATAAACACTATAAAACATGGTATTACATAATAATTTATACAAATATTACAAATTCATATTTTTAACTGCTTATAAAACACTCAATTCTCATGTTAGTGTCTTAAAACCTTGACTACTAGATTGTGAAAATGATTCTTATTTACCATTATTAACATTCATATATTTCATTGAAGCTGATACATCATAAACACTATAAAACATGGTTTTACATAATAATTTACACAATTATTGCTAATTTATAATATATCAAACTGCTTACAAAACACTCAATTCTCATGTTAGTGTCTTAAAAATTTGACTACTAGATTGTGAAAATGATTCTTATTTACCATCATTAACATTCATATATTTCATTTATGCTGTTAATTCATAAACACTATAAAACATGGTTTTACATAATAATAATTTTTACAAATATTACAAATTCATATTTTTAACTTCTTATAAAACACTCAATTCTCATGTTAGTATCTTCGAACCTTGACTACTAGATTGTGAAAATGATTCTTATTTACCATTATTAACATTCATGTATATCATTTATGCTGATACATCCAAAACACTATAAAACATGGTTTTACATAATAATTTATACAAATATTACAAATTCATATTTTTAACTTCTTATAAAACACTCAATTCTCATGTTAGTCTCTTCAAACCTTGACTACTAAATTGTGAAAATGATTCTTATTTACCATTATTAACATACATATATTTCATTGAAGCTGATACATCATAAACACTATAAAACATGGTATTACATAATAATTTATACAAATATTACAAATTCATATTTTTAACTGCTTATAAAACACTTTATTCTCATGTTAGTGTCTTAAAACCTTGACTACTAGATTGTGAAATGATTCTTATTTACCATTATTAACATTCATATATTTCATTGAAGCTGATACATCATAAACACCATAAAACATGGTATTACATAATAATTTATACAAATATTACAAATTCATATTTTTGACTGCTTATATAACACTCAATTCTCATGTTAGTGTCTTAAAACCTTGACCACTAGATTGTGAAAATGATTCTTATTTACCATTATTAACATTCCTATATTTCATTGAAGCTGATACATCATAAACACTATAAAACATGGTATTACATAATAATTTATACAAATATTACAAATTCATATTTTTAACTGCTTATAAAACACTCAATTCTCATGTTAGTGTCTTAAAACCTTGACTACTAGATTGTGAAAATGATTCTTATTTACCATTATTAATATTCATATATTTCATTGAAGCTGATACATCATAAACACTATAAAACATGGTTTTACATAATAATTTACACAATTATTGCTAATTTATAATATATCAAACTGCTTACAAAACACTCAATTCTCATGTTAGTGTCTTAAAAATTTGACTACTAGATTGTGAAAATGATTCTTATTTACCATCATTAACATTCATATATTTCATTTATGCTGTTAATTCATAAACACTATAAAACATGGTTTTACATAATAATAATTTTTACAAATATTACAAATTCATATTTTTAACTTCTTATAAAACACTCAATTCTCATGTTAGTATCTTCGAACCTTGACTACTAGATTGTGAAAATGATTCTTA
This sequence comes from Rhopalosiphum padi, assembly GCF_020882245.1. Classification (NCBI taxonomy): domain Eukaryota; kingdom Metazoa; phylum Arthropoda; class Insecta; order Hemiptera; family Aphididae; genus Rhopalosiphum; species Rhopalosiphum padi. The sequence continues at coordinate 19,324,548 of NC_083599.1, forward strand.
TTTACCATTATTAACATTCATGTATTTCATTGAAGCTGATACATCATAAACACTATAAAACATGGTATTACATAATAATTTATACAAATATTACAAATTCATATTTTTAACTGCTTATAAAACACTCTATTCTCATGTTAGTGTCTTAAAACCTTGACTACTAGATTGTGAAATGATTCTTATTTACCATTATTAACATTCATATATTTCATTGAAGCTGATACATCATAAACACCATAAAACATGGTATTACATAATAATTTATACAAATATTACAAATTCATATTTTTGACTGCTTATATAACACTCAATTCTCATGTTAGTGTCTTAAAACCTTGACCACTAGATTGTGAAAATGATTCTTATTTACCATTATTAACATTCCTATATTTCATTGAAGCTGATACATCATAAACACTATAAAACATGGTATTACATAATAATTTATACAAATATTACAAATTCATATTTTTAACTGCTTATAAAACACTCAATTCTCATGTTAGTGTCTTAAAACCTTGACTACTAGATTGTGAAAATGATTCTTATTTACCATTATTAACATTCATATATTTCATTGAAGCTGATACATCATAAACACTATAAAACATGGTTTTACATAATAATTTACACAATTATTGCTAATTTATAATATATCAAACTGCTTACAAAACACTCAATTCTCATGTTAGTGTCTTAAAAATTTGACTACTAGATTGTGAAAATGATTCTTATTTACCATCATTAACATTCATATATTTCATTTATGCTGTTAATTCATAAACACTATAAAACATGGTTTTACATAATAATAATTTTTACAAATATTACAAATTCATATTTTTAACTTCTTATAAAACACTCAATTCTCATGTTAGTATCTTCGAACCTTGACTACTAGATTGTGAAAATGATTCTTATTTACCATTATTAACATTCATGTATATCATTTATGCTGATACATCCAAAACACTATAAAACATGGTTTTACATAATAATTTATACAAATATTACAAATTCATATTTTTAACTTCTTATAAAACACTCAATTCTCATGTTAGTCTCTTCAAACCTTGACTACTAAATTGTGAAAATGATTCTTATTTACCATTATTAACATACATATATTTCAATGAAGCTGATACATCATAAACACTATAAAACATGGTTTTACATAATAATTTATACAAATATTAAAAATTCATATTTTTTGCATATTGAAAATCAACAAGTTTAATTTATTGTACAAGTATATTTTGTTATACATTTTTTTTTCATTAACATTCAACACAACACTGGTAGATTTCTAATATCTTTTATTACTGATCAATCATCATTATTATAATTTCTCCAACCATTATACATATTTATATGAATATTTTTTTTTAGGTGGCAGTATAATAGTGGAACACTGAAACATGCTGAGACATTAATTAACATTTTTGGAATTTGGGAAAGTTTCAACATCTTACATTGAACATGGACTTGAAGATTCTGATAATGATAATGATTTTATGCAATGTAGTTTGTAATGAAAATAAAATGTAATTGATAGTAAATTAATAGTAGTGTAACAATTGAAATTTGTTAAAAATATGAATATAGTATTGGTAAACAAATTGATCTTTTCATTTTCATTCTTAAAATATGCCTCAGCTTTAAAAATATTTTTATTATTACTACGTTTATTTTATAATTAGGATTTCATCAAACCATAAACCAAAGTATTATAATTTAAACCGTCTAGTTTTAATAGATGTTTTACAGAACTTTTATTCGATAATGATTTGATATTATTATGTTCAAATCAGTATTATTTTTGAGGTATGGTTATGTCATAGTCTATTAAAAAACAACAATTTTAAGTTATTGTACAAGTGTATTCTTTATAAACACTTATTTTACATTCAAATCCAACAAAACATTCTAGTAGATTTGTACGATCTTTTTTGTCTTATCAAAATTATTATATCTTATCATCTGTTATATATTTATATTTCATATCTATTTCCAGTTTTACATTCGTATTAGTATTTAAGTTTCAACTGCAAAGTGGTTTCACAAATGTTGTAATAAGAATGATGTTTGTGTGTTAGTTTTTGTTTGATTATTTCCATTTCTGAATTGCTCAGTGTTTTACGGTTCTAGTTGTAATATAAAGATTTTCGTTTCAATTATGGCATGTATTAGTGACATTTTTTCCTCCAACCATTATACATATTTAAACGACAACATTTTTTCAGATGGTAGTACGGCAGATCACTTGATGCATGCTGAGACGTGAATTCACATTCCTACCACTTGGCAAGGTATCAACATCCTACACTGATCAATGGACTAGAAGATTCTAATAATAATAATAGTTTTATGCAATGTACGAGTAATGAATATAGAATGTAATTGATAGTCAATTAATAGTAGTATAACATAAAATTAGTGCCAAAAAACCATGATCATTATATTAAGAAAATAATTATTATTTACCATTATTAACATTCATGTATTTCATTGAAGCTGATACATCATAAACACTATAAAACATGGTATTACATAATAATTTATACAAATATTACAAATTCATATTTTTAACTGCTTATAAAAACACTCAATTCTCATGTTAGTGTCTTAAAACCTTGACTACTAGATTGTGAAAATGATTCTTATTTATCATTATTAATATTCATATATTTCATTGAAGCTGATACATCATAAACACTATAAAACATGGTTTTACATAATAATTTACACAATTATTGCTAATTTATAATATATCAAACTGCTTACAAAACACTCAATTCTCATGTTAGTGTCTTAAAAATTTGACTACTAGATTGTGAAAATGATTCTTATTTACCATCATTAACATTCATATATTTCATTTATGCTGTTAATTCATAAACACTATAAAACATGGTTTTACATAATAATAATTTTTACAAATATTACAAATTCATATTTTTAACTTCTTATAAAACACTCAATTCTCATGTTAGTATCTTCGAACCTTGACTACTAGATTGTGAAAATGATTCTTATTTACCATTATTAACATTCATGTATATCATTTATGCTGATACATCCTAAACACTATAAAACATGGTTTTACATAATAATTTATACAAATATTACAAATTCATATTTTTAACTTCTTATAAAACACTCAATTCTCATGTTAGTCTCTTCAAACCTTGACTACTAAATTGTGAAAATGATTCTTATTTACCATTATTAACATTCATATATTTCATTTATGCTGTTAATTCATAAACACTATAAAACATGGTTTTTACATAATAATTTATACAAATATTACAAATTCATATTTTAACTTCTTATAAAACACTCAATTCTCATGTTAGTCTCTTCAAACCTTGACTACTAGATTGTGAAAATGTTTCTTATTTACCATTATTAACATTCATATATTTCAATGAAGCTGATACAACATAAACACTATAAAACATGGTTTTACATAATAATTTATACAAATATTAAAAATTCATATTTTTTGCATATTAAAAATCAACAAGTTTAATTTATTGTACAAGTATATTTTGTTATACATTTTTTTTCATTAAAATTCAACACAACACTGATAGACTTCTAATATCTTTTATTACTGATCAATCATCATTATTATAATTTCTCCAACCATTATACATATTTACATGAATATTTTTTTTTAGGTGGCAGTATAATAGTGGATCACTGAAACATGCTGAGACATTAATTAACATTTTTGGAATATTGGGAAAGTTTCAACATCCTACATTGAACATGGACTTGAAGATTCTGATAATAATAATGATTTTATGCAATGTACTTGTAATGAATATAAAATATAATTAATAGTAAATTAATAGTAGTGGAACAATTTAAATTTGTTAAAAATATGAATATAGTATTGGTAAACAAATTGAGCTTTTTAATTTTCATTCTTAAAATATGCCTCAGCTTTATAAATATTTTTATTATTACTACTTTTATTTTATAATTAGGTTTTTCTTAAACCATAATCCAAAGAATTGTAATTTAAATCGTCTAGTTTATTATAGATGTTTTACAGTACTTTTATTCGATAATGATTTGATATTGTTATGTTCAAATCAGTATTATTTTTGAGGTATGGTTATGTCATAGTCTATTAAAAAACAACAATTTTAAGTTATTGTACAAGTGTATTCTTTATAAACACTTATTTTACATTCAAATCCAACAAAACATTCTAGTAGATATGTACGATCTTTTTTGTCTTATCAAAATTATTATATCTTATCATCTGTTATATATTTATCTTTCATATCTATTTCCAGTTTTACATTGGTATTAGTATTTAAGTTTCAACTGCAAAGTGGTTTCACAAATGTTGTAATAAGAATGAAGTTTGTGTGTTAGTTTTTGTTTGATTATTTCCATTTCTGAATTGCTCAGTGTTTTACCGTTCTAGTTGTAATATAAAGATTTTCGTTTCAATTATGGCATGTATTAGTGACATTTTTTCCTCCAACCATTATACATATTTAACCAACAACATTTTTTCAGATGGTAGTACGGCAGATCACTTGATGCATGCTGAGACGTGAATTCACATTCCTACCACTTGGCAAGGTATCAACATCCTACACTGAACAATGGACTAGAAGATTCTAATAATAATAATGGTTTTATGCAATGTACGAGTAATGAATATAGAATGTAATTGATAGTCAATTAATAGTAGTATAACATAAAATTAGTGTCAAAAAACCATGATCATTATATTAAGAAAATAATTATTATTTACCATTATTAACATTCATGTATTTCATTGAAGCTGATACATCATAAACACTATAAAACATGGTATTACATAATAATTTATACAAATATTACAAATTCATATTTTTAACTTCTTATAAAACACTCAATTCTCATGTTAGTGTCTTCAAACCTTGACTACTAGATTGTGAAAATGTTTCTTATTTACCATTATTAACATTCATATATTTCATTTATGCTGTTAATTCATAAACACTTTAAAACATGGTTTTACATAATAATTTTTACAAATATTACAAATTCATATTTTTAACTACTTATAAAACACTCAATTCTCATGTTAGTCTCTTCAAACCTTGACTACTAGATTGTGAAAATGATTCTAATTTACCATTATTAACATTCATATATTTCATTTATGCTGTTAATTCATAAACACTTTAAAACATGGTTTTACATAATAATTTTTACAAATATTACAAATTCATATTTTTAACTTCTTATAAAACACTCAATTCTCATGTTAGTGTATTCAAACCTTGACTACTAGATTGTGAAATGATTCTTATTTACCATTATTAACATTCATATATTTCATTGAAGCTGATACATCATAAACACCATAAAACATGGTATTACATAATAATTTATACAAATATTACAAATTCATATTTTTGACTGCTTATATAACACTCAATTCTCATGTTAGTGTCTTAAAACCTTGACCACTAGATTGTGAAAATGATTCTTATTTACCATTATTAACATTCCTATATTTCATTGAAGCTGATACATCATAAACACTATAAAACATGGTATTACATAATAATTTATACAAATATTACAAATTCATATTTTTAACTGCTTATAAAACACTCAATTCTCATGTTAGTGTCTTAAAACCTTGACTACTAGATTGTGAAAATGATTCTTATTTACCATTATTAATATTCATATATTTCATTGAAGCTGATACATCATAAACACTATAAAACATGGTTTTACATAATAATTTACACAATTATTGCTAATTTATAATATATCAAACTGCTTACAAAACACTCAATTCTCATGTTAGTGTCTTAAAAATTTGACTACTAGATTGTGAAAATGATTCTTATTTACCATCATTAACATTCATATATTTCATTTATGCTGTTAATTCATAAACACTATTAAACATGGTTTTACATAATAATAATTTTAACAAATATTACAAATTCATATTTTTAACTTCTTATAAAACACTCAATTCTCATGTTAGTATCTTCGAACCTTGACTACTAGATTGTGAAAATGATTCTTATTTACCATTATTAACATTCATGTATATCATTTATGCTGATACATCCTAAACACTATAAAACATGGTTTTACATAATAATTTATACAAATATTACAAATTCATATTTTTAACTTCTTATAAAACACTCAATTCTCATGTTAGTCTCTTCAAACCTTGACTACTAAATTGTGAAAATGATTCTTATTTACCATTATTAACATTCATATATTTCATTTATGCTGTTAATTCATAAACACTATAAAACATGGTTTTACATAATAATAATTTTTACATATATTACAAATTCATATTTTTAACTTCTTATAAAACACTCAATTCTCATGTTAGTATCTTCGAACCTTGACTACTAGATTGTGAAAATGATTCTTATTTACCATTATTAACATTCATGTATATCATTTATGCTGATACATCCAAAACACTATAAAACATGGTTTTACATAATAATTTATACAAATATTAAAAATTCATATTTTTTGCATATTGAAAATCAACAAGTTTAATTTATTGTACAAGTATATTTTGTTATACATTTTTTTTCATTAACATTCAACACAACACTGGTAGATTTCTAATATCTTTTATTACTGATCAATCATCATTATTATAATTTCTCCAACCATTATACATATTTATATGAATATTTTTTTTTAGGTGGCAGTATAATAGTGGAACACTGAAACATGCTGAGACATTAATTAACATTTTTGGAATTTGGGAAAGTTTCAACATCTTACATTGAACATGGACTTGAAGATTCTGATAATGATAATGATTTTATGCAATGTAGTTTGTAATGAAAATAAAATGTAATTGATAGTAAATTAATAGTAGTGTAACAATTGAAATTTGTTAAAAATATGAATATAGTATTGGTAAACAAATTGATCTTTTCATTTTCATTCTTAAAATATGCCTCAGCTTTAAAAATATTTTTATTATTACTACGTTTATTTTATAATTAGGATTTCATCAAACCATAAACCAAAGTATTATAATTTAAACCGTCTAGTTTTAATAGATGTTTTACAGAACTTTTATTCGATAATGATTTGATATTATTATGTTCAAATCAGTATTATAAGTTATTGTACAAGTGTATTCTTTATAAACACTTATTTTACATTCAAATCCAACAAAACATTCTAGTAGATTTGTACGATCTTTTTTGTCTTATCAAAATTATTATATCTTATCATCTGTTATATATTTATATTTCATATCTATTTCCAGTTTTACATTCGTATTAGTATTTAAGTTTCAACTGCAAAGTGGTTTCACAAATGTTGTGTAATAAGAATGATGTTTAGTTGTGTTAGTTTTTGTTTGATTATTTCCATTTCTGAATTGCTCAGTGTTTTACGGTTCTAGTTGTAATATAAAGATTTTCGTTCAATTATGGCATGTATTAGTGACATTTTTTCCTCCAACCATTATACATATTTAAACGACAACATTTTTTCAGATGGTAGTACGGCAGATCACTTGATGCATGCTGAGACGTGAATTCACATTCCTACCACTTGGCAAGGTATCAACATCCTACACTGATCAATGGACTAGAAGATTCTAATAATAATAATAGTTTTTATGCAATGTACGAGTAATGAATATAGAATGTAATTGATAGTCAATTAATAGTAGTATAACATAAAATTAGTGCCAAAAAACCATGATCATTATATTAAGAAAATAATTATTATTTACCATTATTAACATTCATGTATTTCATTGAAGCTGATACATCATAAACACTAATAAAACATGGTATTACATAATAATTTATACAAATATTACAAATTCATATTTTTGACTGCTTATAAAACACTCTATTCTCATGTTAGTGTCTTAAAACCTTGACTACTAGATTGTGAAATGATTCTTATTTACCATTATTAACATTCATATATTTCATTGAAGCTGATACAATCATAAACACCATAAAACATGGTATTACATAATAATTTATACAAATATTACAAATTCATATTTTTGACTGCTTATATAACACTCAATTCTCATGTTAGTGTCTTAAAACCTTGACCACTAGATTGTGAAAATGATTCTTATTTACCATTATTAACATTCCTATATTTCATTGAAGCTGATACATCATAAACACTATAAAACATGGTATTACATAATAATTTATACAAATATTACAAATTCATATTTTTTAACTGCTTATAAAACACTCAATTCTCATGTTAGTGTCTTAAAACCTTGACTACTAGATTGTGAAAAATGATTCTTATTTACCATTATTAATATTCATATATTTCATTTGAAGGCTGATACATCATAAACACTATAAAACATGGTTTTACATAATAATTTACACAATTATTGCTAATTTATAATATATCAAACTGCTTACAAAACACTCAATTCTCATGTTAGTGTCTTAAAAATTTGACTACTAGATTGTGAAAATGATTCTTATTTACCATCATTAACATTCATATATTTCATTTATGCTGTTAATTCATAAACACTATAAAACATGGTTTTACATAATAATAATTTTTTACAAATATTTACAAATTCAATATTTTTAAACTTCTTATAAAACACTCAATTCTCATGTTAGTATCTTCGAACCTTGACTACTAGATTGTGAAAATGATTCTTATTTACCATTATTAACATTCATGTATATCATTTATGCTGATACATCCTAAACACTATAAAACATGGTTTTACATAATAATTTATACAAATATTACAAATTCATATTTTTAACTTCTTATAAAACACTCAATTCTCATGTTAGTCTCTTCAAACCTTGACTACTAAATTGTGAAAATGATTCTTATTTACCATTATTAACATTCATATATTTCATTTATGCTGTTAATTCATAAACACTATAAAACATGGTTTTACATAATAATTTATACAAATATTACAAATTCATATTTTAACTTCTTATAAAACACTACAATTCTCATGTTAGTCTCTTCAAACCTTGACTACTAGATTGTGAAAATGTTTCTTATTTACCATTATTACATTCATATATTTCAATGAAGCTGATACAACATAAACACTATAAAACATGGTTTTACATAATAATTTATACAAATATTAAAAATTCATATTTTTTGCATATTAAAAAATCAACAAGTTTAATTTATTGTACAAGTATATTTTGTTATACATTTTTTTTCATTAAAATTCAACACAACACTGATAGACTTCTAATATCTTTTATTACTGATCAATCATCATTATTATAATTTCTCCAACCATTATACATATTTACATGAATATTTTTTTTTTAGGTGGCAGTATAATAGTGGATCACTGAAACATGCTGAGACATTAATTAACATTTTTGGAATATTGGGAAAGTTTCAACATCCTACATTGAACATGGACTTGAAGATTCTGATAATAATAATGATTTTATGCAATGTACTTGTAATGAATATAAAATATAATTAATAGTAAATTAATAGTAGTGGAACAATTTAAATTTGTTAAAAATATGAATATAGTATTGGTAAACAAATTGAGCTTTTTTAATTTTCATTCTTAAAATATGCCTCAGCTTTATAAATATTTTTATTATTACTACTTTTATTTTATAATTAGGTTTTTCTTAAACCATAATCCAAAGAATTGTAATTTAAATCGTCTAGTTTATTATAGATGTTTTACAGTACTTTTATTCGATAATGATTTGATATTGTTATGTTCAAATCAGTATTATTTTTGAGGTATGGTTATGTCATAGTCTATTAAAAAACAACAATTTTAAGTTATTGTACAAGTGTATTCTTTATAAACACTTATTTTACATTCAAATCCAACAAAACATTCTAGTAGATATGTACGATCTTTTTTGTCCTTATCAAAATTATTATATCTTATCATCTGTTATATATTTATCTTTCATATCTATTTCCAGTTTTACATTGGTATTAGTATTTAAGTTTCAACTGCAAAGTGGTTTCACAAATGTTGTAATAAGAATGAAGTTTGTGTGTTAGTTTTTGTTTGATTATTTCCATTTCTGAATTGCTCAGTGTTTTTACCGTTCTAGTTGTAATATAAAGATTTTCGTTTCAATTATGGCATGTATTAGTGACATTTTTTTCCTCCAACCATTATAACATATTTAACCGACAACATTTTTTCAGATGGTAGTACGGCAGATCACTTGATGCATGCTGAGACGTGAATTCACATTCCTACCACTTGGCAAGGTATCAACATCCTACACTGAACAATGGACTAGAAGATTCTAATAATAATAATGGTTTTATGCAATGTACGAGTAATGAATATAGAATGTAATTGATAGTCAATTAATAGTAGTATAACATAAAATTAGTGTCAAAAAACCATGATCATTATATTAAGAAAAATAATATATTATTTACCATTATTAACATTCATGTATTTCATTGAAGCTGATACATCATAAACACTATAAAACATGGTATTACATAATAATTTATACAAATATTACAAATTCATATTTTTAACTTCTTATAAAACACTCAATTCTCATGTTAGTGTCTTCAAACCTTGACTACTAGATTGTGAAAATGTTTCTTATTTACCATTATTAACATTCATATATTTCATTTATGCTGTTAATTCATAAACACTTTAAAACATGGTTTTACATAATAATTTTTACAAATATTACAAATTCATATTTTTTAACTTCTTATAAAACACTCAATTCTCATGTTAGTCTCTTCAAACCTTGACTACTAGATTGTGAAAATGATTCTAATTTACCATTATTAACATTCATATATTTCATTTATGCTGTTAATTCATAAACACTTTAAAACATGGTTTTACATAATAATTTTTACAAATATTACAAATTCATATTTTTAACTTCTTATAAAACACTCAATTCTCATGTTAGTGTATTCAAACCTTGACTACTAGATTGTGAAAATGTTTCTTATTTACCATTATTAACATTCATATATTTCAATGAAGCTGATACAACATAAACACTATAAAACATGGTTTTACATAATAATTTATACAAATATTAAAAATTCATATTTTTTGCATATTAAAAAATCAACAAGTTTAATTTATTGTACAAGTATATTTTGTTATACATTTTTTTCATTAAAAATTCAACACAACACTGATAGACTTCTAATATCTTTTATTACTGATCAATCATCATTATTATAATTTCTCCAACCATATATACATATTTACATGAATATTTTTTTTTAGGTGGCAGTATAATAGTGGATCACTGAAACATGCTGAGACATTAATTAACATTTTGGAATATTGGGAAAGTTTCAACATCCTACATTGAACATGGACTTGAAGATTCTGATAATAATAATGATTTTATGCAATGTACTTGTAATGAATATAAAATATAATTAATAGTAAATTAATAGTAGTGGAACAATTTAAATTTGTTAAAAAATATGAATATAGTATTGGTAAACAAATTGAGCTTTTTTAATTTTCATTCTTAAAATATGCCTCAGCTTTATAAATATTTTTATTATTACTACTTTTATTTTATAATTAGGTTTTTTCTTAAACCATAATCCAAAGAATTGTAATTTAAATCGTCTAGTTTATTATAGATGTTTTACAGTACTTTTATTCGATAATGATTTGATATTGTTATGTTCAAATCAGTATTATTTTTGAGGTATGGTTATGTCATAGTCTATTAAAAAACAACAATTTTAAGTTATTGTACAAGTGTATTCTTTATAAACACTTATTTTTACATTCAAATCCAACAAAACATTCTAGTAGATATGTACGATCTTTTTTTGTCTTATCAAAATTATTATATCTTATCATCTGTTATATATTTATCTTTCATATCTATTTCCAGTTTTACATTGGTATTAGTATTTAAGTTTCAAACTGCAAAGTGGTTTCACAAATGTTGTAATAAGAATGAAGTTTGTGTGTTAGTTTTTGTGTTGATTATTTCCATTTCTGAATTGCTCAGTGTTTTACCGTTCTAGTTGTAATATAAAGATTTTCGTTTCAATTATGGCATGTATTAGTGACATTTTTTCCTCCAACCATTATACATATTTAACCGACAACATTTTTTCAGATGGTAGTACGGCAGATCACTTGATGCATGCTGAGACGTGAATTCACATTCCTACCACTTGGCAAGGTATCAACATCCTACACTGAACAATGGACTAGAAGATTCTAATAATAATAATGGTTTTATGCAATGTACGAGTAAATGAATATAGAATGTAATTGATAGTCAATTAATAGTAGTATAACATAAAATTAGTGTCAAAAAACCATGATCATTATATTAAGAAAATAATTATTATTTACCATTATTAACATTCATGTATTTCATTGAAGCTGATACATCATAAACACTATAAAACATGGTATTACATAATAATTTATACAAATATTACAAATTCATATTTTTAACTTCTTATAAAACACTCAATTCTCATGTTAGTGTCTTCAAACCTTGACTACTAGATTGTGAAAATGTTTCTTATTTACCATTATTAACATTCATATATTTCATTTATGCTGTTAATTCATAAACACTTTAAAACATGGTTTTACATAATAATTTTTACAAATATTACAAATTCATATTTTTAACTTCTTATAAAACACTCAATTCTCATGTTAGTCTCTTCAAACCTTGACTACTAGATTGTGAAAATGATTCTAATTTACCATTATTAACATTCATATAATTTCATTTATGCTGTTTAATTCATAAACACTTTAAAACATGGTTTTACATAATAATTTTTACAAATATTACAAATTCATATTTTTAAACTTCTTATAAAACACTCAATTCTCATGTTAGTGTATTCAAACCTTGACTACTAGATTGTGAAATGATTCTTATTTACCATTATTAACATTCATATATTTCATTGAAGCTGATACATCATAAACACCATAAAACATGGTATTACATAATAATTTATACAAATATTACAAATTCATATTTTTGACTGCTTATATAACACTCAATTCTCATGTTAGTGTCTTAAAACCTTGACCACTAGATTGTGAAAATGATTCTTATTTACCATTATTAACATTCCTATATTTCATTGAAGCTGATACATCATAAACACTATAAAAACATGGTATTACATAATAATTTATACAAATATTACAAATTCATATTTTTAACTGCTTATAAAACACTCAATTCTCATGTTAGTGTCTTAAAACCTTGACTACTAGATTGTGAAAATGATTCTTATTTACCATTATTAATATTCATATTATTTCATTGAAGCTGATACATCATAAACACTATAAAACATGGTTTTACATAATAATTTACACAATTATTGCTAATTTATAATATATCAAACTGCTTACAAAACACTCAATTCTCATGTTAGTGTCTTAAAAATTTGACTACTAGATTGTGAAAATGATTCTTATTTACCATCATTAACATTCATATATTTCATTTATGCTGTTAATTCATAAACACTATAAAACATGGTTTTTACATAATAATAATTTTAACAAATATTACAAATTCATATTTTTAACTTCTTATAAAACACTCAATTCTCATGTTAGTATCTTCGAACCTTGACTACTAGATTGTGAAAATGATTCTTATTTACCATTATTAACATTCATGTATATCATTTATGCTGATACATCCTAAACACTATAAAACATAGTTTTACATAATAATTTATACAAATATTACAAATTCATATTTTTAACTTCTTATAAAACACTCAATTCTCATGTTAGTCTCTTCAAACCTTGACTACTAAATTGTGAAAAATGATTCTTATTTACCATTATTAACATTCATATATTTCATTTATGCTGTTAATTCATAAACACTATAAAACATGGTTTTACATAATAATTTATACAAATATTACAAATTCATATTTTAACTTCTTATAAAACACTCAATTCTCATGTTAGTCTCTTCCAAACCTTGACTACTAGATTGTGAAAATGTTTCTTATTTACCATTATTAACATTCATATATTTCAATGAAGCTGATACAACATAAACACTATAAAACATGGTTTTTACATAATAATTTATACAAATATTAAAAATTCATATTTTTTGCATATTGAAAATCAACAAGTTTAATTTATTGTACAAGTATATTTTGTTATACATTTTTTTTCATTAACATTCAACACAACACTGGTAGATTTCTAATATCTTTTATTACTGATCAATCATCATTATTATAATTTCTCCAACCATTATACATATTTATATGAATATTTTTTTTTTAGGTGGCAGTATAATAGTGGAACACTGAAACATGCTGAGACATTAATTAACATTTTTGGAATTTGGGAAAGTTTTCAACATCTTACATTGAACATGGACTTGAAGATTTCTGATAATGATAATGATTTTATGCAATGTAGTTTTGTAATGAAAATAAAATGTAATTGATAGTAAATTAATAGTAGTGTAACAATTGAAATTTGTTAAAAATATGAATATAGTATTGGTAAACAAATTGATCTTTTCATTTTCATTCTTAAAATATGCCTCAGCTTTAAAAATATTTTTATTATTACTACGTTTATTTTATAATTAGGATTTCATCAAACCATAAACCAAAGTATTATAATTTAAACCGTCTAGTTTTAATAGATGTTTTACAGAACTTTTATTCGATAATGATTTGATATTATTATGTTCAAATCAGTATTATTTTTGAGGTATGGTTATGTCATAGTCTATTAAAAAACAACAATTTTAAGTTATTGTACAAGTGTATTCTTTATAAACACTTATTTTACATTCAAATCCAACAAAACATTCTAGTAGATTTGTACGATCTTTTTTGTCTTATCAAAATTATTATATCTTATCATCTGTTATATATTTATATTTCATATCTATTTCCAGTTTTACATTCGTATTAGTATTTAAGTTTCAACTGCAAAGTGGTTTCACAAATGTTGTAATAAGAATGATGTTTGTGTGTTAGTTTTTGTTTGATTATTTCCATTTCTGAATTGCTCAGTGTTTTACGGTTCTAGTTGTAATATAAAGATTTTCGTTTCAATTATGGCATGTATTAGTGACATTTTTTCCTCCAACCATTATACATATTTAAACGACAACATTTTTTCAGATGGTAGTACGGCAGATCACTTGATGCATGCTGAGACGTGAATTCACATTCCTACCACTTGGCAAGGTATCAACATCCTACACTGATCAATGGACTAGAAGATTCTAATAATAATAATAGTTTTATGCAATGTACGAGTAATGAATATAGAATGTAATTGATAGTCAATTAATAGTAGTATAACATAAAATTAGTGCCAAAAAACCATGATCATTATATTAAGAAAATAATTATTATTTACCATTATTAACATTCATGTATTTCATTGAAGCTGATACATCATAAACACTATAAAACATGGTATTACATAATAATTTATACAAATATTACAAATTCATATTTTTAACTGCTTATAAAACACTCAATTCTCATGTTAGTGTCTTAAAACCTTGACTACTGGATTGTGAAAATGATTCTTATTTACCATTTTTAATATTCATATATTTCATTGAAGCTGATACATCATAAACACTATAAAACATGGTTTTACATAATAATTTACACAATTATTGCTAATTTATAATATATCAAACTGCTTACAAAACACTCAATTCTCATGTTAGTGTCTTAAAAATTTGACTACTAGATTGTGAAAATGATTCTTATTTACCATCATTAACATTCATATATTTCATTTATGCTGTTAATTCATAAACACTATAAAACATGGTTTTACATAATAATAATTTTTACAAATATTACAAATTCATATTTTTAACTTCTTATAAAACACTCAATTCTCATGTTAGTATCTTCGAACCTTGACTACTAGATTGTGAAAATGATTCTTATTTACCATTATTAACATTCATGTATATCATTTATGCTGATACATCCTAAACACTATAAAACATGGTTTTACATAATAATTTATACAAATATTACAAATTCATATTTTTAACTTCTTATAAAACACTCAATTCTCATGTTAGTCTCTTCAAACCTTGACTACTAAATTGTGAAAATGATTCTTATTTACCATTATTAACATTCATATATTTCATTTATGCTGTTAATTCATAAACACTATAAAACATGGTTTTACATAATAATTTATACAAATATTACAAATTCATATTTTAACTTCTTATAAAACACTCAATTCTCATGTTAGTCTCTTCAAACCTTGACTACTAGATTGTGAAAATGTTTCTTATTTACCATTATTAACATTCATATATTTCAATGAAGCTGATACAACATAAACACTATAAAACATGGTTTTACATAATAATTTATACAAATATTAAAAATTCATATTTTTTGCATATTAAAAATCAACAAGTTTAATTTATTGTACAAGTATATTTTGTTATACATTTTTTTTCATTAAAATTCAACACAACACTGATAGACTTCTAATATCTTTTATTACTGATCAATCATCATTATTATAATTTCTCCAACCATTATACATATTTACATGAATATTTTTTTTTAGGTGGCAGTATAATAGTGGATCACTGAAACATGCTGAGACATTAATTAACATTTTTGGAATATTGGGAAAGTTTCAACATCCTACATTGAACATGGACTTGAAGATTCTGATAATAATAATGATTTTATGCAATGTACTTGTAATGAATATAAAATATAATTAATAGTAAATTAATAGTAGTGGAACAATTGAAATTTGTTAAAAATATGAATATAGTATTGGTAAACAAATTGAGCTTTTTAATTTTCATTCTTAAAATATGCCTCAGCTTTATAAATATTTTTATTATTACTACTTTTATTTTATAATTAGGTTTTTCTTAAACCATAATCCAAAGAATTGTAATTTAAATCGTCTAGTTTATTATAGATGTTTTACAGTACTTTTATTCGATAATGATTTGATATTGTTATGTTCAAATCAGTATTATTTTTGAGGTATGGTTATGTCATAGTCTATTAAAAAACAACAATTTTAAGTTATTGTACAAGTGTATTCTTTATAAACACTTATTTTACATTCAAATCCAACAAAACATTCTAGTAGATATGTACGATCTTTTTTGTCTTATCAAAATTATTATATCTTATCATCTGTTATATATTTATCTTTCATATCTATTTCCAGTTTTACATTGGTATTAGTATTTAAGTTTCAACTGCAAAGTGGTTTCACAAATGTTGTAATAAGAATGAAGTTTGTGTGTTAGTTTTTGTTTGATTATTTCCATTTCTGAATTGCTCAGTGTTTTACCGTTCTAGTTGTAATATAAAGATTTTCGTTTCAATTATGGCATGTATTAGTGACATTTTTTCCTCCAACCATTATACATATTTAACCGACAACATTTTTTCAGATGGTAGTACGGCAGATCACTTGATGCATGCTGAGACGTGAATTCACATTCCTACCACTTGGCAAGGTATCAACATCCTACACTGAACAATGGACTAGAAGATTCTAATAATAATAATGGTTTTATGCAATGTACGAGTAATGAATATAGAATGTAATTGATAGTCAATTAATAGTAGTATAACATAAAATTAGTGTCAAAAAACCATGATCATTATATTAAGAAAATAATTATTATTTACCATTATTAACATTCATGTATTTCATTGAAGCTGATACATCATAAACACTATAAAACATGGTATTACATAATAATTTATACAAATATTACAAATTCATATTTTTAACTTCTTATAAAACACTCAATTCTCATGTTAGTGTCTTCAAACCTTGACTACTAGATTGTGAAAATGTTTCTTATTTACCATTATTAACATTCATATATTTCATTTATGCTGTTAATTCATAAACACTTTAAAACATGGTTTTACATAATAATTTTTACAAATATTACAAATTCATATTTTTAACTTCTTATAAAACACTCAATTCTCATGTTAGTCTCTTCAAACCTTGACTACTAGATTGTGAAAATGATTCTAATTTACCATTATTAACATTCATATATTTCATTTATGCTGTTAATTCATAAACACTTTAAAACATGGTTTTACATAATAATTTTTACAAATATTACAAATTCATATTTTTAACTTCTTATAAAACACTCAATTCTCATGTTAGTGTATTCAAACCTTGACTACTAGATTGTGAAATGATTCTTATTTACCATTATTAACATTCATATATTTCATTGAAGCTGATACATCATAAACACCATAAAACATGGTATTACATAATAATTTATACAAATATTACAAATTCATATTTTTGACTGCTTATATAACACTCAATTCTCATGTTAGTGTCTTAAAACCTTGACCACTAGATTGTGAAAATGATTCTTATTTACCATTATTAACATTCCTATATTTCATTGAAGCTGATACATCATAAACACTATAAAACATGGTATTACATAATAATTTATACAAATATTACAAATTCATATTTTTAACTGCTTATAAAACACTCAATTCTCATGTTAGTGTCTTAAAACCTTGACTACTAGATTGTGAAAATGATTCTTATTTACCATTATTAATATTCATATATTTCATTGAAGCTGATACATCATAAACACTATAAAACATGGTTTTACATAATAATTTACACAATTATTGCTAATTTATAATATATCAAACTGCTTACAAAACACTCAATTCTCATGTTAGTGTCTTAAAAATTTGACTACTAGATTGTGAAAATGATTCTTATTTACCATCATTAACATTCATATATTTCATTTATGCTGATACATCCTAAACACTATAAAACATGGTTTTACATAATAATTTATACAAATATTACAAATTCATATTTTTAACTTCTTATAAAACACTCAATTCTCATGTTAGTCTCTTCAAACCTTGACTACTAAATTGTGAAAATGATTCTTATTTACCATTATTAACATTCATATATTTCATTTATGCTGTTAATTCATAAACACTATAAAACATGGTTTTACATAATAATAATTTTTACATATATTACAAATTCATATTTTTAACTTCTTATAAAACACTCAATTCTCATGTTAGTATCTTCGAACCTTGACTACTAGATTGTGAAAATGATTCTTATTTACCATTATTAACATTCATGTATATCATTTATGCTGATACATCCAAAACACTATAAAACATGGTTTTACATAATAATTTATACAAATATTACAAATTCATATTTTTAACTTCTTATAAAACACTCAATTCTCATGTTAGTCTCTTCAAACCTTGACTACTAAATTGTGAAAATGATTCTTATTTACCATTATTAACATACATATATTTCAATGAAGCTGATACATCATAAACACTATAAAACATGGTTTTACATAATAATTTATACAAATATTAAAAATTCATATTTTTTGCATATTGAAAATCAACAAGTTTAATTTATTGTACAAGTATATTTTGTTATACATTTTTTTTCATTAACATTCAACACAACACTGGTAGATTTCTAATATCTTTTATTACTGATCAATCATCATTATTATAATTTCTCCAACCATTATACATATTTATATGAATATTTTTTTTTAGGTGGCAGTATAATAGTGGAACACTGAAACATGCTGAGACATTAATTAACATTTTTGGAATTTGGGAAAGTTTCAACATCTTACATTGAACATGGACTTGAAGATTCTGATAATGATAATGATTTTATGCAATGTAGTTTGTAATGAAAATAAAATGTAATTGATAGTAAATTAATAGTAGTGTAACAATTGAAATTTGTTAAAAATATGAATATAGTATTGGTAAACAAATTGATCTTTTCATTTTCATTCTTAAAATATGCCTCAGCTTTAAAAATATTTTTATTATTACTACGTTTATTTTATAATTAGGATTTCATCAAACCATAAACCAAAGTATTATAATTTAAACCGTCTAGTTTTAATAGATGTTTTACAGAACTTTTATTCGATAATGATTTGATATTATTATGTTCAAATCAGTATTATTTTTGAGGTATGGTTATGTCATAGTCTATTAAAAAACAACAATTTTAAGTTATTGTACAAGTGTATTCTTTATAAACACTTATTTTACATTCAAATCCAACAAAACATTCTAGTAGATTTGTACGATCTTTTTTGTCTTATCAAAATTATTATATCTTATCATCTGTTATATATTTATATTTCATATCTATTTCCAGTTTTACATTCGTATTAGTATTTAAGTTTCAACTGCAAAGTGGTTTCACAAATGTTGTAATAAGAATGATGTTTGTGTGTTAGTTTTTGTTTGATTATTTCCATTTCTGAATTGCTCAGTGTTTTACGGTTCTAGTTGTAATATAAAGATTTTCGTTTCAATTATGGCATGTATTAGTGACATTTTTTCCTCCAACCATTATACATATTTAAACGACAACATTTTTTCAGATGGTAGTACGGCAGATCACTTGATGCATGCTGAGACGTGAATTCACATTCCTACCACTTGGCAAGGTATCAACATCCTACACTGATCAATGGACTAGAAGATTCTAATAATAATAATAGTTTTATGCAATGTACGAGTAATGAATATAGAATGTAATTGATAGTCAATTAATAGTAGTATAACATAAAATTAGTGCCAAAAAACCATGATCATTATATTAAGAAAATAATTATTATTTACCATTATTAACATTCATGTATTTCATTGAAGCTGATACATCATAAACACTATAAAACATGGTATTACATAATAATTTATACAAATATTACAAATTCATATTTTTGACTGCTTATAAAACACTCTATTCTCATGTTAGTGTCTTAAAACCTTGACTACTAGATTGTGAAATGATTCTTATTTACCATTATTAACATTCATATATTTCATTGAAGCTGATACATCATAAACACCATAAAACATGGTATTACATAATAATTTATACAAATATTACAAATTCATATTTTTGACTGCTTATATAACACTCAATTCTCATGTTAGTGTCTTAAAACCTTGACCACTAGATTGTGAAAATGATTCTTATTTACCATTATTAACATTCCTATATTTCATTGAAGCTGATACATCATAAACACTATAAAACATGGTATTACATAATAATTTATACAAATATTACAAATTCATATTTTTAACTGCTTATAAAACACTCAATTCTCATGTTAGTGTCTTAAAACCTTGACTACTAGATTGTGAAAATGATTCTTATTTACCATTATTAATATTCATATATTTCATTGAAGCTGATACATCATAAACACTATAAAACATGGTTTTACAT